>NC_056745.1:87361301-87714361 GCF_019279795.1 Protopterus annectens | reverse complement strand
TTTTCCCCAATTTACTGCATCGGCTTTTGCAAAAGTGCACTTTTGATGTAGTGCCTTTACTTCTCTTATCTCATCTGTTTTTGCTTCACCATTAATCTTGTAACTTTTTTTTTTTTTTACTGCCCCATGGGGTGTAACACAGCATTCCAATCCATCCTAGTTTCACACCACACTAGAAATTGACAATGACAGTTTTGAACTGGGGGGGGGGGGGGCGACGACAAAGTGGGCATTTTAAGGAACATATGCAAAACAGACAAATATATGGCCACAACTGATAAAGAAGCTTGAATATGGCTGATTAGGCAGTTAAACTCAGAGGAATTAGTTCAGCTTTAATTAAAAAAACATTTAGGTCTACAAAACTGTACCACAGAAAGAAAAGAAAACAAATGGTGTCACTTTAACATCTGTATAGATCATAAGCAGAGATATTAGGAGATTAAGGTACTTTTGCAGCCTACCTTAATATCACACCACCACTTATATCTGCAACAATATCCATCGATTTTGCTGATTCCTGTAACAGGCCTCTTATAGCTTATCGCTCAGCTATTACACCTCCTAGACGTGTGAAAAGTTTAAGTACACAGTCTCTAATTCCTATATCTGCTTTGCATCCACTGCATGAAGTGTCCTATATAAATGTATGTAATGTTTTCATGTATATATTCTGTATTGTTTGTATAGTATCTTTGATTTGAAAATGATTGTACTGTTTTGTATAAGCTGCCAATAATATGTATTGAATGTCTTTATTAATGTAAATTCTGTATTGTATGTGAAATGTCTTGTATGTGGAGCTTTTATCCTTGGGACTCCACTGAAAATGGGCACTTCTGGCCCACCTGGACCATCCCGGTAAACAAATCCAAATAAATAACTAAATATCGCAGGTCTTAAGAACAAAAAATACACACAAAATAACTTAAGATCATAGTTTCAACTACCTTGACCAATTTAAATAAAACTAATAGCAACTGCAGTGCAAAATATATAAAGCAGAAGAAAATGGTTAACTTCAAGAGGGAAGATCAAAGGAGCAAAATTGGCAAATACTACCCTTAAGACAAAGCATTCAGAAGCCACAACTGATTGGGAGAATATACTAAAAGAATTATACATAAACTTAAAGAAATGGGCATTACAACTATTTTCAATAAACTAAAAAGAAAAACAGTAACCCAGGGATGTTTATAGTTGTGACTGAATCTAGCGCATGGTAAGACAGATGCATAGAAGTATTGTTAGCTGAACAGTATTACAGGTAAAAGGGGAGAAGCCAAGTAACCTGGAGAAATTTTTGATGCCAAAGTCCTGATGATAGAGTTCTCAATGTCAGATTTGAAAGTTCATGAGACTTCTTTTAAGCAACTGTTCTGGGACATCTATTTTGGTAACTCTAATGACACCTCGCTAGAGGTATCACAAGTCTATATATTCTGCGTCACTATAAGACATTTACTTTGAACATGTGTTTCAATTTTTTTCCAGTTCTAAGAACATCTAATGTGACCTTAAGTGGGAACTTGCGCAACTACTATGTTTAACACACACACCCTTACTGGCGTATGGGTTGATTCCCAAAGCTTACCCAACCTGGAAGGAGGAAGGAAAAGGGGTCCAAGAGCTCCTGAAGGACAGACCTCACTAAGCTTGCACTAGATCTAGAAAAAGCATCCAGTTTGCAGTGCTTCATGAAGGTATGCAGAGTGGACCAAGTTGCTGACTCTAGAATACTTTGAGCCTACTCACTGTCAGTATGCCACTGAAGAGGAAAAAGGGCCTAGTGGAATATGGTGGATGCTACAATAAACAATACCAGTAGACATCCTATCGATCACTGTTGTAGTATTCTAAACAGATGGGTTTCCACACATCAACTGGCTGAGGTACAAAAGCTTAAACCTTCCCAGGTGCATATATCAGACTTATGAACTCCGCTCTCAAACATATGGGTATATAAGCAGACGTACGAGCATAAATCCTCAGATGATCTCCAAGCCAGCAGCCTGAAGAAATCTGAGACAGTATCAGTCAGCTAGGATGGGCATCGTAGGAGAAGAGAGGGCCCCCCAAGGTCCTACGGTTTGTTATATGGGGCAGGCAATGAGAAGAGAGAATCCACGGAAGGGGCAAGGAGGGTGGGAAGGAATACTACAGTTATAAGTAGGACATATATTGTTATGGTACGTTCTTACACAACTGTACTAAGTCCTCACTGAAATCACTGTTGCAGTATTCCCAACAGATTGGTGATTCACAAAGCTTAAAGGAACAGAAGGAAGAATATTTTGAGAATGGAGAGAATTTTCTAGAAGTCCAGACAGGACTGATCTAGTGGAGGTAGCCCTCACTCTGGAGAGGCATCTATTTTGTAATGTTTAGGGAAATCATACACAGAAGACAAGGTAGCAGCTTCCAGGATGGTTTTGGAATCTACCCCTTTGTAGAAGGTCCCTGAGGAGGCTATAGCAGAATGAGCCCTAGGGAAGAAGGCAGGGATTTGTCATGGTGCAAGAAAGAAAAGGAAATGGAGAGGAAATAGTTTGCTTAGACTCTGGTTGGCCCAGTTTAGAATCCATGAGAGAGAAAACTAGTTGGTCTGACTTATGAATAGACCTAGTCTTGTCCAGACAGAATCTTAGTGGTCTCTACAAGTCTAGTGAACGAAGAACTCTTTTGCCCCTGTTCTGTGAGACAGTAAAGAAAGTAGGTAGACTGGTGGCCTGGTCGAGTGACAACTCATTTACCAAGTTTGGCATAAAAAATGATACACTCTCAGGGACACCCTGCCCTTATGGAAAATCAGAAAAGGTGGGACAGCCATAAATTCTTGTAGTTTTGAGACTCTCCTAGCAGAAGTTAAAGCCAGTAACCAAACAGTTTTCCAAATGCAAAATCTGAGTGTACAGGAAGCAGTTGGTTCAAAAGAGGGCAGAAAGAATTTTTCTAGTACAAAGCTGAGACTCCAAGAAGGGGGCATAGATTTCCTCAGTGGGATTAAGGATAGCACCCCTTTTGGAAACGGTTTGACCTTAGGCCTGGGAATAACCAGCGGGTTGAAGGGAAGACAGGCTGAAATGGGTGAAAGGTGGGCTTTGACAGAGGAATAGGCCAAACCTTTATTCATGAGCTCACACAAACAGGCTAATACAAGCAGTTATCTCTGACTTTGTAGGGTCCTAATTATTGTGGTGGGTTTCCTTGCCTCCTACAGAACCCAGAGCACATCCTTAGAAAATTGGTGTCTGGAAGAAATCAGAATCCAGCAAGATGCTGTCTGGTTCGATTCTCAGCTAGAGCGTCTTCTGCGTGGAGACATGCATGAATGGGCCTACCTTCGTTGAAGGTTGTGCATCAGGGCTGGTAACTTGGCACGTAAAAATCAACTACCAATCATTAGCGGACCGGGGTTCCGCTGTGGTGACCCCTAACCGAGAAAAGCTGAAAGACACAAACAAATTGTCCACAGGGTTAGATTGAGGGATGATAGGATGGGATGTAGCAATGAGCCCTTCTGTGATCAGGTCTACCTTGTGGGGTAATCTGTATCAACTGCGCCTGGCTAAGTGACCGATGAGAGGGAACCAATGCGGCCTTGGCCAAAAGGGTCACCAGTACAATTTTTTTGTTCTTCTTTTCGGATCTTTAGTAAAACATTTGGTAGTAGGGAAGGGATAAAGAAACATTCCTCTTCACTGGAAGGATAATACATTTGTTCTTCATACCAAGGGTTAAGGAGTCTTGGTGCAAGAGGAAGCTGGCTGTTACGCTCCGAGACAAATAAGTCTATCTGTGGTGTTCCCCACCTGCAGACTATGTCTAGGAAAACTTTGCTTGTTGAGGATCTATTCATGGGGGACCTGCTTAAAGTGTCTGCCAGGACTCTGTCCTGTTGCAGAATGTATACTGTTTGAAGAGCCATGCCTAAATGGGTGGCCAGGTCCCAAGCAAACTGAGCTAGTATGCTTGACTAGTATGACCTGGTTCTTCCTTGCTTATGTACTAATTGACTGTTGTGTTGATTGTGAATAATCACAGTCCCTGGTTTCCAGAGGTGAGCAAAACTCTGTAGGGCCTGAAGCCTTCATCTCTTTTAGGTGGATGTGTTCTTTCTTGAGTCAGGACTGCCAAAATTCCTGAACCTAGCAGATGCACATCCATGCCCCAAGCCTTTTCTGAGGTGTCTAGTGTACATTGCTTGACTTGGGGTCAGTGCCTTGAAAGGCAATCCTAAACGGAGATTCACTCATTTCACCCACCATAGCATCTCCTTGAGACAAGGCATGAGGGACATCTGTTTGTCCCGGGGGTGAAATGTGTTGAGACCATACATTTTTTCGAGTCTATATTAAATCAGTGAACGCTTAAAGCGAACGCCAATTTATCGACCCTCTAAGCGAAAGCTGAAAATCCCGAACACTTGGAATAGCGATTTTTTTTTCCCCAGGGGAAAAAAAAAATCGGTGTTCTGTTTTCGGGACTTTGCCATTTCCTCCACTGTGGTGCGATCTCAGAGTTGGTATATTTAAGTGGGGTGGGGGTGGGGGTGGGGGGTGAGGGGCTGTTTTGAAGTTTTCTTTTTTTTTTTTTTTTGGTGGAACAGCGATTTTTTTTCCCTGGGAAAAATAATTGCTGTTCCGAGTGTTCAAGATTTTAAGCTTTCGCTTAAAGAGGGTCGATAAATCAGCAGTCGCTTTAAGCATTCGCTGATTTAACAACATAGACCCCATTTTTCAGGTACCACAAAATTTTCCTCATATGCAATGCAGCTAAAGAAAGCATTGCTATGGCTGACACCATGAATCCCAGAATCTCCTTGGCTGAAGCTTTGAGGGAGGCAAGGGACAAAGTAAATTGCAAGGTTATTTACCTTTTCCTGAGGCAAGAAGGCCTGCATGTTCTTTGCAACCCAAGAAAACTAGATCTGAAGTGGCCTAGAAGAAAGATTTTTTTGAAGTTGACAGTGAGTGGACAAGGTTTAGAGTGAACTGGAGGTGATGCATTAAGATCTGAGGTGATGAGATCGGATCAGTAGATCATCTTGGATTGAGAAAATGTTTAATTACTTGAGTCCTGCAAAAGGCTATAATAGGAGCCAGAAACTTTGAGAATATAATGTAATGTAAACTGAAAATGTAGTAAGCCAGAATAAAATCTCAGGCATTTCCTGGGGGTATATATGCAGGTAGGATCCTTCAGATCCAAGGAATCCAGAAAAGCCTGCCTTAGAATAAGGGAACTTGGGACTGGAGGGAAAGTGTTTTAAAAGTGGGAACCTGGAGGAAGGTGTTGAGCAGAAAGATATCCACAGTATGGGTCACCACTGCCCTTCTACCCTTGGCACAAGAAACAGTTTGGAGTAGAAACCTCACCCCATAAACTGAGGAACTGGCTTCTATAGTGCCTTGAGACCTTAGATCCCAAAGGAAGGTAGGAAGATGATTTAACTGGTTGTGGGGAGGCAGTGGAATGCCTTAGAAGGGAGAAGTTCTTTCCAAGACGTAGCATAACCCGTTTTTACCTTCCTCTTGTCTGTGGTAATTTGACCAGTCAAAGTTGACCAGAGCCTTTTTGAGGAGGGTAGGGTAGGACTGAGGGGGAGAGACAGGGGGATTGGAAGACAGGCACAGTAACTTACTGGAGAAGGTGGGGCTTCCAGATCTGGGGTCTCAAGTTTTTTTCTGTAAAACTTTTCCCATGTGCCTATTTGTGTTTCTGAGAAGGCCTATGTTCCCATCTAACAAAGGAAGCAGGCTTAGCTGAGTAATGCCTCTAGTATCTGGGTACTGAGATAAGAAGGATTTGCTGGTAAGTCCCTCATAGTTTTGCCCTGCTCCTGCAAGGCTTTAAACAGACTAGCAGTCAGTGGTCACAAAAAAAGGTCTTTGTCAAGGAAGAATACAGGAGTTTGGCTTTGAAATCCTCTGGCATGGGCTGGTTTTGTAACCAGGCATATCTGGAATGACTGTACCAGTAGCAGCTGCTCAGGAAGCGTAAGCAACAACATCACAGCAGGATTTTATACTATGCCTAGCCAATGGAGTAGCTAGAATTACCACAGGCAAGACCACCACAGCTTTGTTTAAACTGTCAAGGGTAGATAAAAAGGTATATGGTGATCCAGGGCTGTTAACTATTTGACCTGAAGGCCAGAGTAGAAGTATAAACCCCACCCCACCTATCCATTGCCTTGCTGTATTTATCTTAAGACAGGTCATTAGCCTTGGGCACTAGCTTAGAAAGTTTGTAAGAGGATAGGAAGACATCCGAAGGGTAAGCAACATAATTCTTAAAAGGGAACTAGAGATCCTCTGGAACTTTGGAGAATATGACTGGCCTTTTAGGAGCAGGGGGCTATGAGTCAGGAGCTGAAAAACTGGATGCAAAAGGATCCAAAAAGGCCTCCATGACTGGAGGGACAGTGGAGAAGGCTGGTATACTCAGCCATAACAGGCTGTAGTACCCCTTTTGGATATCTGACATTTGCCTAGATTCCCATTCAAAATGATTCATCATATTTAAAATGGTCTCCCCAAAGGATGCCTCTTCCACAGGGCAGTCAGGAGAAAGATTTCTGTCAGAGTGAACCTGGTCTGGAAAGGGAATTTGACAGGAGTAAGCTAATGAATGATCATCAGAATCTGATGCTGCCTTCAGAGGAAGATTCAACAGTAATCTTCTATGGAATGGGAGGAGGAGCCGAAAATGAGTGTTGTTTAAGGGTCATAACAGCCTTTAACAAGTCTCGAGTGAAATCCATCCACTTCTGGGAGAGGAAACATGCTGTCAATTTTTTTTCTTTAGTGCTAATGTCCACCTGAATCCAGTGTGAAGGTTCAGACCCCTGACATTCCTCTATCAATTTGCCGGGAACCCCTCCCCCAACTAAAACTTGAGATATGCATTCAGGGTCCTCTCTGAGGTAATGATTGATGGTTTCCCCCTTTTCTGTTAAGAGTAGCAGTCCCTTTGGATGTTTGGTCCTCTGACCACACACCCACCTCCAGCAGAGTTACAATAGAGAGAGTGTGAGGTAGAATTGGATGTATAGCAGGTTTGCTAAAATTAAGACTGGGCAGACAGTGTCAGGGCCTAGGCCCTTTTGAGTTTTAGATTATGAGGTGGATGGGTCCACCATGTCACAATGGGCGGAACTCTTCATTCAGACTTGGGTCTCCAGAAAAGTGTTCAATGAAAAAAATGGGAAGGCAAAGTCCTGGGTACAAAAGACTAGCAAACGGAACAAAGTCTATAGTAGAGTTCTGCACCTAGGCAGAAAAGACACTGGCTACGGAAATCTTTATAGGTTACCTGCCTACCACACTCACACTTACTCTTCCTAGCTGACATAGAACAAAAACACAGCCAAACAGTTTGGGCAAAAAGGAAAGTTCCCCAATGGGGCACTTATCCGAATCCAAGAAGTTCACGGTACACATGACCATGCAAAGATCAGACCGATGGGTGAAAAGCTTGCATTCAGTCTAGTAGCCAGACAGTCTGAGGATTTACACTCATACGTCTGCTAATATATCACTAGTCTTGTGAGACAAGGTCATAGATCAGACATATGTGCCTGGGAAATTTTAAGCTTTAGTACCCTAGCCAGACATCAGTGATGAAAACCCATCTGTTTGGGATACTGCAAGAGTAATTTCAGTCAGGAAATACATTGACTGCTTGACTACTATCAGCCGTCTTGCGCTCTTTTTTGGGAGCAGGAGACAAGGTTGTGTCTTGGATTGTGGTAGAATTGTTGCCAAAGCCATCTGGGACAGACAGCTAGTGCCAGGTAATAATGTAATGGGGCTAGGGTTTGCCCTAAAGGTAGTACGCAGAGGCGAAACCACTGCTGGAGTCAACTCTCCAACATCAACTCATGCACTGAGAATGAAGACAGAAAAAGTAGCACTCAGCATGTGGGAGCAAAGTGGGATATTTCCATCATTATAAGGGAGAAAAAGGAAGCCACATACAAAGCCTAGCATCTAGAAACAGCAAACTTAATTTATGTACTTTCTGAAATGTTAAATTTCTCTGGTCTCTGTCCAGACACGAACTGCGGGACTGGTGCCTTTGGCACCCACTATTGATGGCAATGAACTTCTCACAACTTAAACTTCTCCCTTCCCTTAACCCTGGTTACTGCTGTCTTCTCCATAACAAAACTGCCAATATTAAGCAAGAGAGAGATAAATGAATAAGTAAACAAAAGGACACTCAGCTACAGCCTCACACAGAACACTCAAAGATTTGGCAAGGGAAGGAGGGAGGAGTTGTTCCAGTGTCCAAAAAGGGACCAGATAAATCTAACTTTCTGTTAACTACATAACTTATTTCTGGGGTCCTGTCTGGACAGTGTCCAGTTAACCAAGGTAACTTATCCCAGTAAACCTCTGAGAATGGTCATTCCAAAGAATGCTATTGTTCTAGGAAAAAAAGGGTTATAAATGCTTAAACAATAGTATGCAGGAAAGATCAGCTAAGCCACTATGGGAATTTCATCAAGTGGAACGTTACGAAGAAAAGCTGTCGATGTAAACCCGAGTCGTAACTGAGCGAGCCTTTAGTGGGACAGAAAGCTTTCAAATGTCTTAAGTATAACAAAGTGAAAAAACATCCAAATTCCATTTTGCCAAGGTAAACCTGGTAATCTTTCACCAAGCCTAGGAGTTGCTCATTTTTCCAGGAGCCCTCTCTGTACAGTCCAGGTAAAAATGTAGTTGCCTGTGAACATCCAGATAATGCAACAGGTACTCTCGCTCATTAGAATATTTAGGAAAAAAACACTGGTAGAGGGACAACTTGATCCAAGTTTGTCTGAACAGCCACCTTGGGCATGAAGGAAGTTTTTTTCCCCCCAAGAGATACAGTCTTGGACTGAAAAATTATGTAGGGGTATTGAGAAGAAAGGGCATGAAGCTCAGAAACTCTCCTAGCAAAAGTAATAACTACCAAAAAAGTGGTTTTCCATGACAAGAACTTAAGGCCAGCTGAAGGAGCTGGTCCAGAGGTAGGTCTGGTCACACTCTCAAGCACAAAATTAAAATCCCAAGCTGGAGCTGGTATGGTTAATGGCAGCTTGGAATGAAAGAAACCTTTAACGAAGGCTTAGAAGAGTAAGCAACTGAGTGATTTGGAAAACCCTTGTGAATGCATGAAACTGACAAATGAACCTTAACTGTGGAGTAACAAGCCCCTCTCTTATGCAATTCTGTTAAAAAGCTTACACCCCTTTTAAGACTGCAACAATATTTGAAATAAGCCTGTCTGAAGCCTACTCAGAGTTTCTTCCACCTGTTCTTATAGGTTCATCTGGTTGAGGCTTCCCGTGAAGCAGTTATCAGCTCACTAATATAAGGAGGGAACCGAAAGTTAATAGCTAGTATTGGAAATGGAGAAACTAAGTGACAATGTCCAGATGAGGCCGTCAGAATGGATGGTTTACCAGAGTGGAACTCTGTGGAAGGAAAATGGGTTTCGCCTTCCAGTGAGGCCATAGCCAGTGGAACAAAATCTGGTGGGGCCAGAAAGTTGTCATAAGAATGAATTGAGGCTTGCAAATATTGACTTTCTGCAACAGTCATGGTATGAGAGGAAGGATGGGATAGGTGTAGGAGAGACAGGGACTAATCTTGGGAGAATGCTTCCTTGGATGCCTGTTCTTCCTGAGGATCAATTAAATGAGACTTTCAACAGAACACCAGATTAAATGAGATCATCTCCCTGGTCTCCATTTTACAACTAAGGCCAGCAGCAAGACTTTAAAACAAAATAGTAAGTCCTGAACAAAATTTAGGTAAAGGTAAAGTACATTATTTTTTTCTACTGGGGTTGAATTGTATTTACATCACTTGGCCAAAACATGGTACCATTACTTTTAGTATGTTTTTTGGTAAAATATACCCAATATTGGATTTTTAAAATGACTTTTTAATATCTTTTAACAACTGATAAAACATTTGTGAATTTTCTAAGTGGTTTACTGTTACTTTTTGATAAGATGATTACATTCATTTTGTATTATAATTTTGTATTGAAAGGAATATTTTGTTTTGCTGAAAATGTTTTGTACAGATGTGCCTTTAAATATGTAATCAGTTTTTAATGACTGGAAGATGGTTATGGGCAGATAGCTAATGAAATCCTTTGATTAGGATGAAAACATGGTGATTACTGTTGAGCATCGTTTCATGTGTGTGATTTGCAAAGCCGTGTAAATTTTCAGCTCTTACACACTGTGGTTTCTGAGTACCCTATTGTGTTGTTGGTTTTGGTTTGTTTAATTTTGGGTGCGTTTTATCTTTCTCATTTTGAGATTCTTCCTGAGGAACTATGCTGAAGAAGTGAGGGCATTTGCTGTTGAATGCTGAAGCAAAAAGGTCACAGCAAGGTCTTCCCCAATTTTTGAATACGTTTACTATTTTTGTTGTACAGGTACCACTCATGGGGCAACAGATCTGCCTGCTTAGACTGTCCGCATTTACGTTGATAGACTTTTGCGTGTCTGTGTTGCAAGATCAGGTCTCATTCCCATACTCTCACTGCTTCTCTGCACATGGGCTAAGACAGAGTTTTCCCTTACTTGTTCAAGTACCAAACCACTGGATATTGTCATATTTTATGGCAAAGGCACCTCAAGGGAGCTCATCCTGGAAGGTCTACAATGCTAGGAGGGCTGCTCATATCTTCAGCATGTTGATGTGCAGGGAGGCCTCCACTGAAGTCATTGAACCTTGAACACTCTTGCCAAACACTGTGGTAATCTTTGCAAGAGGTTTTGGTTTAGTGAAGGGGATCTGCTTTCAAGGTTGCATGGGTTCTTCCACTAGGTTAGGCTTTCATGTGACTGTTCAAGAAAGTTTGATCATGTCATACCATTGTACTTGGAAGAGTGTGAAGTCTGGCATTGTGAACCATCTGAAATGACCTCCACCATTAAGACCCAGAACCTTGAGAACATTTGCTGCTGGAGGCTGATCTTTGCTGAAGTAGTTGTCTTGCTAGCATAAAATTGATGCACAAATGGAGCTATTAGGGGACAATTGTCTAAGTATGGAAAAATGTGTAATACTAGAAGTTGAATGTAAGCTGGGGCCATGTATTTGGTGAACGCTAAGGAGGCCTACGTCAAGGTCTTGAACTGAAAGTGATCAGCTCCAACTTGAAAGCAATGGATCCTTGTTGATACTTTGTTCATTTTTATGTGCAAATAAGCATCCTGAAGATCCACAAAGCACATCCAATTCTCTACCTGGAGGCATGACAGAATGGACTACACAGTGACCATGTGGAAAGTCTCCTTATTTGCAAAATTGAGCCAGCTCAGATTGAGGATTGCCCTAAGGTCCTTGGTCTTTTTCTGTACTAAAAAGAATCTGGAGTAAAATCCAGACCCTGCCTGTTCCGGTGAGACCTCTTGAATTGCTCTTTTCAGGAGAAGTTGTTAAACATTTTCCAAATCTACTTCCTTTTGTCTGGGTGGTGTGGAAAGAGGTTGGGAAATCTGAATCAAGGGTTTTGCATAGAAGGGATTGCAGTTATCACTGGATACAACTCTCCTTACACACAAGTTCACTGTGAAAGATATCCACACACTGGAATGCGTAAGGAGAGAGAGCTCAGGCTGCCTTCCAGAGAGGAAGAGCTTGGAAACCATCAGGGGTTGTGGGGACAAAAACCTCAAGAGGAAACCCTATCCTTCCCTTGGTCATGTGGACCACCTCTCCATCTAGGATGGCATCCGGACAGATTCCCCTCTGTCTCGGGGAATCTCTGTCCTGTTGCTGTCCATGCTGGGGCTGTTGGGACTTCCAAATCCAGGAGTGCTTGCCCCTTACTGGTTCCACTGAAAGTTTTTTTTGGTGGGATTATAAACTTAAATTCCATGGCAGTGAGAGTTTTGACCTCCTGCTGAAAGACAGGCAGCCTCTCCCTTGTTGCCCAAACAGCACACTGCTCTCATAGGGGGTATTGGCAAAGGCTGTATTTAAGAGGTATTCAATGTGGCCACGCTCCAAATGAGATGAACTCACCAGCTGGCAGCTGTCTCAGATTCTTAGCTGCTTTCTGACCAATCTCTCCCTGACAATGAACCACATGCATCACACTGCTTAAATCCCTGACCACAAATGCACTGGATGCATATACTCACTTCCCTAGCCATTATCTTGGAATCCTCCTTAGGGAGATGAATGACTTGAGCATCCTCCAAGATGCCCTTAGTATGGACAACTACCACAATGGTATCAACAAGAGGCCGTTTACTACCAATAGACATATAACAGAATAAATACTAATACATAGCTTTTAATAAAGATCACTTTCTTATCAAATAAATACATCAGGTTTGTGTGTCAAAAAAACAAATCATAACAAGAATGAACACGTGTAAAGATATACAACTGAAAACCTAAATAGGATGAAAAAACAAAAATAATTGCTAACCTTGAAATACAGTGATAAATGTTAAAAATAAAGCACTAAGGCCATGGGGATCTGTTGAAGTGTGGCACCTAAGAAAATAATTGGCTTGAGGGTGTAAGACTGCACTCAAGAGTAACTGCAACCCTTAAAACAGAAAAACTAGGTCCATGCATATTCCGTTCACAAGACTACAGGTTGCATACTGGGTTTTTCCTGAGACTTCGAGGGGCCCAGTATAGGTTGCATACTGGATTTTTCTGAGACTTCAAGGAATACCACAGATTTCTCTTTTTGTTGTTAAAAGACAACACAAATGTGGGCCAAAAGTGGGCCAACAGCTCAAGAAATGACTAGGTATGGAGTGGGATGGGAGGAAAAAACAGAAAGGGAAGAAACTTGAAGAAAAAGACAAGTAAAGCACAAAGGAAGGGGAGATAACGCTGCTGAAACTATACTGATTAGAACTGCCAGGCAAGAAAATTCAAACTTGGCTACACTGAAAGCTTTCAAATACACTCCCAAAACATTTGAGCTGTATGGAAATGTCACTGCTTTAATAATGGCAGTGTGATCTGGAGAAGGTAACAGGAAAGTACAGTTTTGTACCTACCATAAATGTAGATGTTAGAGTGCTAATACAGCTGCAGTAATCACATATGGGTTCTCTGCCGTCAGGCGGGTCCTCAGTCGGGGTTCTCTGCCGTCAGGCGGGTCCTCGGTCGGCCGAATTCCAAAGTCTAGGTCCGGCGTCGGTTGGTGTCGCTTCCTCTCTTGACGTCAGTGAGGCCAGAGTATATAAGACACAGCCGACGCCATGTTCATCAGTCTTTCTTGCCCCAGATGTCAGGTGCCCCCAGAAGGAAGGCAATACATAAATTATATATATATATCTATATATATATATATATCTATATATATATCTATATATATATATATGTATATATAGATATATATATATATATATATATATACACACACAAGCAATGCAATATAATCCAAAATCAGTAGTTGCAAGCAAATAAACCATAGAAGGATAACCCAGTCAGGTTGTATGAAGAGGGGGTTAGGCCCTATGCCTTTACCAAGTGGGGAAGGCGGGAGGGTAACTTGTACTGCAGCTGTATTAGCACTCGAACATCTACATTTATGGTAGGTACAAAACTGTACTATGTTCATCGTGCATATAGCTGCAGTAATCACAGATGGGTAGAGTCCCAAAGCTACACACAGGGTGGTAGGTACTAGTTGGAACTGGGATGAGCCAGAATGCCCTGCAAGACAGCAGTGGCAAAGCCTGCTCTAGTTTTGGAATATAAAGGCAGGTGGTAGTGTTTTGTGAAGGTATGTACTCCAAGTGGCTGCATCCATAATGTCTTTGGTAGGAACTCCTCTGAGGAAGGCTGTAGAGGTTAACTGTGGCCCTGGTGGAGTGGGATCTGATGCCTGTGGGGACAGATTTCCCATGATATGAATAACAGAACCGTATGCAGTGGCCTATCCACTTTGAAATTGTCTGCTTGGTCACTGGCTTCCCTTGAGCCCCTACAGCATAGGACACAAAGTTGTTCTGATTTCCTGAAGGACTTTGTTCTGTCCAAATAATAGCGTAGCTGCCTATGGATGTCTAAAGAATGTAGCAACCTTTCCCCTTTGTTTTGAGGATTGGGGTAAAAGGTGGGTAAGTGTATGGCTTGGTTTAAAGCTGCCCTGGATACCACTTTAGGCATAAATGACGGGTTGGTACGAAGGGAAACCCTGTCCTGATGGAAGATGAGGAAGGGCTGCACCACCATGAGGGCCTGTAGTTCCGAAACCCTACGAGCTGAAGTGATGGCCAGAAGGAAGGCTGTTTTCCAGGACAAATATTGCAAATCTGTTGATGCAGCTGGTTCAAAAGGAGGCAATGTTAATTTTTCTAGAATGTAATTAAGATCCCAGGCTGGTATTGGTTGTTTCCTTGGAGGTCTTATATTCTTAGCCCCTCTGAGGAACTGTCGTAAGAGTGGGTGAGAAAATAAAGGTGGATCCGAGTTGAATTCAGCCGAAATGGCTGAGGCGTGGATTTTTATAGAAGAAAATGAAAGTCCACTGTTCAGTAGCTCTGCTAGATACTGTAATATCTGAGGCAAATTCAGCTTTTTAGGGTCCTGGCCTTTTTTCTCATTCCAAGAGCAGAACAGTTTCCATTTTTCGGTGTAAGCCTTTCTAGTAGATGGTCTTCTGGCCTCCAAAATGACATCATGCACCTCCTTGGAGAGTAGGGTCTGTTGTGGTGTTAAGGAATTTTCCATGCAGCAAGATTGAGTGTTTTCAGCTGACTGTGAAGAGTTTTGTAGCTGTGCTGAGTCAGCAGGAAGAGGCATTAGAGGTAGGAACCAGGGAGGAGTATGTGTTAGACTCCTCAGGAGCGGATACCAGTGTTGCCTTGGCCAATCTGGAGCAATCAGTATCATCTTCGGTCTGTCTGCTCTTGCTTTCAAGAGCACCTTGGGCAGAAGAGGCAGAGGTGGGAAAGCGTAAACTGTCCATGCTGTCCAACTGAAAGAAAGGGCATCCACTCTCCGGGCCTTTGGATGAAAGGTCCTTGAACAAAACTTTTCCAATTGATGATTCCTGTGGGAGGCAAAAAGATCTATGTCTGGCCTCCCCCACTCTTGTATTATCTCTGTAAACACCTGAGGATGCAACTTCCATTCGTGTGGATCTGTCATATTTCTGCTTAGATTGTCTGCCAGCGTGTTTTCCAATCCTGGCAAGTACTGTGCTTGAAGTTCGATTTGTCATTCCAGAGCCAAGTTCCAAAGAGACATGGCTAGTCTGCACAAGGGGTATGAATGTGTTCCGCCTTGTTTGTTTATGTACCACATTACTGTGGTGTTGTCTGTTCTTATCGGTAATTGTCCTGGATGCAGGAGGTCCTTAAAAGCTGTAATTGCATTTATTACTGCTAGCATTTCTTTTTGATTGATGTGAAGGTGCTTTTCCTTTTGGGGCCATTTGCCCTGAATGCACTTGTCTGTCATGTGAGCCCCCCAGGCGTAGTCTGAGGCGTCTGTTGTGATGACTTGGTTTGCTTGAGGCTTGCAGAATGGGAGGCCTGTGTTTGCTTGACATGATTGGGCCCACCATAGAAATTCCTTTTGCAAACATGGAATTATTGGTATTATTGTCTCCAAACTGTGACTGTGTTGAGACCATAGGTTTTTTAGGTACCATTGAAGTTTCCTCATATGCAGCTTTGCACACGGGATTAAAAGAATGCAAGATGCCATGAAGCCCAGAGCCTGCAGGATTTTCCTTGCAGTAAGCCTGGTACATTTTGCTAGTATTTTGAAGTACTGAGTTAGCTGCCCCTGTTTTTCTGGCGTTAGATAGGCCATCTGGGTGTTTGTGTCCAAGTTGGCACCCAGGAAAGTTATTTTCTGAGATGGTGTTAGTCTGGATTTCTTTTTGTTGATTGTATATCCCAGAGAATGCATTAACCGTGTTACATAAGCCAGATGTTCCAGAAGTATGTGCTTGCTGTCCGCTTGGATCAGGCAGTCGTCTAAATAAGGGTAAATTTGTATCCCTTGAAGTCTGCAGTAGGAAATTACTGATGCCAGGCACTTTGTGAATACTCTGGGCGCAGTAGATAAGCCAAAGGGCAATGCAGAGAATTGATAGTGGATTGAACCTGCAAGAAATCTGAGGTATCTTCTGCAACTTTGTCTGATTGGGACATGCAGGTATGCCTCCTTGAGGTCCAATGTTACCAGCCAAAACTCCTTGCCCAGCATGGGAAGAAGCTGCTGTAATGTGAGCATCTTGAATTTTGGTACGAGTAAAAATGTGTTTAGGATGGATAAGTCCAAAATTGGTCTCCAGTCGGTTCCTTTCCTTGGTACCAGAAAAAGTCTTGAATAAAAACCTTGACCTTGTTCGTGAGTAGGTACCTCTTGTATAGCTCTCATGCTTATGAGCTTTTAAAATTTGTAGTTGTGCCTCTGCCTTTTGATTGTGAGGCAGGTTTGGTATGCCTCTCATTTTTGGAAGAGTGTGGAATTGAAATTTGTAGCCTCTGTTTATAACGTCCAGGATCCATTTGTCTGTTGTGACAATATGCCAATTTCTTGCAAATAATGCTAGCTTCCCTCCCAAAGGTGCTGCCAGCTGAGACCTGCTTGGCATGGAAATGAGGGAGTCATTGGGTTTGTTTTCTGTATTGTTGTGCACTGTCTTTGCCACCTCTTGGTGCTGGAGTTTGCCATTGTCGGCCTCTATATGATCCTTGTGATTGCCCTCTGCCCCTTGTGCGTCTGTATCTACCTCTTTGGGGCTTGTCAGTGGCTGGAAAGGACCAGTTTTTTGAAGGCCAATTTCTGCTAAAACGTGGTGGTTGGTCCTGTAAAAAAGCTTTGACAGTTTGCATAGATTTGGCTTTTTCTTCCATTTTCCATAATATCTCCTCAGCATTAGTACCAAACAGCACATCCTTTTGTAAAGGAGCATCTAGAAGTTTAGCTTTCACATGATCAGGCAAGCTTTGTTCCCTAAGCCAGGCATGTCTACGAATCACTGATCCTGTAGCAGCCGCTCTACTTGAGGCCTCTAGGGCATCATAGCCACATTGTAAGGTGTGTTTACCCACTTGCTCTGCACTATGCATCATATCCTGTAACTCCTTTAAATCTGGTTGTTCAGGTTGAGACATTTTATTCCTTAATTGTGATAACAGGAACTGTTGATATTTAAGCAAATGAAACTGACAATTTAAGGCCATCATGGCAAGGGTGGCCGAGGTATATACCTTTTTTCCCCACCTTTCTAAAGATCTTGACTCTCTTTCGGCAGGAAGTGGATTCTTGGCAGTAGAGGCCTTCAGTCCCTTGGGGCCTTGAGAAATGGTTTCAGGGTCAGCATTATGGCTTTTGTAGAGAAATTGGTGAGAGTTAGGAACTCTGTAGTATCTATCAGGTTTGACTGGTGCAGGAGGCAGGGAATCCGGGTTAAGGCAAGCCTCCGAATAAACATCATCAAGTATGTCCAAAACAGGAGGTATCGCCAGAGGCCTGTGTTGAGGTAACAAAAGAAATTCCCCAAGTCTTTTCTTGGAATCAGAAAAGTCTTGGCCTTCCCAATGGAAGTGTTCCCTTAAAGTGTGCAAGGTTTCCCAAAGGAAAAATCCTCAGGAGGAGATACAGAAGGAATGGACTGTTCTGCATCCGAATCTTCAAAAGGGGAGTAAGAGTGTTCCTCTACATCAGAATGTTCTGATAAAAAGGAGCCCTGATCAGAAGAGGGAGAATCTTCCTCCATCCTGGGTCTCTTGTCTGGAGGGGGTTGAGAACCCCTGATAAGAGTAATCAAATCCTCAGCCATTTTCAGCATCTGTTTTTTAGGCATGGGGCCTGGAGAAGGGCCCTGTGCAACAGGCCTCTTGGGATGCCTGGCTGCTTTGGATTTAGTAAAGGCCTTAATGGAAAAAGAAGATGAGGGTCTAAAGACACCATGGGTGGAAGTGGACCTGTCCACATTAGGAGGCTCAACATTAACAATGGCTTCGGTTGTAGTCTGGGAAAGGGCCGAGGTACCTGCGGTCTCTGGTACAGAGGACACCGCCAAGGGAGTGTCGTCGGTAGTCAGGGACTGCAAAGGCGTCTCGCTGAGAACCGGACCACGTGTAGCTGGTTTTGGCGTGGTGTCGGTGGGGACCGCGGACCTCGCGTGTCGATCCTTGTCCTTGCGTTTTTTTGGACAAAACGGTAGTCGGAGTCTCCGACGACATTTTATAATCAAAGGCTTTACCAAAAAAGTGTTGGGCGAACTCCGCCCGACGCTTAATAGTGCGTTTATTGAAAGTAGCGCAAAAGTGACAGCCCAAGACGTCGTGGTCTGGGCCTAACCAAGGTATGCAGAGGGAATGGAAATCCTTATGCAGTATTTGCTTCCCACAAGAAATACAATTATTAATTTTTTCTGACATCGGTCTGAGGCAAGAAAAGTTTCCCCAACGGGGTACTTAGCTTTAAAGAAGACTTCGGTTTCCAATTTTTTTCGTAATTCAGGAGCTGGCCGACCGGCACTTGCGAACTGCTTCTGCTTCGGGCACCGCGCGGCAAAAAAGACTGGAGAACATGGCGTCGGCTGTGTCTTATATACTCTGGCCTCACTGACGTCAAGAGAGAAAGCGACATCAACCGACGCCGGTCCTAGACTCTGGAATTCGGCCGACTGAGGACCCGCCTGACGGCAGAGAACCCCGACCGAGGACCCGCCTGACGGCAGAGAACCCATCTGTGATTACTGCAGCTGTATGCACGATGAACATCAAGGGATTAGCTAGGCTTGTGAGGAGTTCGCTGCTATCATTAGGGGGTGCCAAGTCCTACAGTTCCAGTGTCCTGACAGGACCTGAGAAATTTCAGGTTTCTGCTCGTCTCTAATCAAGACAAGCCTCTCCCCATTCCTTTTCATTCACTACCCTGTCAGAAGGAAGTATACACCTGTTTTTTCTTCTAAGAGTGGCAATTAAAGAGACACCTCCTTACTTGACCTCTTTCAGTGAAGAACAAAGCAGGGCAAGGAAAACAAGCCAGTGTAGCAAAAGAGCTTAGAAATAATGTTTAATGGTTTTGGACATACTTTCCATGTGCCGTGCCTTACCTTACATCTGGTTCCCATTGTTGGGGCCTCTCACCAATTCTTGCAGCAAAGGAACCACCCTACACACACTGTGAAACAAGGAAGGCCTCTAATTTTTACTATCCAAACTCCCTGTGGACATCCAGAATATGAACAATTCTTTCCACCTTCTACTTTTGGTTCTGAAAAGAACACAGAGAGATTAATAGATTGAAGCGGCTTTAGCCATTAAAAAGGATTTCTCCTCAAAGAAACCCTGCCCTTGCGAAAAACTCAGATACCCTTTCTGCAGAACTCAGAGCAAGTAGTAATAGAGTCTTGCATGATAAGAACCTCAAATCAGCCCGATGAGCTGCTTCAGATGGAATAGGAATTGGGTTTTTAAGCACAAAGTTAAAGGAGAAGCCACCTGTTTCTTATGCAGATGGATGTGTAAAACCCCTTTAAAAATGGACAGACCTGAGAACAGCAGGAAAGGTGGATCCAAGGGCAAATGAGCAGAAATGGCTGAAAGAAGATGATAGAATAATTACCATCAATGCAGATAAGGTGGCATATGTCTTCCAGGCCTGTATGCAAGGAAACCTGGAACAGAATTTTTTAAAGGAAGCAATTCGCTCAACCTGAAGTGCTCCCCATAATTAGACCAATTCCAGAAAGACCTTCTGATTCAGTTTTCTTTTGTGATGGTCTGTCCTGGTCTAGCTTAACTTACTGCAATACTTTGCTCTGATGGAATATATAAAGGCCTAAATATTCAGACTGAGCTGGGCTGCTACCTCCCACGCTATCCCAGTAAGTCTGAAAGGGAGGCTTGTCTGTAACAACTTGCAGAGGTCCTGGAGACTCTGAAAGCCCCCCCCCCCCCAAAGTATTTATTACTGCCACCACCTCTAGCTTTTATGTGCTGTTCTCAGTCCCGTTAGTTCCACATACTTTGCACTTTTATCCCATTTGATACAGCTCCCCATGCAAAATCTGAAGCATCTGTTGCGACAGACTGAAAAGGGGGGAGAAAGGGAAACCTGGAATAAGAGAGAAATGGTCTACCCACCAGAGTACCTACTTTCTTACGAACACCAGAACTTGGATTTGAAAAGATAAGGGCTATTGATGTTGAGCCCAGACTAACCAAAGACAATGAATCTTGCTCATTTGAAATCTGGCCAGTAGCCTCAGCTATGTGGGTTCTGCCCCCTTACACCAGCCAACTTCTCAAAGCTTTGGGCACCTTACAAGCATTCCACCTGCCAAAGAACACTCCACATTAAAAGTAGGTGGAGAGCTCAAAAGCTTCACAACAGTTTTTGTCCAGGAAGGATGCAAAGGTCCCTCAATACTTGTGCTAGGAAACACCGGCAAAATACAGCTGTGTAAGTAAGCTTAAGATAACAGTAAATGTTCATGTTCAAATGATCACTGCTGCAGTAGTTTTAGCTACATGAGTTATACCCTGCCATGGATATAACAGCCTGCCACCTTCCAAAGCTTCACAGCACCTTCCACATGTCTAGTCAGGTAGCTAAAGTGGAGCTGACTAAAAGACAAGCCCTTTCAGGGGTTTTCTGCCAACCCAGACATGCATGCTGAGCTCTAAAAGGACAATGGTAGGAAGGATAAAAAGTAAATCACAAACTGGCATAAGTAACATGCAAAAGCAAAAGGGACAGAGGGAGGAGCAGCTACCGCAGCAACAGTCATTCGAACATCTACTGTTATGGTAAATTGTACTTACACAACTTTATGTTCATCATACTAATCAATGCTTCAGCAGCCTTAGCTATATAGGTAGATTACCATAGCTAATTATACTTGGGAGGTGGAAGGAGAAGTGTCCAGAAGCCCCTGAAACATGACCTTTACAAAGCTTGATTTAGACCTAGAGAAGAAATCAAGCATAGTGTTTTGTAAAAGTATGTACAGAGGACCAAACTGCTGCTTCTAGAATACTTCTGGAATACAACCCTTTCCAAAAATCCACAGATCAAGCCAAGCTTTGGGTACAATGGACCTTGACCCTGCCTGGAATAATTTTTGTGTGTTAATAAAAAATAACAGTTTCGCAGACAGCCATTTGGAAATGGTCTGTTTTGACACAGGCTGTCCCCTTTTACCTTCACAAGAAATTAACTGATCCGAAGATCAGACAGATTTAGTTCTGTCAAGACGGTACTCAAGCTGTCTGTGGACATCCAAAGTAAGGAGCATCCTTTCTCCATTTTTAGGTTCAGGAAAGAAAATGGTTAGATGGACATTTTGGCATAAAGTAAACTCTGATACTACTTTAAACATAAAATAAGGAGTAGATCTCAAAGAAACCCTGCCCCTGTGGAAAATGAAGTATGACTCACTCACCATAAAGTACACTTGTGTACACATACCATAAACGTAGATGTTAGAGTGTATTCACTGTTGCAGTCATCACTTTTGGGTTATCTGCTTGCAGTAGCCCTCAGTCGGCTTGATTAACTAAGCCATGGGGGTCCTGCGTTGGTTGCTGTCCCTTCTTCCATGATGTCAGGTCATCAGGGGTATAAAATTACATCTGTTTTTCAAGCCCCAGATGTCAGGTGCCCCCTTAATAGGAAGCAATTAAATCTATAAATATACAAGGTTATACCTCCAACAAAAAAAGCAAATACACCAAAAAGCTTTTGAAGACAGGAAAGTAGAGGTATATCCAAAAAAGAAAAAGAAGGGGCTGGAGGGAGGGTAACCAGGACTGCAACAGTGAATACACCAACATCTACATTTATGGCAAGTGTACACAACTGTACTATGTTCTTCGTGTTTCACTGTTACAGTCAGCACTTTTGGGTAGATTCCCAAAGCTAAGGATGGGAGGAGGTATTTAAATAGAATTAGGACCAGCTAAAAGGCCCTGCAAGACTGCAGTGGCAAAGCCTGCTCTGGATTTAGAGAAAATTGGCAGATGGTAATGCTTGGTGAAAGTATGCACTGAACTCTAGGTAGCAGCTTCTAGGATGTCCCTGGTAGGGACACCTCTGAGAAAGGCTGTAGAGGTAGATGCAGCCCTGGGTGAGTGGGGACTGATCCCCTGTGGGATAGGTTTTCCATGGTGCTTGTAGCAGAAATTAATGCAATGGCCTATCCATTTGGAAATGGTTTGCTTTGAAATAGCCTTCCCCTCTGCCCCTACAGCAAATGCCACCACCAGTTGGTCAGACTTCCTTTGAGATTTAGTCCTGTCCAAGTAGAATCTAAGTTGTCTGTGCACGTCTTAAGGAGTGCAGTATCAGTTCCCCTTTGTTCTGTGGGTTAGGAAAGAAGGTTGCCAAATGAATGGCCTGATTAAGGGCCACACTGGATACCACCTTGGGCATGAAGGAGGGATTGGTCCTGAGGGACACCCTGTCCAGATGAAAGACGATGAAAGGCTCCACTGCCACGAGGGCCTGTAATTCAGATACCCTTCTTGGTGAAGTGATTGTTAAAAGGAAAGCTGTTTTCCAAGAGAGGAATTTTAAATCTGCAGTGGCAGCTGGCACGAAAGGAGGAAGGGTGAGCTTTTCCAATACAAAGTTAAAGTCCCAGGCTGGAGTTGGGGCTCTCCTGGGTGGTCGTAGATTTTTGGCCCCTCTGAGGAACTGCTTAAGCAGTGGATGAGAAGAGGGGAGGTTCTGTGTTATAATGAGCTGAAATGGCTGCTGTGTGAATTCTGATGGAGAAAGACAGGCCCTTGTGAAGCATCTCAGTTATGTATTGTAAAATCTGAGACAAATTGGGCACTGCTGTGCTCATCCCTTGAGACTGGTTCCAGGCACAGAATCTTTTCCATTTTTCAGCATACGATTTTCTAGTACTAGGCCTCCTTGCTTCTAAAATGATATCCATCTCTGGTTTATTGAGGGATGGTAAAGGAGAGATTAGGTAATTAGCCAGGTTGCTAGGTTCAGTGTATGAAGCTGAGGGTGCAGAATCTGGCTCTCCTGCTGAGACAATACGGCAGGAGTCTGAGGCAGGTGCCATGGGGCCAACAGTGACACACTGGGCAAGAAGGGGTACCAGTGTTGGCGTGGCCAGTCTGGTGCAATCAAAATAATTCTTGGATTGTCTTGTTTGATCTTTAGTAGTACTATGGAGAGCAAAGGCAGAAGAGGAAAGGCATAAACTGATAGGTTTTTCCAGCTGAAGGACAGAGCAATTACTTTCCAAGCTTGTTTGTGGGAAGTCCTTGTGCAAAATTTGTCCAATTGATAGTTCTGGGGGGAGGCAAACGGGTCTATATCACTGCTCCCCCATTTGCTTGTCAAAATGTTGAAAATCCTTGGTTCCAGCTTCCACTTGTGTGGGTCCATGAGGTTTATGCTTAGTTCGTCTGCAAGTGTATTTAGTTTTCCTGGCAGGAATTGAGCTTGTAGATGCACTTCGTAGCGCAGGGCTGTGTTCCACAATTAAATGGCTGGTCTGCATAGGGGGTAAGAATGTGCAACCCTCTGCTTGTATATGTACCACATAACAGAGGTATTGTCCGTCTTTACCATTAATTGTCCTGGAAGAATGTGGTCCTTGAAGGCTGTCAGAGCATTCTGTACAGCTAACATTTCTTTTTGATTGATATGCAAGTGCATTTGACTTGGCTTCCATTTGCCCTGAATGCACTTCCCTGCCAGGTGAGCCCCCCATGCATAATCTGATGAGTCTGTTAGGGTTTGGGTGGCAGGGGGTGGTGTGAATGGTAGTCCCTTGTTTTGGTGGAAGGCCTCTGCCCACCAAAGAAACTCTAGGCGTAGGCAAGTTATGATAGGAATCATTGCTTCTAGATCCTAAGAATGTTGACACCATAGGCTTTTTAGACACCACTGTAGTTTCCTCATATGCAGTCTTGCATATGGAATTAGAAAAATGCATGAGGCCATGAACCCTAAGGCTTGTAGTATTTGCTTTGCAGATAATAGGGTTTTTGTGGCCACTTGTTTGAAGTAGGTTGTCAAATGAATTTGTTCCTCTGGCGTGAGGAAAGCAATCTGGGAGGTTGTATTCAAGCTTGCTCCCAGGAATATGATTTGTTGACCGGGTACCTGGTATGATTTCTTTACGTTTATGGTGTACCTCAGACAAGTCAGCACCTTTTGTACAAAGGCCAGATGATTCAAAAGTATGTCCTGGCTTTCTGCCTGAATTAAACAATCGTCCAGGTATGGGTATATTTGAATATTTCTTTGACAGCAAAATGCGATGACTGGGGCTAGGCATTTTGTGAATATCCTGGGCGCAGTAGATAAGCCAAAGGGCAGTGCAGAGAACTGGTAGTGATTGTAGCCTGCTTTGAAGCGTAGGTATCTTCTGCAAGATTCCCGGATTGGGATGTGCAGGTATGCGCTTCCTTTAAATCGAGTGTTACCATCCAAGCATCTTTTCCTAGCATAGAAAGCAACTGGTGAAGAGTCAGCATCTTGAATTTCGGAATTACCAAAAAGGTGTTTAGAGTACACAGGTCCAGAATAGGACGTCATGAATTGTCTTTTCTGGGTACCAGGAAAAGTCTCGAGTAGAAACCTTGTCCTTTCTCCTTTTCTGGCACAGTTTGAATAGCCTTTATGTTTAAAAGAGAGCGTATTTGCTTTTGAGCCTCTGCCCACTGACTTGGGGGTAGATCTAGCCAACCTTTTGGCATTGGTAAGGTGTGGAAGTGAAATCTGTATCCTTGGGACACTACATTTAAAACCTATTTGTCCTGGGCAACGAGTTCCCAGTTTTTGGCCTGCAAACCAATCTTTCCCTCTAAAGGAGCATTCAGTTTGGAAGTGCTTGGAAGTTTTAAAATCAAGTAATTGAGACAGTTTTCCATAGGAAGTGTCCTACTACGCCCAGATTTGGAAGCGGAAGCCCCCCACTGCTTAGTCTTGTGTGTACCTTGGGACTGAAACCTGGGATTTCTGCTGTGTCAGGGTTTGGAATGAGAAGGCCTGGAAGGAGCTGGAAAGGACCAATTCTTAGGGGGACAATGCCTACTAAATCTTAGAGGCTGAACTTGTAAGAAATCTTTAACAGTTTGCATAGATTTAGCTTTATCTTCCATCTTTTCAAGAACTTCCTCAGCTTTGTTGCCAAATAGGTGGCCCTGATTTAAGGGAGCATCCAACAGTTTAGCTTTAACATGATCAGGAAAAGATTGCTCCTTAAGCCAAGCATGCCTTCTGAGTACAGACCCAGTGACAGCAGCCCTGCAAGAGGCCTCTGAAGAATCAAACCCATATTGCAAAGTATGTTTTCCAACCTGTTCAGCAGAATGCATTAAATCCTGTAATTCCTTATTTTCAGCACAGTTAGGAATCATCATTTTCTGTTTAAGCAATCCAATAATATGTTGTTGATACTTTAACATATGAAACTGACAGTTTAAGGCTCTGATAGACAAGGTTGCAAAAGTGCAAACCTTCTTACCCCATCTATCCAGCGCCCTGGAGTCTCTACAAGAAGGGGTAGGGTTTTGGCAGTAAAGGCCTTAATGCCCTTGGGTCCCTGTGAAATAGACTCTGCATCCGCAACAGGATTTTTAAAAAGGAACTTGTGAGAATCAGGAACCCTGTAATATCTGTCAGGTTTTCTGGGAGCAGGACGCAAAGAATCAGGGGCCAAACTAGATTCCAAAAAGGCATCAACAGTGTCTAATACAGGTGGTATAGCTGAAGGCCTATGCTGAGACAAGAGTAAGAAATCCCTAAGCCTCTTTTTCAAATCAGAAAAATCCTGGCTTTCCCAGTGGAAATGCTCCCTTAGAGTGTGCAAGGTTTCACCAAAAGAAAAATCCTCTGGAGGGGAAGCAGAGGGAATAGAGTCCTCTGCATCAGAATCCTCATAAGTAGATAAGGGCAAATCCAGATCATCAGAAGAATCAGAAAAATCAGAATCCTGGTGAGAAGATTCATAAACAATTTCAGTCCTAGATCTCTTAGAAGAGGGAGGTTGGCTTCCCCTGATTAAGGTTATAAGATCTTCAGCCATTCTTATCATTAGTTTTTTAGGCATAGAGGCCAGAGCATGCGGCCTGGGCGTCTGTTTTCTAGGCATGGTTCGAGGTTTAAGCCTTAAAGAAGGAGGCGTCTATTTAATATGCAAGTCCGTAGGCCTGAATACACCCTTAGAAGCCTGTGCTTGCACAGCAGCTCTGGACCCATCTAAGGCAGAGACATCCACAGGTTCAACAGTTGAAGCATCTCGCGGCATACCTGACTCCGAATGGGTCTCAGTAGAGGCTTGCGAATCAGAAGTAGCAGGTATCAGGGGCTGCGAAAGGGCCTCACTGAGTACCGGCAAACTGGCCAGTGGCTTAGAAGAGTCATCAGGCAGCTTTTGACCTAGGCGGCTTGTCTCTGTCTTTATCTTTGCGCTTTGTCAGAATTCCGGTAGTCGGATGGCTTACCGATGACATTTCTGGATAACTGAACCGAGAACCGAACTATTTAGAGGCGAAAATATACAGACGACGGATAGTGCGTTGATTAATAAAAGCACAAAACCGACAGCAAAGAACGTTGTGGTCAGGGCCTAGGCAAGGAATACAGTATGAATGAAAATCTTTGTGAGGTATTTGCTTTCCACAAGAAATGGAATTATTAAATTTTACTGACATCGGAAAGGAGCAAGAAAACGTTTCCCCAACGGGATACTTAGCTTTAGTTGAAGACTTGGTTCTGAAACTCGAAAATGAAAATTTCAGGAGTCGGCTGCCCGGCACGTGCAAACTGCTTCTGCTTCAGGCACCGCATGGCAAGAAAAACTGATGTAATGGCATCCGCTGCATGTTTTATACTCCTGATTACCTGACGTCATGGAAGAAGGGACAGCAACCGACGCAGGACCGGAGACTTTGTTAATCAGGCCAACTGAGGACTACCTGCAAGCAGATAACCCAAATGTAATGCCTGTAACAGTGAAACCCGAAGAACATCTGGGGGGGGGGGGGATCTGTGATGCATGGATCCCTGTCCTTGCTCAGACACCATTTTGAAAATCTCTCCCATTTAGCTAACCAGATAACCCAAATGTAATGCCTGCAACAGTGAAACACGAAGAACATCTGGAGGGGGGAGATCTGTGATGCATGGATCCCTGTCCTTGCTCAGACACCATTTTGAAAATCTCTCCCATTTAGCTAACCAGATAACCCAAATGTGATGACTGCAACAGTGAAACAAAGAACATCCCACTTGTCTGAAATTATCTATTGCCAAAGACAAAAGTGGAGATTCAGACTGAGAAGAAAAAAAAGCAGCCAGGCTGGGTGGGGATTGGAGGCCAATTTCAGATAGTCATTCTGACCTGCAGAACTGTCCTTGGTTTTCATAGTTGCCAGATTTCTTCTTGGAACCTCCCCCTTGCCATTTCTAAAACATCTGTTTTGCGGAGACTTTTGTTTCTTACTAAAAATGGAGGAGGAGTTAGAGCATCCCTTGGGAAATTAAGAAAAAAGAGCTGAAAAATCTTGAGATTCCGGTTTTAAATTTTCCAAGCATTTTACGTTTCTAATACCTTGATGGGAATAACCCCCATTAAGTCAAAGCATGACTAAAGTTCATGAAATTAGTATCAGTTCAATCTTTGATGTTAGCCAGAAGTATTATTCGCAGCACCATGTCAAGAATTTACTACTCCTGCAATTCATATTGAGTTACACATATCATTAGCATATCTAAATATGACTGTAAATACTTTATGAAACCCATTGCTCCTACTACTATTGGAAAGTACAGTTGTGTACACTTACCATAAATGTAGATCTTCGAGTGTACTCACTGTTGCAGTCATTACATTTGGGTTATCTGCTTGCAGGTTGCCCTCAGTCGGCCTGATTAACAAAGTCTTGGGTCCTGCATCGGTTGCTGTCCCTTCTTCCATGATGTCAGGTCTTCAGGGGTATAAAACATGCAGCCAACGCCATTACATCAGTTTTTCTTGCCCCAGATGTCAGGTGCCCCCCTAACGGGAAGCAATTAAACATAAAAGCACAAATATATACCTCCAACAAAAAAGCAAATGCACCAAAAAGACTTTTAAGGATAATAAAGGAAAATAGAGGTATAGCCAAAATAAGTTAGGGGGCTGGAGGGAGGGTAACCAGGACTGCAACAGTGAATACACTCGAACATCTATATTTATGGCAAGTGTACACAACTGTACTAAGTTCTTCGTGTTTCACTGTTGGTCATTACATTTGGGTAGATTCCCAAAGCTATGGTTGGGAGGAGGAGTTTAGATAGCATTAGGGCCAGCTATTAGGCCCTACAAGACTGCATTGGCAAAGCCAGCTCTGGATTTAGAGAAAATTGGCAAAAGATAATGTTTGGCGAAAGTATGTACAGAACTCCAGGTAGCAGCTTCTAGGATGTCCCTGGTAAGGACGCCTCTGAGAAAGGCTGCAGAGATAGATGCAGCCCTGGTGGAATGAGGACTGATCCCCTGGAGGATAGGTTTTCCATGGTGCTTATAGCAGAAATGAATGCAATGGCTTATCCATTTAGAAATGGTTTGCTTTGAAATAGACTTCCCCTCTGCCCATGCAGCAAATGCTACCAGCAGTTGTTCCGTTCTCCTTTATTCTGTGGACTGGGAAAGAAGGTTGGCAAATGAATGGACTAATTAAGAGCCACACTGGATACCACCTTGGGCATGAAGGATGGATTGGTTCTGAGGGACACCCTGTCCGCATGAATGATGATGAAAGGCTCCACTGCCATAAGGGCCTGTAAGTCAGATACCCTTCTAGCTAAAGTGATTGCTAAAAGGAAAGCTGTTTTCCAAGAAAGAAATTTTAAGTCTGCAGTAGCAGCTGGCTCGAAAAGAGGTAGAGTGAGTTTCTCCAAGACAAAGTTAAAGTCCCAGGCTGGGGTTGGAACTCTCCTGGGTGGTCTTAAATTTTTGGCCCCTCTGAGGAACTGCTTGAGTAGTGGATGACAGAAGAGGGGATGTTCTGTGTTATAATGAGCTGAAATGGCTGAGGTGTGGATTTTAATGGAGGAAAAGGACAGGCCCTTTTGAAGCATCTCAGTTAAGTATTGTAAAATCGGAGGTAAATTGGGCACTGCTGTTCTCATCCCTTGAGATTGGTTCCAGGCACAGAATCTTTCCCATTTTTCAGCATAAGATTTTCTAGTACTAGGCCTCCTTGCCTCTAAGGAGATATCCAACACTGGTTTGCTGAGGGATGGTAAAGGAGAGATTAAGTAATTAACCAGGCTGCAAGGTTCAGTGTTGGAAGCTGAGGGTGCAGAATCTGGTTCTCCTGCTGAGACAGCAGGGAAGGAGTCTGAGGCAGGTGCCAAGGAGATAACTAATGCACTGCGCAAGAGGGGGTACCAGTGTTGGCAAGGCCAGTCTGGAGCAATCAAAATCATCCTTGGTTTGTCCTGTTTGATTTTTAGTAGTACTTTGGAGAGCAGAGGCAGAAAGGCATAGACTGATAGATTTTTCCAGCTGAAGGAAAGAGCATCCACTTTCCAGGCTTGTTTGTGGGGAGTCTTTGTGCAAAATTTGTCCAACTGGTAGTTCTGGGGACAGGAAAACAGGTCTATATCTCGGCTCCACCATTTGCTTGTCAACATGTTGAAAATCCTTAGTTGCAGTTTCCACTCGTGTGGGTCCATGAGGTTTCTGCTTAGTCCGTCTGCCAGTGAATTTAATTTTCCTGGCAGAAATTGAGCTTGTAGATGCACTTGGTTGCTAAAGGCTGTGTTCCACAATGCCATGGCTAGTCTGCAGAGGGGGTAAGAATGTGTACCCCCCTGCTTGCTTATGTACCACATAACAGTGGTGTGTCCGTCTTTACCATTAGTTGTCCTGGAAGAATGTGGTCCTTGAAAGGCTGTCAGAGCATTCTGTACAGCTAACATTTCTTTTTGATTGATATGCAGGTGCATTTGACTTGCCCTGAATGCACTTACCTGTCAGTTGAGCCCCCCATGCATAGTCTGATGCATCTGCTGTTAGGGTTTGGGCGGCAGTGGGTGGTATGAAAGGTAGACCCTTGTTTTGGCCTCTGCCCACCAAAGGAACTCTAGGCGTAGGGAAGGTATGATAGGAATCATTGTTTCTAGGTCTTGAGAATGTTGATACCATAGACTTTTTAGATACCGCTGTAGTTTCCTCATACGCAGTCTTGCATACGCAATTAGAAGAAAGCAGGAGGTCATGAACCCCAAGGCTTGCACTATTTGTCTTGCAGATAGCAGGGTTTTGTGGCCACTTGTTTGAAGTAGGTTGTCAAATGACTTTGCTTTTCTGGTGTGAGGTAAGCCATCTGGGAAGTTGTATTCAAGCTTGCTCCCAGGAATATAATTTGTTGACAGGGTACCAGGTGCGATTTCTTTTCATTTATGGTGTACCCCAGACAAGTTAGAACTCTTTTTACAAAGGCCAGATGATTCAAAAGTATGTCCTGGCTTTCTGCCTGAATTAGACAATCGTCCAGGTATGGGTATATTTGAATATTTCTTTGCCTGCAAAATGCAACAACTGGAGCTAGGTACTTTGTGAATACCCTAGGTGCAGTAGATAAGCCAAAGAGCAGTGCAGAGAAAGTACAGTTTTGTACCTACCAGTGTCTTCACTGCTGCAGTTATTACACTTGGGTTATCCTGCCGTCAGGCGGGCCTGCAGTCAGCCTGAGTTCCAAAGTCTTGGTCCGGCGTTGCTTGCTGTCGCCTCTTCCCTGACGTCAGTGCGTCATCACATTTGGGTTATCTGCTTGCAGTAGGCCTCAGTCGGCCTGATTAACAAAGTCTCAGGTCCTGTGTCGGTCGTTGTCCCTTCTTCCATGATGTCAGGTAGTCAGAGGTATAAAGCATGCAGCCGACGCCATTACAGTTTTTCTTGTCCCAGATGTCAGGTGCCCCCATAATGGGAAGCAATTTTATTAAGAAGTCAGGGGGCTGGAGAGAGGGTAACCAGGACTTCAACAGTGAATACACTCAAACATCTCCATTTATGGTAAGTGTACACAACTGTACTATGTTCTTCGTGCTTCACTGTTGCAGTCATCACATTTGGGTAGATTCCCAAAGCTAAGGATTGGAGGAAGAAATTAGATAGCATTAGGACCAGCTATAAGGCCCTGCAAGACTACAGTGGCAAAGCAAGCTCTGGATTTAGAGAAAATTGGCAAATGGTAATGCTTAGTGAAAGTATGTGCAGAACTCCAGATAGAAGCTTCTAGGATGTCCCTATTAAGGACATCTCTGAGTAAGGCTGTGGAGGTAGATGCAGCCCATGTTGAATGTGGTCTTATCCCCTGTGGGGTAGGTTTTCCATGTTGTTTATAGCAGAAATGAATGCTATGGCCTATCCATTTAGAAATGGTTTGGTTTGGAATGGTCTTCCCCTCTCTGCCCCTGCAGCAAATGCAACCAGCAGCTGTTCAGATTTCCTGAGAGGTTTAGTCCTGTCCAAGTAAAATCTAAGTTGTCTGTGCACACCTAAGGAGTGCAGTATACATTCCCCTTTGTTCTGTGGATTAGAAAAAAAGGTTGGCAAATTAATGGACTGATAAAGAGCCACACTGGATACCACCTTGGGCATGAAGGAGGGATTGGTCCTGAGGGACACCCTGTTCCCATGAATGATGAAAGGCTCCACTGCCATCTTCTTCTTCTTTCGGCTGATCCCGTTAGGGGTTGCCACAGCGGATAATCCATTTCCATTTCTTCCTGTCCTCTGCATCTTGATCTGTAAGCTGGGCCTCTGCCTTAAGGGCCTGTAATTCAGGCACCCTTCTTGCTGAAGTGATGGCTAAAAGGAAGGCTGCTTTCCACTAAAGGAATTTCAGCTCTGCATTTGCAGCTGGCTCAGAAGGAGGTAGAGTGAGTTTTTCCAATACAAAGTTAAAGTCCCTGGCTGGAGTTGGGGCTCTCCTGGGTGGTCTTGAGTTTTTGGCCCCTCTGAGGAACTGCTTGAGCAGTGGATGAGAGAAGAGGGGTGATTCTGTGTTGTAATGAGCTGAAATGGCTGAGGCATGAATTTTGATGGAGGAAAAGGAAAAGTCCTTGTGGAGCATCTCAGTTAAATATTGAAGAATCTGAGGTAAATTGGGCATTGCTGTGCCCATCCCGTGGGTTTGGTTCCAGGAACAGAATCTTATCCATTTTTCAGCATAAGATTTTCTAGTACTAGGCCTCCTTGCCTCCAGAATGACATCCAACGCTTGCTTACTGAGGGATGGTAACGGAGAGAGATCAGGTAATTAGCCAGGCTGCCAGGTTCAGGGTTTGAAGCAGAGGGTACAGAATCTGGCCCTCCTGCTGGGACAGCAGGGTAGGGGTCTGAGACAGGTGCCATGGTGCCAGCAGTGACACTGCGCAAGAGGGGGTATCAGTGTTGGCGTGGCCAGTCTGGTGCAATCAGTATCGTCCTTGGTTTGTCGTGTTTGATCTTTAGTAGTACCTTGGAGAGGAAAGGCATAAACCGATAGGTTTTTCCAGGTGAAGGACAGGGCTTCCACTTTCCAAGCTGGTTTGTGGGGAGTGCTTGTGCAGAATTTGTCCAACAGGTAGTTCTGGGGGGAAGCAAACAGGTCTATCTCAGGGCTCCCCCATTTGTTTCTCAACATGTTGAATATCTTTGGTTCCAGTTTCCACTCGTGTGGGTCCATGAGATTTCTGCTTAGTTCGTCTGCCAGTGTATTTAGTTTTCCTGGCAGAAATTGAGCCTGAAAGTCCACTTGGTTGTCCAAGGCTGTGTTCCACAAAGCCATGGCTAGTGTGCAGAGAGGGTATGAGTGGGTTTTACCTGCTTATTTACCACATAACAGTGGTACTGTCCGTCTGTACTATTAATTGTCCTGGAAGAATGTGGTCCTTGAAGGCTGTCAGAGCATTCTATACAGCTAACATTTCTTTTTGATTGATATGCAGGTGCATTTGACTTGGGTTCCATTTGCCCTGAATGCACTTCCCTGCCAAGTGAGCCCCTCATGCATAGTCTGATGAGTCTGTTGTTAAGGTTGGGGCGGCAGGGGGTAGAGTGAATGGAAGTCCCTTGTTTTGGTGGCAGGCCTCTACCCACCAAAGGAACTCTATCTGCAGGCAAGGTATGATAGTAATCGTTGCTTCTAGATCCTGAGAATGTTGACACCATAGGCTTTTTAGATACCATTGTAGTTTCCTCATATGCAGTCCTGCATATGGAATTAGGAGAATGCAGGGGCCATGAACCCCAAGGCTTGCAGTATTTGCCTTGCAGATAGCAGGGTCTTGGTGGCCAGTAGTTTGAAGTAAGCTGTCAAATGAACTTGTTTCTATGGCGTGAAGAAAGCCATCTGGGAAGTGGTGTTCAAGCTTGCTCCCTGGAATACAATTTGTTGGCAGGGTAAAAGATGGGATTTATTTTCGTTTATAGTGCACCCCAGAGAAGTTAGCAATTTTTGAACATACGCCAGATGCTTCAATAGTATGTCCTGGCTTTCTGCCTGAATTAGGCAATCATCCAGGTATGGGTATATTTGAATATTTATTTGCCTGCAAAATGCAATGACTGGAGCTAGGCACTTCGGCTCATCTCCTGCGCCCAGGGTATTCACAAAGGGCAGTGCAGAGAACTGATAGTGCATGAAGCGTAGGTATCTTCTGCAAGATTCCCTGATTGGGATCTGCAGGTAGGCTTCCTGTAAATCCAGTGTTGCCAACCAGGCATCCTTGCCTAGCATAGGAAGCAGCGGGTGAAGAGTTAGCATCTTGATTTTTGAGATCACCAAAAATGTGCTTAGTATAGAGAGGCCCAGGATAGGACGCCAGGAAAAGTCTTGAGTAGAAACCTTGTCCCCTTTCCTCTTCTGGGACAGTTTTAATAGCCCTGATACTTGAGGGAGAAAACTTGCTTTTGAGCCTCTGCCCACTGATTTGGTGGTAGATCTGGCCAACCGGTCGGGGTTGGTAAGGTGTGAAGTGGAATTTGTATTCTTGGGAAACTATATTTAAAACCCATTTGTCCTGGGTAATGAGTTCCCAATAATTTGCCTGCAGGGCAATCTTTCCCCCTAAAGGAGCAGTCAGTTGAGCAGAGCTTGGAAGTTTTAAAGTTAAGTCATTGAGACAGTTTACCACAGTGGGGAGTCTTACTACTCCCTGTTTTGGGAGTGGGAGCCCTCCACTGCTTAGTTCTGTGTGTACCTTGGGTCTGAAGCCTGGGTGTTCTGCTGGTTCTGTGTTTGGACTGAAGGCCTGGAAGAGACAAGAAAGGACCAATTCTTAGAGGGCCAATGCCTACTAAATCTGGGAGGCTGTACTTGCAGGAAAACTAACAGTTTGACAGATTCACCTTTTTCCTCCATCTTTTTAAGTAGTACTTCTGCTTTGTTGCCAAACAGGCGGTCCTGATTTAAGGGAGCATCCAGCAATTTAGCTTTAACATGATCTGGCAAAGACTGCTCCTTAAGCCAAGCATGCCTTCTAAGTACAGAACCAGTGGACAGCAGAACTGAAAGATGCCTCTAGTGAATCAAAACCAAATTGCAAAGTATGTTTACCAACTTGTTCAGCAGAATGCATTAAATCCTGTAAATCTTTATTTTCAGCAGAGTCAGGAATCAACATCATTATCTGTTTAAGCAATCCAATAATATGTTGCTGATATTTAACACATGAAACTGGCTGTTTAAGGCCCTAATGGCCAAGGTTGCAGAAGTTTATACCTTCTTACCCCATCTATCCAGCGCCCTGGAATCTCTATTAGAGGGGCTAGGATTTTTGGCAGTAGTAGCCTTAATTCCCTTGGGTCCCTGTGAAATGGTCTCAGGGTCCGCAATAGGATTTTTAAAAAGGAACTTGTGAGAGTCAGGAACCCTGTAACATCTATCTGGTTTCCTGGTAGCAGGAGGTAGAGAGTCAAGGGCCAAGCTAGATTCAGAAAAAGCAACAACAATATCCAGTACAGGGGGGATAGCTAAAGGCCTGTGTTGGGGCAGGAGTAAGAAATCCCTAAGCCTCTTTTTAGAGTCAGAGTAATCCTGGCTTTCCCAGCGAAAATGCTCCCTAAGAGTATGTAAGGATTCACCAAAAGAGAAATCCTCTGGAGGGGAAGCAGAGGGAATAAAGTCTTCTGCATCAGAATCCTCATAGGTAGACAAGGGTAAATCCTGGTCATCAGAGGAAACAGAAATTTCAGAATCCTGATCAGAAGAATCATAAGCAAACTCAGTCCTAGGTCTCTTAGAGGGGGAAGGTTGGCTTCCCTTGATTAAAGTAATAAGGTCTTCAACCGGTTCTTAAAGTACAATTGTGTACCTACCATAAATGTAGATGTTAGAGTGTATTCACTGTTGCAGTCATTACTCTTGGGGTTATCCTGCTGGCAGGCTACCCTGAGTCGGACAGAATTCCAAAGTCTAGGTTTGGCGTCGGTTGCTGTCGCCTCTTCCCTGACGTCAGTGCACCAGGGGTATAAAAGATGCAGCCGACGCCATTTTCTTCAGTTTTTCTTGCCCCAGATGTCAGGTGCCCCAAATTGGTAGGCTGAAAAATATATCAATAAGAAATGCATGCACTAAAATAACATTTCCTTCATCTACAAGCAAATACACCAAAAAGGTTGTATAGGATAGAGAAGTGCAGATAAGTCCAAACAAAGAGAAGGGGGATGGTGGGTGAGTAACCTGGACTGCAACAGTGAATATACTCGAACATCTACAGTTATGGTAGGTACACAACTGTACTATGTTCATCGTGTTTCACTGTTGCAGTCATTACTCTTGGGTAGAATCCCAAAGCTGAGTATGGGTGGCTAGGCTAAATAGGATTAGGAGAGGCTATGAGGCCCTGCAGAACTGCAGTGGCAAAGCCTGCTCTGGACTTAAAGAGGTAAGTGGTAGTGCTTTGTGAAGGTGTGCACTGAACGCCAGGTTGCAGCCTCTAAGATATCTTTGGTTGGTACTCCTCTGAGAAAGGCTGCTGAAGTGGCTGCTGCTCTAGTGGAATGAGGCCTAATGCCCTTAGGCAGTGATTTGCCATGTTGAGAATAGCAGAAACGGATGCAATGGCCTATCCATTTAGAAATAGTCTGTTTTGAGATAGTCTTTCCTTGTGATCCTGCAGCACATGACACTAAAAGCTTTAGTTCTGTCCAAGTAGAAGCATAACTGCCTGTGTATGTTCAAAGAATGCAGGATTTTCTCACCCTTGTTCTGTGGATTTGGATAAAAGGTAGGTAAAGTGGATGGTTTGGTTGAGGGTCACACTGGACACCACCTTAGGCATAAATGTAGGGTTTGTCCTCAGAGAAACCCTGTCTGGATGAAAAATGATGAAAGGTTCCACAGCCATGAGTGCTTGTAACTCAGAGACTCGCCTTGCAGAGGTTATTGCTAGGAGTAGAGCTGTTTTCCAGGATAAGAATTTTATATCTGCTGTTGATGCTGGCTCGAAAGGAGGCAGTGTGAGTTTTTCCAAAACATAATTGAGGTCCCAGGCCAGAATTGGTGCTCTCCTTAGAGGCCTAATGTTTTTGGCCCCTCTGAGGTATTGCCTTATTAAAGGATGAGAAAAGATAGGTGGTTCCGTATTGTAATGGGCTGACATGGCAGAGGCATGAATCTTAACTGATGAGAAAGAAAGGCCTTTGTTCAGCATCTCTGTTAGGTATTGTAAAATCTGAGGGATATTTGGTACACACGTGTCAATGCCTTGTTCATGGTTCCAAGCACAGAACCTCTTCCATTTTTCTGCATAAGATTTTCTGGTACTGGGCCTCCAAGATAACATCCATAACAGCTTTTGAAAGAGGAGTGTTCTGAATGGCTACATTATCTGCCATGCTGCCAGATTTAAGGTCCTGAGTTGGCTGTGCAGGATCGGATTGTTTTGTTGGGTCAGCAAGTGAGAAGTCTGAGGCAATATCCAAGCTGGACCTTGAGATAAGCTCTTTAGGATTAGGTGCCAGTGCTGGCATGGCCAGTCCGGTGCAATCAGTGTAATTTTTGGTTTCTCTTGTCTGACCTTTAGGAGTACCCTGGGAAGGACAGGCAGTGGAGGAAAGGCATACTGTAGGATAGGGCATCCGCTTTCCATGCTTGCTTGTGATAAATCCTTGTGCAAAATCTTTGCAATTGGCAGCTGTGAGGGGAGGCAAATAGATCTATGTCTGGGCATCCCCATTTCCTTATTATCATGCTGAAGACTTGTGGATCCAGTTTCCATTCGTGGGGATCCATGAGGTTTCTGCTTAGTTCGTCTGCCAGAGTATTTGTTTTTCCTGGCAGGAATTGTGCTTGCAGGTGAACTTGATACGTTAGAGCTGTGTTCCACAAGGTCATGGCTTGCCTGCATAGGGGGTAAGAGTGAGTGCCCCCTTGCTTGTTTATGAACCACATTACTGTAGTGTTGTCTGTCTTTAGTAGTAATTGTCCTGGATGTAGAAGGTCCTTGAAAGCTGTTAGGGCATTTTGAACAGCCAATATCTCTTTTTGATTGATGTGAAGATGCATCTGGTCTGTGGTCCACTTGCCCTGAATGCATTTTCCTGCCATGGTTGCTCCCCAGGCGTAATCTGAAGCATCTGTTGTTAGAGTTTGCCTGGCTGTGGGCTGGGTGAAAGGCTGACTCTTGCTTAGGAGACATGCCTGTGCCCACCATCGAAACTCCTGTTGTAGGCAGGGGATCATTGGTATTACTGCTTCTAAACTGCGAGTGCGTTGAGTCCAAACACTTTTCAGGTACCCTTGTAATTTCATCATATGCAGTCTGGCATATGGTATTAGTAGTATGCAGGATGCCATGAATCCCAGGGCCTGCAGAATTTTTCTTGCAGGGAGATGGGACTTTCTTGCCAGTGATTGAAAATATTGAGTTAGGTGAACCTGTTTGTCTGGTGTGAGGTAAGCCATCTGGGCCATTGCATTTAAGCTGGCACCCAGGAATGTAATCTGTTGCGAGGGCACTAGTTTTGACTTCTTTTCGTTTACTGTGTACCCTAGAGAAATTAGCAACATTTTTACAAACGCCAAATGCTGTAGAAGAATGTCCTTTATCTCTGCTTGAATGAGGCAGTCGTCCAGGTATGGATATATTTGAATTCCTTTTCGTCTGCAAAATGCAATTACTGGTGCCAGGCACTTTGTGAAGACCCTGGGCGCAGTAGATAAGCCAAAGGGCAGTGCAGAGAATTGGTAGTGCATTGTACCAGCTTTGAATCTGAGGTATCTTCTGCAATTTTGTCTGATAGGGACATGCAGGTATGCCTCTGAGGTCCAGAGTAACTAGCCAGGCCTTCTTGCCCAGCATGGGTAGAAGCTGCTGTAGTGTCAACATTTTGAATTTTGGAATATCCAGGCAAGTATTCAGAATTGAAAGGTCTGGTATGGGCCTCCAGGCCTTGTCCTTTTGGGGGACCAGGAAGAGCCTTCAGTAAAAACCTTGTCCTTGTTCCTGTTGTGGTACGTTTTGAATAGCTCTCATGTCCATGAGGGCTGAAATTTGTTTTTGTGCCTCTGCCCACTGATTTTGTGGCAGGTCTGGCATTCCTTTTAGCCTTGGTAAAGTATGAAAGTGGAATCCGTAACCTTGAGACACAATATTCAGAACCCATTTGTCTTAGGTGATTGTTTGCCAGTTTTGAGAAAAAAGTGCTAGTTTTCCCCCTAAGGGGGCTTCCAAAACAGACGTGCTTGGTGTACAAAGGGGAAAGTCATTGTGACTGTTTCCTGTAAGGTTGAGACTTGTCCTCACCTCCTTTTGGGGTTGAGGTGCCCCTCTGTCGTTGTCTGTTTGAGGCTTGGGTTTGAGATCTGCCTCTTGGGCATCTGTATCTGCCTATCTGTGGCCTGTCTGACACTGGAAAGGACCAATTCTTTGTTGGCCAATTTCTGCTAAATCGAGGTGGTTGTACCTGTAAGAAATCCTTGACTGTTTGCATAGATTTATCTTTATCCTCCATTTTCTTTAACACCTCTTCTGCCTTAACACCAAACAAGGTATCATGCTGTAAAGGAGCATCCAATAATTTTGCCTTAACATGATCAGGTAAACTTTGTTCTTTTAACCAAGCATGTCTTCGAATCACAGAACCTATAACTGCGGCTCTACAAGAGGCCTCTAAAGAATCAAAACCACATTGCAGAGTATGTTTTCCCACCTGTTCAACTGCATGCAATAAATCCTGCATTTCTTTACAATCCAGAGCTTCTGAGCTAGCAAGCATTTTCTGTTTTAACTGAGCCATTAAATATTGTTGGTACTTAAGCATGTGAAACTGGCAATTTAAAGCTCTTACTGCTAAAGTTGCAGAAGTGCATACTTTCTTCCCCCATCTATTCAAAGCTCTGGAATCTCTGTCAGAGGGTACTGGATTTTTTGCAATGGAAGCCTTAACCCCTTTTGGACCCTGGGAAATAGTTTCTGGATCAGCAGAAGGGTTTTTGTAAAGAAACTTGTGAGAGTCAGGGACTCTAATACCTATCTGGCTTGGCTGGAGCAGGAGGCAAAGAGTCAGGAGATAAAGTGGATTCAGAGAACACGTCATCCACAATATCTAGCACAGGCGGAATAGCCAGGGGCCTGTGTTGAGGCAATAAGAGGAAATCCCTGAGCCTTTTCTTGGATTCTAAATAATCCTGACTTTCCCAATGGAAATGCTCCCTCATGGTATGTAAAGTTTCCCCAAAAGAATAATCCTCAGGAGGAGAGGCTGAAGGGATAGATTCTTCAGCATCAGAGTCCTCATAGGGGGGTAGAGAGTATCCCTAGTCTGAAGAGGAATCAGAGGCAATGGATACCTGATCAGAGGAGTCATTCTGTATCCTGCCTAGGCCTTTTCTCAGGAGGGTGATGGGAACCCCTGATTAGAGTAATGAGGTTTTCGGCCATTTTAAGCATCTGTTTCTTAGGCATGGAGGACTGTCCTGGAGAATGCTGTACTTGTTTTCTTTGTCTTTAATGGTACCTTTGTCTTGGCTGTTGTTTTAATGGTAAGTTGTGAAGGTCTGAAAACACCCTCAGAAGCCGATGCCTGCTCAGCGGCTCTGGACCCATCTGAGGGATTAGTTTCCGTAGGCCCAATACCTTGAGTTTCCAGAGGCCTAGATGTCTCCACGTGGGAGTCGGAAGCAGACTGTGGCTGACGTAGCGGGTGTCAGGAGCTGCGAAAGCGCCTCACTGAGAACCAGCGACTGGCCTAGAAGAGGTTTTGTCAGTTTTGGACCTCGGATGCCTGTCTTTATCCTTGTCTTTGCGTTTTTTCGGTACTGAGGTCGTCGGCTGATCCGACGGCATCGTATAATTGAACCTTCGGCCAAAGTAGTGCAAAGCAAAATCAAAATGTCTTTTTATAGTGCGTTTGTTAAATCTAGCACAAAACCGACAACTAGTGACGTCGTGATCAGGGCCTAGGCATGGAATACAGTAAAAGTGGAAGTCCTTATGAGGTATTTGCTTTCCACAAGAAAAACAATTAACTTTTTCTGACATTGGTCTGAGGCAAGAAAAAAAGTTTCCCCAACGGGGTACTTAGCTTTATTGAAGACTTCGGATCTGAAATTCGACTTCGAAAATCTCAGGAGTTGGCCGACCGGCACTTGCAAACTGCTTCTGGCACCGCGCGGCAAGATAGACTGAAGAAAATGGCGTCGGATGCATCTTATATACCCCTGGCGTACTGACGTCAGGGAAGAAGCGACAGCAACAGACGCCGGACCAAGACTTTGGAACTCTGGCCGACTGCGGGACCGCCTGATGGCAAGATAACCCAAGTGTAATGACTGCAGTAGTGTAACACGATGAACATCTGGGTTTTTGTTACCATCAGTTTGAAGTAAGTAGTCAGTTGCCTTTGTCTGGCGTGAGGTAAGCCATCTGGGCAGTTGTATTCAAGCTTGCACCCAAGAATGTTATCTTTTGAGAGGGTACCAGTTGTGATTTCTTTTCATTTATTTTGTACCCTAGGCATGTTAGAAGCCTTTTCACAAACACCAGGTGTCGAAGAAGAATGTCCTTGTTCACTGCTTGAATGAGACAGTCGTCTAAGTAAGGATATATTTGTATACTTTGTCTGCAATTACTGGTGCCAGGCACTTTGTAAAGACCCTGGGTGCAGTAGATAAGCCAAAGGGCAGTGCAGAGGATTGGTAATGCATTAAGCCAGCCTTGAATCCGAGGTATCTTCTGCACGATTGTCTTATTGGGACATGCAAGTATGCCTCTTTTAGGTCTAGTGTCACCAGCCAAGCATTCTTGCCCAGCATGGGCAGAAGCTGCTGCAAAGTCAGCATTTTGAATTTTTGAATTTTGGAATGTCCAGGTAAGTGTTCAAAATCGATAAATCCAGTATTGGCCACCAGGCCTTGTCCTTTCTGGGTACCAAAAACAGTCGAGTAAAAACCTTGTCCTTTTTCCTGTTCTGGTACTGGCCTGAATGGCCCCCATATCCATGAGGGACGTACCCTGTTTTTGTGCCTCTGCCCATTGATTTTTTTGGCAGGTCTGGCCAACCATTTGCCCTTGGCTGAGTGTGGAAATGGAATCTGTATCCCTGTGATACTATGTTTAGTTTCCACTTGTCCTGGGTTATTAACTGCCAATTTTGAGCAAAAAGTGCTAACTTTCCCCCTATGGGAGCTGCCAAAAGATAAGTGCTTGGTGTAGGCAGAGGGAAGTCATAGGGATTGTTTTCTGTAGGTTTGCGCTTTATCTCCTCCAGATTTGGAGGTAGAAGTGCCCCATTGCTTTGACCTGTTCATAGGTAGGTACTAGGCCATTGGCCCTAGGGTCTATATAAGCCTAGCCAAAAATAAGAAGTTATGTACTCACCATAACGTTCCATCTGAGTAGATAAACTTCATTTGTCAGCAACCTGGGGGTATCGGATCCGACTTCGGATCAGAGCCGGCAGTTTTCAACAGCTAAGATCCGAGCTCCTAGCTCCTCCCTCTACCCATAAACCCCTGCCGACCCTGACTGACCTCAGATCAAGTTTGCCCCCAAGCCACAACTGCTACAGATTTACCAATTTCAAATGTCATCTCTGAAGACAGCAAAAGTGAATAATCGAAGGTCAGGGGGAAGGAGGGGGGGATGGTTGCTGACAAATGAAGTTTATCTACTCAGATGGAACGTTATGGTGAGTACATAACTTCTTAATCTGAAGTAGTTAACTTCATTTGTGCAGCAACCTGTGGGACAGAGTCCCCAGCTACCTGAATCTTGGGCGGCCATCATGGAAGGATGTTCTGGAGCACTGCAAAGCCAAAGGATGCTCTCCCTCTGGAGATATCCAGCTTATAATGGTTGATAAAGGTATGAGATGAGGCCCAAGTGGCAGCCGAACAAATATCATCTAAAGGTACTCTGGATCTAAAAGCAGCAGAGGTAGACATAGATCGGGTAGAGTGGGCACGGACTCCCTGAGGCGCGGGCCTACCAGAACTTTCATAAGCCAAAAGAATACATTGCGAGATCCATCGAGACAACGTAACTTTGGATACCGATTTACCCAAATTCATTTTGGCAAAGGAGATGAACAACTGGTCGGTTTGCCTATGACCACATGTCCTGTGAATATAGAATCAAAGTTGTCTATGCACATCCAACGAGTGTAGTTTGTATTCTCCTTTGTTGTGATAGTTGGGGAAGAAGACTGGCAGATTAATGGACTGGTTGATATTAGATTCGGAAGCAACCTTAGGGAGAAAGCAGAGATTGGTCCTGAGGTAGACTCCATCCTTGTGGAAGGTTAGATACGGGGGTTTGACACAAAGGGCCTGAATTTCAGAAACTCTTCTGGCAGAGGTGATGGCGACGAGAAAGGCAGTCTTCCAAGACAAATACTTGAGTTCCACTGAAGCTGCAGGCTCAAAGGGGGGAGCTGTCAAAGCCTGAAGCACTAACGACAAATCCCACGGAGGTACCACTTCCTTTACTGGAGGTCTGAGCAGGAAGGTGGCCTTCAGGAAGGTCTTGCACAGCTTTGCAGTGATCAAGGGACGCAGATCATGTCCGACATGGCAGTGAGAGATAGCTGCTAGTTGAACCTTGACAGTGGAACAGCTAGCTCCCTGGTGAAATAATCCTGATAAGAAGTCTAGCACCGCAGGTAAAGGAGCTGTGAAGGGATCCAAGTTTTGACATTCTGCCCAGATAGAGAAACGTCTCCATTTGCTACTGTAAACCTTCCTAGTAGAAGGCTTGTGGGCTGCAACTAGAATAGCTTTGACTGGGGAAGAGATGCCGGGAGTCCTGGCTAGGAGTGGAACTGGAGCAGCCAAGCTGTGAGCTTGAGGCTGTCCAGGAACGGGTTGGGAGACCCAGATGGTGGGAGATCAGATCTGGGAGGGGATCTAGAATCCAAGGAGGATTCACCAGATGAGACCAAAGGTAAGGAAACCAGGTTTGACGAGGCCAGAATGGGGCAATGAGGATAATCCTGCTCCCCAACCGACTGGCTTTCTGTAGAAACTTTAGCATCAGGGGGAGAGGTGGATAAGCATAGAGCAGACCGGGAGGCCAAACATGCACCAGAGCGTCTCTCGGGGATTCCCCGACTTGGGGAATTAAAGCGAAATAGCTGTTGCATTTGCTGTTTGAGGGAGAGGCGAAAAGATTGCAACAGGGCTGCCCCCATTGGCAAAAATCTGATCCGCTACGTGCGAATTGAGAGACCACTCGTAAGGGGAAAGGATGGTGCGACTGAGTTTGTCCGCCAGGATGTTGGACCGTCCCGGAATGTGCGTTGCAATGAGAAAACGGTTGGTGGAGATCGCCCATTCCCACACTCTCATAGCCTCTCGATAGAGCGGGTAAGACCTGGTTCCCCCTTGTTTGTTGATGTACCAGACAACCGACATGTTGTCTGTCTGGATTGCAATTGTCCCTACAGGAAGAAGGTCCTGAAGTGCTTGCAACGCTAACAGCACTGCCCTCCATCTCTAGGACATTGATATGCAAAGAGGTCTCCATATCGTTCCACGTGTCTTGGACAGTCCTGCCCGAAGTGTGCAACCCCCCCACCCAATGCGAGAGGCGTCTGTGGTCACCGTGGCCAGGGGAGGGGCCATAGAGAAGGGACATCCCGTGTGGAGATCCGGAGATTGCAGCCACCACACGAGAGCCCTCTTGCAAGCCCTGCTGAGGGAAATGGGATGACTCAGAGGGTAGTGAAGAAAAGACCACTGGACTTGGAGGGTCCACTGTAAGACCCTCATGTTCAGACGTGCCATAGGTAACAAGTTGATTGCCGCTGCCATTGAGCCTAGAGCCCTCAGGACCAACTCCACCGGAGGAGATGAAGATGGAAGGGATGACTCGCACATGAAACCTCAGGGTTCGAAGTCTCTCTGGGGTTAAGAAGGCTACAAGATTGATTGTGTTTAACCTGGCTCCGATGAAATCTATGACTCGGGTCGGGGTGAGAGCAGATTTGTCCATATTTATTGTGATCCCTAGCCAGGGAGCAAGGCGAATAAAATAATCCCTGGCTGTACAGAGTAGATGCCTTGTCGAGGCGGTCAGGAGCCAGTCGTCCAGGTACGGGAAAACCTGTATTCCCTGGAGCCTCAGGGTGGCCTGCTATCACTGCTAACACTTTGGTAAACACCCTGGGGGCTGAGGTGAGACCAAAGGGGAGAGCCCTGAATTGGTAATGACTGGCCCCTAGCCGTAAGCGGAGAAACCTCCTGGATCGTCTGTCCATTAAAATATGATAGTACGCATCCTTGAGGTCTATCGAGCACATCCAATCGTTCTCCCGTAATAGGGGGAGAATAGATTGAAGAGTGACCATCCGGAACTTTTCTTTGGTTACTGAAGGTTCAAAAGGGAGAGATCGAGGATTGGTCTTAAGTCCCCAGTCTTTTTTGGCACCAAAAAGAACCTAGAGTAAAAACCCGATCCAAGCTGGTCTGGGGGGACGTGTTGAATGGCTCTTTTTTCTAGGAGCTGCTGGATTTCCGCAGCTGCGACCTCCCTCTGATTGGGTGGGACATCGGGGAGGTGTTTGGGGAAGAAAAGACAGCAAGAGAAGGGGATCTGGTAATCTGGATATGATGCGAAGCACCCAGCGGTCTGTCGTGATGGACTCCCAAGCTACCAGGTGCCTCAAGAAACACCCCCTGACTGCCTCCAGAGTGGAGCAGTCGGGCAACCCTTCAGGGCTGTTGCGTGGGCCGGTCAGAGAAAGGTTCTCTGGACCCAAAGTTCTTCAGGCCCCCTCTGCCTCTAGGGCAGCGTCCTCTCTGTCCTCCTCGGCCACGAAAGGACTGGGGGACCAGAGCGGACTGGGACTGTTGCGACTTCTGGAACCACATCTTCTTCTGTCCCTTTTGGTTCTTGGAGAAGGACCTCTGGGGAGCAGAGAAGCGGACTCAGATGGCAGACGTCTTCCCATCCTTTTTGCTCTGGACCAAGGTGTCGAACGGTCTTCCCAAATAGGGCAGAACCATCAAAAGGGGCATTTGCAAAAGACGCCTTGAAGGGTTCCGCGAAATCACAATGCCGGAGCCAGGCCTGATGCCTCATGACGAGACCTGCTCCGCTGGCTCTAGCGGCTCCTTCCGTGGCATGGGATAGTAGCCGCATAGAGGTATTGGAAATGGACCTAAGAGTGGCCATACGGGTGGAGTACAACTGTTTGTCCTCCGCCATGGACTCAGGGGGTGATGCAGCGTATTCCTTAATAAGATCCCGCTGCAGCCGAATAACGTGTGCCATGTAGTTCAGTGACCTCACAGAGAAGGACACTGAACTAAACACCCGCTTCCCTAAGCGGTCCATCACTCAGGGCTCCTTGCCCGGGGGGGGTGGACCGAGGGGCTCTCCTGAGCTAGTTCCCTCTTAGTGGCCGCCATCAACATGGCATCTACGGGGGGACCCTTGCTCCAATGGGGCCTGTCGGCAGGGGGACTGAGGATCCTGTCAGGGCGCTTCAAGACTGGCTCCACAGTGTCCAGCTCCTTCCATGCCCTGGTGGTAATCAGGTCCACCAGGGGGTCGGCCGGAGGGGACACCGAAGAGGTAGAAGGGCCTGCTTCAAATGTCTCCAGGAACACGGCTTCGTCCGAGGTACGCTTTGGGGCAGACCACCCCCCTCTGATCCTGAGCATTTCCATGATGTCCCCAAAAGAGACATCCTCGGGGGGTGACCTTGGGGAGCCTTCCCCCTCCTCCAAATCTGTGTCTTCGGTCAAGGACTCAGGGGAGTCCAAGTACCTCCTCTTGCACTTCCACTTGTGGGGGATCTCCTCGGGGGGGGGGGCTGTCCGAGGAGGCCTCACCAGCAACATCCTGTTCCAAGGGAACGAAATGGGACATTGAAGCAGGCTGTCCCTGGGGCCGGGTGATGGAAGTCAGACCCAACAGAGGAGTGCGGGGCGGAGCTGTGGCAAGGACCGGGGGCCTGGAAGCAGTCGACAGAGCCCTCTCCACCACGTCGAATGCCGAGGGAGAGCCGCTCTCTCTGGGATCCGAGAGGGGGCCCTCACTCGGATCCGACAGATGGATCGGGGCCGGCACCGAAGCAATCGGATCAGATGGCCCGGTATGCTTCGACCTGGATGGCGCCGAAGGCATACTGAAACCCTCTGATCCGAAGCTCAGCCCACGGCTCAGAGAGCTCGGATCCGACAAAAACGGACCCGACAGGCTCGAGGGAAGAGTCGGCACCGAAGTACCAGAGACTGTCAGCGCTAACCCACCCCCGGTTCCAAGGCTGCCCGGCTCCGAACCCGGGAAGCGGGACGGAGAAGGAGCTATCAGGGCAAAGAAAGGGGTTGAGCTCCCCCCCGGAGAGGGGGAGAGGCAAGAGCACTCCCATCTGCAGTTGGGCCTGGAGGAATCTTCGCATCATCCAGTCCAAATCTGCGTCGGAAAGGCTGCGAGTAGATCTCGATGAGGCCACCGAGGCGGGACGTGAGTGCCGCCTCGATGACCTCGAAGGAGATCGGGTCTCCTCCTCCTCAGGGACCGGTGAAAAACAAGGGGACCGGATCAGAGGAGGAGGAGACCGGGAAGCCCTGGAGGGAGAAGACCGCTTAGCCGGGGGAGCCGAAGCAGAGGCCTCGGCCCTCCGCTTGTGGTGCTTCTCTTGTCTTTCCTGGCCTCCCTCTCCTCTGGGCCTACAGCGGGAGGTTGAGTCCCGGCCGGGGGGAGAGAGGCAGGAGTGGCCACCGCCGAAGCCGCGGTGGTAGCCACGGTAGGACCGGAGGACGAAGCCGAATCTGGGGGCAAGAGACCCGCCAGGATCAGTTTGGATCTCCGGTCCTTAAGTGCCCTGGGGTTGAACGCCGCGCAGATGGAACACCCAGAGGTAAGGTGTCCAACCCCCACACAGTGTAGCCATCAGCCGGTGAAAGCTTATTGCCACACTCGGTGCACTTGGAAAAGATAGGTTTTGGGGCCTCCGACATTTTAAACTAAGGAGGACACACACGCTAGGCCCCAACACATGCACACAGACCCTAACGAACCAGTGAGGGGAAAAAAAAAAAAAAAAATTATTACTAAAGAGTAGTTTAAACTAAGGTTAACAGGTAAAGGGTCTAAACACACGGCACTTGCACTAAAGATGAACAAAAAACAGAAACATTTTTCTGACTTTCTCACAAGAAAATCGCTAAGCACGGAGCTCGAAAATCCAGCTGCTGTCAGCAAGCGCGGCAAACTAGATCTGAGGTCAGTTAGGGTCGGCAGGGGTTTATGGGTACAGGGAGGAACTAGGAGCTCAGATCTAAGCTGTTGAAAACTGCCGGCTCGGATCAGATACCCACAGGTTGCTGCACAAATGAAGTTAACTACTTCAGATTGTACCCTGGCTTTCACCACCCAAGAAAATTATTTTCCTGTGCCCCTGTCAAGCAGAACCACGAAGTGATCCCCGGGGTGAATTTCCTATTACCCATCCATCAAGATTTTTCTTGAAGAGTGCTAATGAGGAGCTCTGTTTGACAGACAGGTATAGTCTGTTCCAGAGTATGGGAAGTCTCTGGGACAGGAATCTATCCCTCCAGCATGTTCTGTTTATTGTGGTGACAAGGTTTAGGTCCCTAGAGCGTGTAGCTCAGAGGGACTGGGGTTTCTTTAAGTGGAGCATCTCCAACAGCTCTGGGTTTGACATAGCTTTGTATATTAGGCAGAGATTGCCTCTGAGTAGGCGATATGCGACGGAGTAAAGCTGGAGTTTTTTTGAGACGGTCTGCGTAAGGCATCTGTTTGAGGCAAGTAATCCTCTTTGTGAGGTAGTTTTGCGGCCTTTCCAGTTGTTGTAGATGTCTTGTGAGGTACATACCAAAAGGGGCGTTGTACTCTATAATGGGTCTAATGAGTGATGAGTAGAAGGGAACAATGACCTCTCTTTTTCTGTATGAATCTTGCGCCTGGTATCTGGAACCCTTAGGGCGTCTGGATTTGCCCCTTTGAGCTCTGTCTGACACAGGAAAGGACCATTTTTTTGTAGGCCACTGTCTACTGAATCTTGGTGGCTGCACTTGTAAGAAGTCTAACAGTTTGCATAGACTTAGCTTTGTCTTCCATTTTCTTTAAAACCTCTTCTGCCTCAATACCAAACAAAGAATCATGAATCATGCTGTAAAGGTGCATCTAGCAATTTAGCTTTAACATGATCAGGCAAATTTTGTTCCTTTAACCAGGCATGCCTCCTAATCACAGATCCAGTAACTGCGGCCCTGCAGAAGGCCTCTAAGGAATCAAAACCACATTGCAAAGAATGCTTTCCAACTTGTTCAGCTGCATGCAATAATTCCTGCAATTCTTTATTTTCTGCACATTCTGAAATCAACATCATTTTTTGTTTCAGCAATCCCATTTGAATCTCTGTCAGAGGTGGTAAGATTTTTTGTTGTTGAGGCCTTAACTCCCTTTGGACCCTGTGAAATAGTTTCAGGATCAGCAGCAGGGTTTCTTAACAAAAATTTATGTGAGTCAGGGACCCTGTAATATCTGTCAGGCTTACTGGGAGCCAGAGGTAAGGAGTCAGGTGTCAAGCTCGACTCTGAAAACACATCATCCACAATGTCTAAAACAGGGCGAGAATGGCTAAAGGCTTGTGCTGAGGGAGAAGGAAATCCCTGAACCTCTTTTTTGAATCTGAGAAGTCTTGACTCTCCCAGTGAAAATGCTCCCTCAAAGTATGCAAGGTTTTTCCAAATGAATAATCCTCAGGAGGAAATGCAGATGGAATAGACTCCTGAGCATCAGAATCCTGAGGTATAGATAATCCCTGATCATAAGAGGAATGAGATGAAACAGAAACCTGATCTAAAGATTCATAATCAGTGCCTTGCCTAGGCCTCTTATCTGGAGGGGGATGGGTACCCCTGTTCAAGGTAATAAGGTCTTCAGCCATTTTGATCATCTGCTTTTTAGGCATGGAGGCTTGTGCACGTGGCTCATGCGTCATTTTTTTAGTTTTAGAAGTTGCTTTTGTCTTTGGTTTTGCAGCTGTCGTCGGTTTGATATACAAATGTTGAGATCTGCATACACCCTAAGAAGCCAGTGCCTGCTAAGCAGCTCCGGACCCATCCGAGGGAGATGCATCCGTCGGTCCAATACTTTGAGTATCTTGCCGCATGCCGGACTCCACATGGGTGTCGGTAGAGGCCTGCGACTCGAAGGTAGCGGGTATCAGGGGCTGTGAAAGTGCCTCACTGAGTACTGGTGAACAGGCGACTGGCTTAGGAGAAGCTTCGTCATCGGTTTTGGATCTCGACTGCCTTTCTCTGTCCTTTTCTTTGCGTTTTTTATGTACTCCGGTAGTCGGATTGCTATCCGACGACATTTCTGGGTAGTTAAATCCGGTTCCAAAATACTTTGATGCAAAAATATACAGACACTTAATAGTGCGCTGGTTAAATCTAGCACAAAACAGACAGCCAGGCACATTGTGATCAGGGCCTAGGCAAGGAATACAGTATAAATGGAAATCCTTATGAGGTATTTGCTTCCCAAAGGTAATACAATTAACTTTTTCTGACATCAATAAAAAGCAAGAAAAAAAGTTTCCCTAACGGGGTACTTAGCTTTAATGAAGACTTCGGATCTGAAACTCAAACTCTAACATTTCAGTAGTCAGCTGACAGGCACTTGCGAAATGCTTCTGCTTCGGGCACCGCGCGGCAAGAGAGACAAAGAAAATGGCATCGGCTGTATGTTTTATACCCCTGACGTTATGGAAGAGAAGGCAGCAACTGAAGCAGGACCCAAGACTTTGGAATTCAAGCCGACTGAGGGCAACCTGCCAGCAGATTACCCAAATGTAATGACTGCAACAGTGAAACACGAAGAACATTACCTCTTCTGGACATCAGAGACCTGTGTGAATTGTCAAAGTGTTTCATCGTATTTTGCACAGTCTCACCAAAGGAAACTTCCTCAAAAGGTGAATCAGGTGAGAGGGAGTCCCCTTCGTTGCATGAAATTTGCCCTGGAGAATGCATTTGAGAAGAATAGCCCAGAGAATGGTCTAAAGTCATCATACTACTCATCAGAAAAGGAGTAAACTCGGGTGTTTAAGGGAGTAGCCTGTGGTTGGGGAGACTCGAAGGAGGGAAGTTATAAGAACATAATTGCTTTGTAAAAATCCATCCACTCTTTTTCCCTAGCTAACGGATAAGCTACGCACTTAGTCTTCTGTTTTTACTTTTTAGGTGTGATGTCTGTCGAAATGAGGCGCAGATGTTAGGAACCCGGCTTGACCTCTATTAGAGAACCAGGGATCTCTTCCCTAGCTAAAATGCTGTGTGGCCCTTTTAAAATGATTACATGGGGTTCCTCAGATGTACTGGCAATCTGCAACCCCTCAGAAGCCATACCAGCTTCTGAGGGTCTCTGTACTGGGCAACTGAGAAGTTTGACATACTGGGGGGGGGGGGTCCTGTAACCTCAGCGCATATGTCAAAAGTCAGAAAAGTACAGTTGTGTACCTACCATAAATGTAGATGTTAGAGTGTATTCACTGTTGCAGTCATTACACTTTGGTTATCCTGCTGGCAGGCTACCCGCAGTCGGCCTGAATTCCCAAGTCCTGGACCGGCATCGGTTGCTGTCGCCTCTTCCCTGACGTCAGTGCGCCAGGGGTATAAAAGATGCAGCCGACGCCATTTTTTTCAGTTTTTCTTGCCCCAGATGTCAGGTGCCCCCGAAAAGGGTAGGCTAAAAATTCTGCTCATAAAAAAGCATGCACTAACAAACATTACCTTCATCTACAAGCAAATACACCACATAGGTTGTATAGAATAGAGAAGTGCAGATAAGTCCCAGCAATGAAAGGGGGATGGAGGGAGGGTAACCTGGACTGCAGCAGTGAATATACTAACATCTACATTTATGGTAGGTAAACAACTGTACTATGTTCATCGTGTTTCACTGTTGCAGTCATCACACTTGGGTTGAATCCCAAAGCGAAGGTTGGGTGGCTGCGTCTAGATAGAATTAGGAGTGGCTCTGAGGCCCTACAAAACTGCAGTGGCGAAGCTTGCTCTGGATTTAGAGTAAAGAGGTAAGTGGTAGTGCTTTGTAAAAGTGTGCACTGAAGTCCAAGTTGCAGCCTCCAAAATGTCCTTGGCTGGTACTCCTCTGAGGAAGGCTGCTGAAGTGGCTGCTGCTCTGGGTGAATGTGGCCTAATGCCCTTGGGCACTGATTTGCCATGTTATGAATAGCAGAAACGAATGCAGTGGCCTATCCTTTTTGAAATGGTCTGCTTTGAAATAGCTTTTCCTTGCGATGCTGCAGCATATGCCAGTAAGAGTTGCTCAGTCTTTCTGAAGGCTTTAGTTTTGTCCAAGTAGAAGCGTAGCTGTCTGTGTACGTCCAAAGAATGCATAAGTCTCTCCCCCTTATTCTGTGGGTTTGGATAAAAGGTAGGCAAATGAATGGTTTGGTTAAGAGCCGCACTGGACACCACACCTTAGGCATAAATGTTGGGTTTGTCCTTAGACAGACCCTGTCCGGATGGAAAATAATAAAAGGTTGAGGTACTGCCTTAGCAGTGGTTGTGAAAAAATAGGTGGATCCGTACTGTAATGAGCTGAAATGGCAGAGGTACAGATCTTAATTGATGAGAAGGATAGGCCTTTGTCCAGCATCTCAGTTAGGTATTGTAAAATCTGAGGAATATTTGGTACAAGCGTGTCCATTCCTTGTGCCCGGTTCCAAGCACAGAATCTCTTCCATTTTTCTGTATAAGATTTTCTGGTGCTGGGCCTCCTGGCCTCCAAAATAACATCCATAACTGCTTTAGAGAGAGGTGTGTTCTGAATGGTTACATTATCAGCCATGCAGCCAGATTTAGGGTTCTGAGTTGGCTGTGCAGGATCCGATTGTTTTGTTGGGTCAGCAAATGAAGAATTTAGGGTAATGTCCAGGCTGGGCCTTGAGACAAGCTCTTTAGGATTGGGTACCAGTGCTGGCGTGGCCAGTCTGAGGCAATCAGTATCATTTTTGGCTTCTCTTGTCTGACCTTTAGGAGTACCTTGGGGAGGAAAGGAAGTGGAGTAAAGGCATATACCGTAAGGGTTTTCCAGCTGAATGATAGGGCATCCACTTTCCATGCTTGTTTGTGATAAGTCCTTGTGCAGAATCTCTGTAGTTGGCGGGGAGGCAAATAGATCTATGTCTGGGCATCCCCATCTCCTTGTTATCATGCTGAAGATTTGTGGATCTAGTTTTCACTTGTGAGGATCCTTGAGATTTCTGCTTAGTTTGTCTGCCAGAGTATTTGTCTTTCCTGGCAGGAATTGTGCTTGCAGATGTACTTGATAAGTCAATGCTGTGTTCCACAAAGTCATGGCTTGTCTGCAGAGGGGGTAGGAATGTGAGTCTCCCTGCTTGTTTATGTACCACATGACTGTAGTATTGTCCATCTTTACCAGCAGTTGTCCTAGATGAAGTAGATCCTTGAAGGCTGTCATGGCATTCTGAACAGCTAGCATCTCTTTTTGATTGATATGAACATGCATTTGGCTTGCAGGCCATGCTCCCTGAATACATTTTCCTGCCATGTGGGCCCCCCAGGCATAATCTGATGCATATGTTGTGTCTGCCTGGCCGTGGGTAGAGTGAATGGCTGTCCCTTGTTGTGGTGACAGGCCTGTGCCCACCATCAAAGCTCCTGTTGCAGGCAGGTAATGAGGGTAATTAATGTTTCCAGGCTGTGGTAATGTTGAGTCCAAACACTTTCTAGATACCATTTCAGTTTCCTCATATGCAGTCTTGCATATGGAATTAGTAGAATGCAGGATGCCATGAAGCCCAAAGAGTGCAGAATTTTTCTTGCAGATAACTGGGTCTTTGTTGCCAACATTTCGAAGTAAGAAGTCAGTTGCCTTTGTCTGGTGTGAGATAAGCCATCTGGGCAGTTGGATTTAAGCTTGCACCCAGGAATATTATCTCTTGAGAGGGTACTAGTTTTGATTTATTTTCGTTTACAGTGTACCCTAGGCAAATTAGTAATATTTTTACAAACGCCAGATGCCTCAGTAGAATGTCTTTGTTCTCTGCTTGAATAAGGCAATCATCCAAGTAAGGGTATATTTGAATTCCCCTTTGCCTGCAGAAAGCAATTACTGGTGCCAGGCATTTTGTGAAGGCCCTGGGCGCAGTAGATAAGCCAAAGGGCAGTGCAGAGAATTGGTAGTGCATTGATCCAGCTATGAATCTGAGGTATTGTTTGCAAGATTGTCTGATTGGGACATGCAGGTATGCCTCTTTTAGGTCCAAAGTTACAAGCCAAGCCTTCTTGCCCAGCATGGGCAGAAACTGCTGCAGAGTCAACATTTTGAATTTTGGAACGTCCAGAAAAGTGTTTAGAATAGACAGGTCCAGTACTGGTCTCCAGGCTTTGTCCTTTCTAGGTACCAGGAATAGTCTAGTAAAATCCTTGTCCCTGCTCTCGCTGTGGTACTCGCTGAATGGCCCTCATGTCCATGAGGGATGTAACTTGCTTTTGTGCCTCTGCCCATTGATTTTGTGGCAGGTCTGGCATACCTTTTGCCTTTGGCAGGGTGTGAAAGGGAACCTGTAGCCCTGAGATACTATATTCAAGACGCATTTGTCCTGGGTGATATGCCAATTTTGTGAAAAAAGTGCTAGTTTTCCCCCTAAGGGGGCTGCCAAAAGTTAAGTGCTCGGTATTGGCAAAGGAAAGTCATTGGGACTGTTTTCTATATGGCTGCGATTTGTCCTCTCCGCTTTTGGAGGTAGAAGCACCCCATTGTTTAGGCCTGTAAGAGCCTTGGGGCTGGGATCTGCCTCTAGGGTGTCTGTATCTGCCTCTTTGTGGCCTGTCTGACAGTGGGAAGGACCAATTCTTTGAAGGCCAGTTCCTGCTAAATCTGGGTGGTTGTACCTGTAAGAAATCCTTAACTGTCTGCATGGATTTCGCTTTATCCTCCATTTTCTTCAACACCTCTTCTGCCTTAACACCAAAGTATCATGCTGTAAAGGAGCATCCAATAATTTTGCTTTAACATGATCAGGCAGATTTTGTTCCTTTAGCCAAGCATGCCTTCTAATGACAGTACCCGTAAAGTACAGTTTTGTACCTACCATAAATGTAGATGTCCGAACTGGATAGCATCTGCAGTCATAACAAATGGGTTGTCCTGTCGTCAGGCAGCCCTTCGGTCGGCCGGATTCCAAAGTCTGGGTCCGGCTTCGGCTGATGTCGCACTTCACCCGACGTCATCTCTGCTGGTCTTCGGGTATAAAGGCATCTGCCGACGCCATTTTCCTCAGTGTTTCTTGCCCCAGATGCCAGTTGCCCTCTTGGAAGGCTAAATTTTGGATAAATGCCAATGTTTCCAAAAGGTAGAAGGCAAACACAAAAAATAAGCATGTATGTACATATATACAAACAAATACACCATAAGAGACCCCCAGCTAGCTATTAGGAGGGTAAATACCTAGGAGTACCACAGAGGGAAGGAGGGAGGTAATCTGACTGCAGATGCTATCCAGTTCGGACATCTACATTTATGGTAGGTACAAAACTGTACTATGTCCTTCATGGATGCATCTGCAGTCATAACAAATGGGTAGAATACCATAGCCAAACTAGGGAGGAGGAAGAAAAATTATGGTGTAGTTAGGATCCCTTGCAGTACAGCAGTGGCAAACCCTGCTCGGGATCTAGAGTATAGAGGTAAATTATAATGCTTGGCAAATGTATGCACGGAGGTCCAAGTAGCCGCCTCAATAATGTCCTTGGTTGCCACTCCTCGTAAGAAAGCTGTGGTAGTGGCTGTAGCCCTTGTAGAATGAGGTCTTATGTTCTGTGGAATTGGTTTTCCATGGTAGGAGTAACAGAATCTTATGCAATTTCCTATCCACTTGGAGATTGTCTGTTTGGAAATTGCTTTTCCTTCCCTTCCTGTTGCATAAGCTACTAAAAGCTGGTCAGTTTTTCTGTTACTTTTGGTTCTGTCCAGGTAGTAGCGTAACTGTCTATGTACATCCAAGGTATGCAGCATTCTTTCCCCTCTGTTTTGTGGATTGGGAAAGAAGGTAGGTAGGTGGATTGCCTGGTTTAAAGACACTCTGGATACCACCTTAGGCATAAATGTAGGATTAGTTCTCATGGACACCCTATCTTGATGGAAGATTAGGAAGGGTTGCACTGCCATTAAGGCCTGTAGTTCCGAAACTCTCCTTGCTGAGGTAATTGCCAGTAGGAAAGCAGTTTTCCATGACAGGTGTTGTAGATCTGCTGTTGCTGCTGGTTCAAACGGAGGGAGTGTCAACTTTTCTAGCACAAAGTTCAAGTCCCATGCTGGTAATGGTGGTTTCCTAGGAGGTTTTACATTCTTGATCCCTCTGAGGAACTGCCTGAGTAGAGGATGTGAAAAGACAGGTGGATCAAGGCTGTATTCTGCTGAAATAGCTGATGCATGTATCTTGATGGAGGAATAGGACAGGCCTGTATGTAGAAGCTTTGCCAAGTACTCCAGAATGTTAGCAATATCTATGTTCGCCACATCTTTTCCTCTTTCAGTACTCCAAATGACAAACCTTTTCCATTTTCCTGCATAGTTCCTTCTTGTTGAAGGTCTGCGGGCTTCAAGGATAATGTCTCTAACCCTTTGGGAAAGGTCTGGGTTAGTTGCTGCTATGTGATGTTCCAGGCAGTCAGTTGCAAAGTTTTTAGGTTTGGATGCATGATGTTGTAGTTGTTCTGAGTTAACATCAAAGGCATCAGGGGTTTTGACCACATTTTCTCCCGAGACATGCTCCTCAGCAATGGGTACCAGTGTTGTCTTGGCCAGTTCGGAGCTATCAGGATTATCCTTGGACGTTCCTCTTTGATTTTCAGTAGTACCTTGTGCATCAAGGGAAGAGGTGGAAATGCATATGCTGTCAGGCCTTTCCAGCTGAAGGATAGAGAGTCCACCTTCCATGCAAGTGGGTGGAATTGTCCTTGTGCAGAATTTTTTGATCTGGTGATTGAGTGGGGAGGCGAATAGATCTATTTGTGGCATTCCCCATTTCTTTGTGATGGTCTTGAAGATGCCCGGGTGTAGCATCCATTCGTGAGCATCCGAGGTGGTTCTGCTTAACATGTCTGCTAGGGTGTTCTCTTTTCCCGGTACAAATATTGCCTGTAACTGGATGTTGTAGCTGAGAGCCAGATTCCAAAGGTCCAAAGTCATTCTGCATAGGGGGTATGAATGAGTGCCTCCCTGTTTGTTGATGTACCACATGACTGTGGTGTTGTCTGTCCTTATCATCAAATGGCCTTCTTTGAGGAATGGTCTGAATTTTTGGATTGCCAGTTTTACTGCCAGCATTTCTTTGTGGTTTATGTGCAGGTGCAGCTGGTCCTGAGTCCACAGTCCTTGTACGCATTTGTCCAGCATGTGCGCCCCCCATCCTAGGTCTGAGGCGTCCGTTGTGATGGTTTGGCTTGCTCGAAAGTTGTGGAAGGGTAAGCCTGGGTTTGACTGGCATGCTTGAGCCCACCATAAGAACTCCTGTTTTAGGCATGGGATTAGTGGTATTTCTGTTTCTAAGCTGTGCCTGTGTTGAGACCATAAATTCTTTAGGTACCACTGTAGCTTTCTCATATGCAGTCTGGCATGTGGGACCAAGATTATGCATGATGCCATGAAGCCCAAGGCCTGCAGAACTTTTCTTGCTGTTAGTTTGTTCTGCTTTGTTAATGCCAAGAAGTAAAGAGGGAGTTCTTTTTGTTTTTCTGCAGTTAGGAATGCCATTTGTTTTACTGTGTCCAATTCCGCACCCAAGAATGTTCTTGTTTGGGATGGTATCAGCCTTGACTTTTGTAAATTGACTGTGTATCCCAGGGCTTGTAGCAAGTAAATGACCCCTTGTAAATCTGTTGTCAGCTTGCTTTTGTTGTCCGCTTGTAACAGGCAGTCGTCCAGGTATGGATAAATTTGGATTCCCTGTACTCTGCAGTGAGCGATTACTGATGCCAGGCATTTTGTGAATACTCTGGGCGCAGTAGATAAGCCAAAGGGCAATGCTGAGAATTGATAATGCTCTGATCCTGCAAGAAATCTGAGGTATCTTCTGCAATTTGGTCGAATGGGGACGTGCAGGTATGCCTCCTTGAGATCTAGAGTTACCAGCCAACACTCCTTGCCCAGCATGGGAAGAAGTTGCTGTAGGGTCAGCATTTTGAATTTTGGGACAATGATGTATGTGTTTAAGATGGACAGGTCGGGAATAGGTCTCCAGTTTTTCTCTTTTCTTGGCACTAAGAGTCTGGTGTAGAATCCTTTGCCCTGTTCTGTTATTGGTACTCTTTCCACAGCTCTCATCTTTGTTAATTCCGCTATCTGCTGCAGAGCTTCTATTTTTTGATTTGGAGGCAGGTTTGGCATTCCTCTTTTTACTGGTAAGGTGTGGAAGTGGAACCGGTAGCCTTGGTCTATGGTTTGCAAAATCCACTTGTCTTTTGTGATATAGTGCCAATTTTTCGAGAATAAGGCTAACTTTCCGCCTAATGGTGCTGCTATTTGCTCCCTGGTAGGCGGAGTCAGAGCCAAGTCACTGTGATTGTCCTGTTGCAGTGGCAGTGGTTGTGTTTGTGCCTCGGTTATTGCCTTGCCACTGTCTTCCTCTGTAGGCACCTCCTCTGGATTGATTTCTGCCCCTAGAGCGTCTATTCCTGCCCCTTTGGGATCTTGTGGAGTCAGGAAAGGACCAATTCTTGGCAGGCCAGTTCCTGCTAAACCTTGGGGCTGAACCTGTAAGAAATCTTTAACTGTTTGTACAGATTTTGCCTTTTCTTCCATTTTCTTCATTACCTGCTGGGCAGGTTCCCTAAATAGACTGGCCTTATCCATAGGAGCATCTAATAGCTTTGCTTTAACATGATCTGGTAAGACCTGTTCTTTCAACCATGCATGCCTTCTTATCACTGTGCCAGTCATGGCTGATCTAAATGAAGCCTCCAGTGCATCACAGCCACATTTTAAGGAATGGTTACTAACCTGTTGGATGTTATTCACCATTTCTAATACATATTTCTTATCTAAAGATTCATCAGAGGACAGTTTTTGAGTTAACTGATCAAGCATAAACTCTTGGTATTGTATCATGTGAAACTGACAGTTTAAAGCTCTAGCTGAGAGAGTAGCAGAGGTGTAAACTTTTTTCCCCCATCTCTCCAAGGACCTGGATTCCCTTTCAGAGGGGATAGGGTTTTTTGCTGTGGTCGAGGCTACTGCCTTAGGCCCCTGGGATATAGTTTCGGGGTCTGCAAGTGGGGCCTTGTATAGGTGGTGATGAGTGTCTGGCACCCTGTAAAATCTATCTGGTTTGGCAGGGGCTGGAGGTAAGGAATCAGGAGCAGTGCAGACATCATTAAATGCATCGTCCACAACAGGCAGAACAGGAGGTATAGCTAAGGGCCTATGTTGTGGTAAGTGCAGAAAAGTCCTAAGCCTTTTTCTTGAATCTGAGAAATCTTGTCCCTGCCATTGGAATTGTTCTCTCATGGCATGTAAGGTTTCCCCAAAGGAAAATTCCTCTGGTGGAGACATCCAAAGGGATGGTGTCTGATAAATCACTAGGAACCACAGTTGTAGGCAAAATTTCTGAGGCCGATTTAGGTAAGGTAGCAGGAACCTCAGTAGTAGTCATGGATTCGGCTGAAGATTGACCAGTTTTCTCGGTTTCGGCCGAAACAGAGACACTTGCGGCTTGCTTAACCGTGGTTTCGGCCGAAACCGCGGACCGCGAGTGTCATTCTTTTTCTTTGCGTTTTTTAACAATTTGGGTAGTCGGAGGATCCGACGGCATAATGTACGCAAAATCTGAGCCGGAAAACTGTTCAGCAAACTCCGACCGACGCCTAAGCGTTCGTCGGTTGAAGGAAGCACAGGCCGAACAGGCTGCTATGTCGTGGTCTGGGCCTAAGCAAGGCAGACAGTAAGAGTGGAAATCTTTATGAGGTATTTGTTTCCCACAAGTTAAACAGTTATTGACTTTTTCTGACATCGGCTGAGGCAAGAAAGAGTCCCCAACGGGGTACTTAGCTTTTAGAAGTCTTCGAAGTAGTATTCGGTAGTAGTAATCTCTGGATCTGACCGACCGGCACTTGCGAACAGCTTCTGCTTCGGGCGCCACGCGGCAAGAAAGACTGGGGAAAATGGCGTCGGCTGATGCCTTTATACCCGAAGACCAGCAGAGATGACGTCGGGTGAAGTGCGACATCAGCCGAAGCCGGACCCAGACTTTGGAATCCGGCCGACCGAAGGGCTGCCTGACGACAGGACAACCCATTTGTTATGACTGCAGATGCATCCATGAAGGACATCAGCAGCCCTGCAAGAGGCCTTCAGTGAATCAAAACCACATTGCAAAGTATGCTTTCCCACTTGTTCAGCTGCATGCAATAAATCCTGCATTTCCTTGTTATCTGGACATTCAGAATTTGTCAACATTTTCTGTTTTAGCAGTGACATTAAATATTGCTGATATTTAAGCACATGAAACTGACAATTTAAAGCCCTTACAGCCAAGGTAGCAGAAGTGTAAACTTTTTTCCCCCATCTGTCCAGTACGCTAGAATCCCTATCAGAGGGGACAGGGTTTTTCTCAGTGGAAGCCTTGACCCCTTTGGGACCCTGAGATATAGTTTCTGGGTCACCAGCACGGTTTTTATATAGAAATTGGTGGGAATCTGGGACCCTGTAGTATCTGTCTGGCTTAACCGGTTGCAGGGGATAAAGAGTCAGGAGACAGGCTGGACTCTGAAAATACATCATCTACTATGTCTAGAACACGTGGAATAGCAAGAGGTCTGTGCTGAGGTAGTAAAAGAAAGTCTCTGAGCCTTTTCTTAGATTCTGAGTAATCTTGGCTCTCCCAGTGAAAGTGCTCCCTCATAGTATGAAGGGTTTCCCCAAAAAAAAAAATCCTCAGGAGGAGAGGCTGAAGGAATAGACTCTTCTCAGCATCAGAATCCTCATAGGGAGGAAGGGAGTATCCCTGTTCAGAAGAGGAGTCAGCGGAAATGGAAACCTGATCTGAAGATTCATATTCTCTCTCTTTCCTAGGCCTCTTATCAGGAGGGGGATGGGAAACCCTGATCTAAGTAATTAGGTCTTCAGCCATTTTAAGCATCTGTTTTTTAGGCATGGAAGTCTGTGCAGGAGAACACTGTACTTGTTTCTTTGTCTTTAGAGCTGTTTCAGTCTTTGACTTTGAAGCTGAGGTTGGCTTTACATATAACTGTGTAGGTCTGAAAACACCCTCAGAAGCCGATGCCTGCTCAGTGGCTCCGGACCCATGTGAGGGAGTAGTTTCCGAGTGTCCAATACCTTGAGTATCCAGAGGCCTAGTTGGCTCCACGTGGGAGTCGGAAGTGGCCTGTGGCTCTGAGGTAGCGGGCATTAGGGGCTGCGAAAGTGCCTCACTGAGAACTGGCGACTGGCCTAGCGGAGGCCTCATCGTCGATTTTGGACCTCAGATGCCTGTCCTTTTCCTTGCGCTTTTTATAAACTCTGGTCATCGGCTGTTCCGATGGAATTATATAATTAAATCTTCAGCCAAAGTAATGAAAGGCAAAATCGTACAGACGCTTAATAGTGCGTTGGTTAAATGTAGCACAAAACCGACAGCTAGCAACGTCGTGATCAGGGCCTAGGCAAGGAATACAGTAAGAATGAAAATCCTTATGAGGTATTTACTTCCCACAAGAAATAAAATTGTTATTTTCTGACATCGGTCTGGAGCAAGAAAAAAGTTTCCCCAACGGGGTACTTAGCTTTAATGAAGACTTCGGATCTGAAATTCGGATTTTAAAATCTCAGGAGTCGGCCGGCCGGCACTTGCGAACTGCTTTTGCTTCAGGCACCGCACGGCAAGAAAGGCTGAAGAAAATGGCGTCGGCTGCATCTTTTATACCCCTGGCACACTGACGTCAGGGAAGAGGCGACAGCAACCGACGCCGGACCAGGACTTTGGAATTCAGGCAGATTGCGGGTAGCCTGCCAGCAGGATAACCCAAGTGCAATGACTGCAACAGTGAAACACGATGAACATCTTGAGACTGCTGATCTGTCTGAGGCCTCTCTAGCTTTTTCTTCAGCGGGAGAGAGAGAGAGATGTCCAAGGATGTGGAGTCGGCCATTTTTTGTACTGGTCCAGATACTTAAGATGCTGGGCCTTGAGGAAACTGTTTAGAGTATACAGCCTAGACCCAAGGTTTTTGGAAAGAATGCTTGACAAAGAGCAGGATTTGTAATCGTGTTCTGGGGCCTAAGAGAAAAATAAACTTGGTATGCATGTCCTTGTATGGAATCTGCCTACAGCACTTGCACTTGCACCTCCTAGCTGACATCTACAACTTTCAAACAAAAACACTGTATGGTAAAATGGAAGGTTCCACAATGAGGCTCTTATCTGGATGCAACAAAAGTACAGTTTTGTACCTACCATAAATGTAGATGTTCCGAGTGCTCATACAGCTGCAGTCATTACAGATGCGTTATCCTGCCATCAGGCGGGTCCTCGGTCAGCCGAATTCCAAAGTCTAGGTCCGGCGTCGGTTGTCGTCGCTTCTTCCCTGACGTCAGTGCGGCAGGGGTACAAAAGAGGCAGCAGACGCCATTTTCTTCAGTTTTTCTTGCCCCAGATGTCAGGTGCCCCCAGAAGGAAGGCAAAACATAATGTTATGCAAACATGCAATATAGAATAATCAAAAAACAGTAGTTGCAAGCAAATACATCATAAAAGAATACCCCAAAAAGGTTGTATGATAAGGTGTTTGTCATAAGGCCTGTCCTAAGAGGGGACGGGGGGGGGGGGGAGTAACTTGGACTGCAGCTGTATGAGCACTCGAACATCTACATTTATGGTAGGTACAAAACTGTACTATGTTCATCGTGCATACAGCTGCAGTCATTACAGATGGGAAGAATCCCAAAGCTAAGTAAGGGTGGTAGGCACTAAGTGGAACTAGGAGGAGTGAGGATGCCCTGCAAGACTGCTGTGGCAAAACCCGCTCTAGATTTAGAGTACAGTGAAAGGTGATAGTGCTTGGAGAAAGTGTGCACTGAACTCCAAGTGGCTGCTTCCAAAATGTCCTTGGTAGGGACCCCCCCTGAGGAAAGCTGCAGAGGTAGCTGTGGCCCTGGTGGAGTGGGATCTGACGCATGCAGGCACAGTTTTTCCATGAAATGAGTAACAAAAGCGTATGCAGTGGGCTATCCATTTTGAAATTGTCTGTTTGGAAATGGCCTTTCCTTGAGCACCTGTAGCATAGGACACAAAAAGTTGCTCGGATTTCCTGAATGGCTTTGTCCTGTCCAAATAATAACAAAGTTGTCTGTGAATGTCCAAGGAATGTAGTAGTCTTTCCCCTTTGTTTTGTGGATTTGGATAAAAGGTAGGTAAGTGGATAGTCTGATTCAAAGCTACGCTGGATACTACCTTTGGCATAAAGGGAGGGTTGGTTCATAAGGAAACTCTGTCCTGATGGAAAATGATGAATGGTTGCACAGCCATGAGGGCCTGTAGCTCCGAAACCCTGCGTGCTGAGGTGACAGCCAGAAGAAAGGCTGTTTTCCATGACAAGTATTGTAGTTCTGTTGAAGAAGCTGGCTCAAAGGGAGGAAGGGTCAGCTTTTCCAATATGAAGTTGAGGTCCCAAGCAGGGACTGGTGGTTTCCTTGGGGGTTTTATATTTTTTGCCCCTCTGAGGAACTGCCTTAAGAGAGGATGTGAGAATAAAGGAGGATCTTTGTTGTATTGTGCAGAAATGTCTGAAGTGTGGATCTTGATGGAGGAGAAGGAAAGTCCACTATTTAACATCTCAGCTAGGCACTGTAAAATTTGAGGTATATTTATTACCCAAGGATTCTGGCCCTTTTCTTGATTCCAGGCACAAAATCGTTTCCATTTGGCGGAGTAGGCTTTTCTAGTAGAAGGTCTTCTGGCCTCCAAGATGACATCCTGCACCTCCTTGGAGAGGAGAGTCTGTTGGGAAATCAAGGAATTCTCCATGCAGCTAGATTTAGGGTTTTGAGCTGGCTGTGAAGGGTTTTGTAGTTGTGCTGGGACAACAGAAGAGGGACTAGAAGTAGAATCCATGGTGGGGAATGCGTCAGGCTCTTCAGAAGCGGATACCAGTGTTGTCTTGGCCAGTCTGGAGCAATGAGAATCATTTGCGGCCTCTCTGCTCTGGCTTTTAATAGAACTTTGGGCAGTAGAGGAAGAGGCGGGAAGGCATAAACTGTCAATGTTGTCCAATTGAAAGAGTGCGTCCACTTTCCAGGCCTGTGGATGATAGGTCCTTGAACAAAATTTTTTCAACTGTTAATTTCTGTGGGTAGCAAATAGATCTATGTCTGGCTGTCCCCATGCCTGAGTTATCTTTGTGAAAACTTGAGGATGCAACTTCCATTCGTGTGGATCTGTCATATTTCTGCTTAGGTTGTCTGCCAGTGTGTTTTCCTTCCCTGGCAGGAATTGTGCCTGTAGTTGAATTTGCAATTCCAGTGCTGTGTTCCATAGGGTCATGGCTTGCCTGCACAGGGGGTATGAATGAGTTCCCCCCTGTTTGTTTATGTACCACATCACTGTGGTGTTGTCTGTCCTTATCAATAGTTGGCCTGGATGCAGTAGGTCTTTGAAGGTCATAATAGCATTTTGCACGGCTAGCATTTCCTTTTGGTTGATGTGTAGGTGCTTCTCTTTTTGGGACCATTTTCCCTGAAAGCACTGATCTGCCATGTGTGCTCCCCAGGCGTAATCTGAGGCGTCTGTTGTGATGATTTGAGTTGCTTGAGGTACACAGAAAGGGAGACCTGTGTTTCTTTGGCATGCTTGAGCCCACCACAAAAATTCCTTTGCACATGGGATTAGTAGGATGCAAGATGCCATGAATCCCAGAGCCTGCAGGACTTTCCTTGCAGTTAGCCTGGTGAAAGTTGCCATTTTGCTGAAGTATTGAGACAGTTGCCCTTGTTTGTCTGGGGTGAGGTATAAAAGCAGTGACAGGGCTCGAACTCAGGATACTGTGCACTATAGTCACAGTACTTAACCACTAAGCCATGACAGCATTTTGTATTCCTTGTAGTCTGCAGAAGGCGATTACTGATGCCAGGCATTTCGTAAACACTCTGGGAGCAGTAGATAAGCCAAAGGGCAATGCAGAGAATTGGTAATGGGTTGAACCTGCAAGAAATCTGAGGTATCTTCTGCAATCTTGTCTGATAGGGACATGCAGGTATGCCTCCTTGAGGTCCAATGTTACCAGCTAAGACTCCTTGCCCAGCATGGGAAGAAGCTGCTGTAATGTGAGCATCTTGAATTTTGGCACCTGTAGATATGTGTTTAGGATGGATAGGTCTAAGATAGGTCTCCAATCTTTGTCTTTCCTTGGTACCAGGAATAGTCTGGAATAAAAACCTTGACCTTGTTCTTTTGCAGGCACCTCTTGAATCGCTTTCATGTCCATGAGTGCGGAAATTTTTGTGCCTCTGCCCTTTGATTTTGTGGCAGGTTTGGCATGCCTCTCATTTTTGGAAGGGTGTGAAAGTGGAACCTGTAGCCTCTGTCTATAATGTCCAGAATCCATTTGTCTTTTGTAACAATATGCCAATTTTTTGAGAATAATGCCAGTTTTCCGCCCAAAGTTGCTGCCATTAAAGCTTTGCTTGACAGGTGTAGGGGGAAGTCACTGTGTCCGTTTTCTAAATGACTGTGATCTATCTTCTCCACCTCTTGGAGTTGGTGCTTGCCACTGTCTGTCTCTAAGATCCTTGAGGGTGCCCTCTACCCCTTGGGTGTCTATCTGCCCCTTTGAGGTCTGTCCGTGGCTGGAAAGGACCAATTTTTTGAAGGCCAGTTTCTGCTGAAACGTGGAGGTTGTACCTGCAGGAAATCTTTCACTGTTTGCATTGATTTTGCTTTTTTCTCCATTTTCTTTAGTACCTCCTCAGCTTTAACACCAAACAATACATCTTTTTGAAGGGGTGCATCTAATAATTTAGCTTTGACATGATCTGGTAAGGTTTGCCCTTTGAGCCAAGCATGTCTACGTATAACAGACCCCGTAACAGCAGCTCTACCTGAGGCCTCTAAAGCATCAAAACCACACTGCAAGGTATGTTTACCCACTTGCTCTGCACCATGCAACAAATCCTGCAACTCTTTCAAATCTGGTTGTGTCATTTTGCTTTTCAACTGAGATAAAAACTATTGATACTTTAACATATGGAATTGACAGTTTAATGCCCTCATGGCTAAAGTGGCCGAGGTATACACCTTCCCCCCCCCCCACCTTTCTAATGCTCTGGAATCTCTCTCTGAAGGTAATGGGTTTTTAGCAGTAGAGGCCTTAATTCCCTTGGGACCCTGTGAAATAGTTTCTGGGTCAGCAGTATGGCTTTTATATAGTAACTGGTGAGAATCAGGAACCCGGTAATACCGGTCTGGTTTAACAGGAGCTGGAGGTAAAGAATCGGGATTAAGGCTGGCTTCTGTGTACACATCATCCAAAATATCTAAAACAGGAGGGATAGCCAGGGGCCTATGCTGGGGAGCAGTAGAAATTCCCTGAGCCTTTTCTTGGAATCTGAGTAATCTTGGCCTTCCCAGTGAAAGTGTTGCCTCAATGTATGCAGGGTTTCCCCAAAAGAGTAGTCCTCGGGGGGGGGGGGGGGGGGGAGACCGAGGGAATAGACTCCTCAGCATCACAGTCTTCGAAAGGGGACTAGGCGTAATCCTGGTCCTCAGAGTGTTCTGAGGTAATAGAAGCTTGATCTGAGGAGGGGTAGTCTTCCTCTAATCAGGGTCTTATGACAGAGGGGGGGTTGAGAACTTCTGATAAGAGTAATCAAATCCTCAGCCATTTTAAGCATCGGCTTTTTAGGCATGGGGCCTTGAGAGGAGGTCTGAGGACCCTGTTTTTTGGTTTTCATGGCTGCTTTAGATTTAGTGAAAGATTTAATAGAGAAGGAGGAAGGCCTGAAGACGCCTTCAGAAATGGCAGGCCTGTCTAAATTCTGAGTTTCCCCGCCAAGAGTGGCGTCGGTATCTGCAGTAGGAATGGGGACCGAGGAGCCTGCGACCTCGGGTACTGAAGTCACCGGTAATGTAGTGTCATCGGTACTCAGGGCTGTGTAGGCACCTCGCTGAGAACCAGAGAACCGGTAGTCGGCCTAAGCGTGGTCTCAGTAGTCGGTGTGGACCTCGGATGTCGGTCCTTATCTTTGCGTCTTTTGCTCAAACCTGGAGTCGGAGTATCCGACGACATGATATAATTACATTTTTTGCCAAAATAATGAAGGGCGAACTCCGCCCGGCGCTTAATAGTGCGCTTGTTGAATCTAGCACAAAAACGGCAGGCCGAGACATCGTGGTCTGGGCCTAAGCAAGGTATACAGAAAGAGTGGAAATCCTTATGCGGTATTTGCTTCCCACATGAAATGCAATTATTAACTTTGTCTGACACCGGTCTGAGGCAAGAAAAGTTTCCCCAACGGGGTACTTAGCTTTCAAGAAGACTTCGGCTGAAATACTTTTGTAAATCTCAGGAGCTGGCCGACCGGCACTTGCGAACTGCTTCTGCTTCGGGCACCGCGCGGCAAGAAAGACTGAAGAAAATGGCGTTGGCTGCCTCTTTTGTACCCCTGCCGCACTGACGTCAGGGAAGAAGCGACGACAACCGATGCCGGACCTAGACTTTGGAATTCAGCCGACCGAGGACCCGCCTGACGGCAGGATAACCCATCTGTAATGACTGCAGCTGTATGCACGATGAACATCAAAGCAATGGCATCAATGACTAAACAGTGAACAGTCCGGAAGATGTGTGACCTGCGTTTGGGCTAGTGGCGAGACAGTCTGAAGATCCACACAAGTATGTCTCTATACCCAATGCATATGAGCTGAGGTCATGTCTCTGGCTTACTAGGGAAGGTAAAGCTTTGGTACCCTGGCTGGACGCGTCAGTGGTGATTACCCATTTGTCAGGAATACCACAACAGTGATTTCAGACAGGACATCAAGTTTTCCACAGAAATATAAAATATAGAAGGAATGTCCAGGGACTTACAATCCCAGTTTGAAGATCTCTAGCAGACTGACAGGAAAAAATGGGGCCACAAAAAAAGCATTCCCTTTGGCAACAAAAAAGCTCTGAATCGTCTGACTACTCCATTGGCCTTTTTCATCTACTGCCTCACTCAATCCTGGCAAGTGGAGTGCCTGGAAGGTACCCTAAGCTTTGAGAAACTTGCGGGTGCAAAGGGGTAGAACTAACACTGCAGCAGTGTAACACGATGAATATCTAACACAGCTTAAGCTACAGTAACAGCGTTTTACGCAAGACCACTAGTTTTCCTTCAGAAAAACATAGTGGTGGATGGTTTTCCCCACCACATAATTTACCTGCCCAAACCTATAGAATCGTTAGACGACCATCAGTACCATGAAGCCAGCATAAGGAAAGCACTTCAGTGTAAAGAAAGCTGTAAGGCATTTGGTGCTCTGCTTTCTAAATCTCTGCTGAATTTCCTGGCAGTTAGAGGGTATGGAAGGTGCCCTTCAGATTTGAAAATCTGGCTTGGCAAACAAATGAAGCAAAAACAAAGGCTATAATTATGCACTAACCCATTACTTAGTACAGAACTTCCCCTTTTTTATAGGAGTCATGATAAAATGAGACATTTCAACAGCAAGACAAAAGTTTACACTACCCAAACAGTGATCTAATGTGGAGCAGCTAAAGAGCATTTAAATGACCCATGGTTTTGCAGAATCCGCGAATGTGTTCAGAATTACAAAATAAATCAATGAGAGAAAAGACTTAACAGAAAGCATACACGTAAAAAAAAAGTGTGAAAATGTAGGCCAAAGATTAAGCACTTTTCCAGAAGGTGTCCCTTGAGAAGACGGATTTCTGCATCATGGCAATTAATTGAATTCTCAACAGTAAAACTAGTTGGAATAATGTACCTTCCTCAAAGTTTTACTATTTCTAGCAAAGATTTATCTTCTCTTCAGTATTGCCATAAACTTATGACATTCAATTCCCAATATATAACATCTTTAACCCAGTTCAAGTTCGTCAACTTTAAGGAAAGCTATTAAAACAATTGCACTGGCTACAATATAAACCACAGAGAATAAAACACTAAGATTTACATTTATCTATCCACTTATCCTTTGTTGACAGGGTTAGTCCCAATAGCCTCTTTTCCGGGGAGACCCAAGGTGGTACTTGGACTACTACATGAAATTTGGCCAGAGCATCAGGGATCTTTTACATTCACCTGAGCTACCAACACATGCAGATGGGGCCTCTGACATCTCATCTGGAGGATGTACCTGTATATGGACCATAATAGCCAACATCATTGTGTTATCAAGCAAAAAAATAACGTGGAGGCTTGGACTAATTTCTTACCCTTTAATCTCATTTAAAAAGAAATGTCAGGTACTGCACCACTTAGAAAAAATCTCTTTGCCAGAAACTTCTTAAAATTTGCAAAGTTAGATGAGTTTCCAACTGCAGAGGCTACTCTTTACCATAGCAGCCACAGAAAAAACAGTTGCTCCTAGCACTTGGAATGCTTTGCCACAAAATACACAACAAAACAAACAGTCTTGCAAGTATTTTGTAAACTGTTATAATCTTGCCTTGTAGGCAAACAAATGCAGCTGTCACACAGATCTCGGTTACGTCACTTATGCGAATACCCTGCTGTATGTATATACCTTTACAAACCTAGTAGTGGCTTTGCCATTTCTTTGTTATTCAGAAATTTATTCTCTGACAAGGAATTAACATTTTGAAAATTTGCAGATACTTAGAGAACACACCGGAGGACAAACTCAATATTTTTTGTGTTACTTCTCAATGAATGTAATTCTTACAATACAAAATTATCAGGCAATTCATGCTTTTTTGAGGTAAAAAAATATACCTCTTTAATAACTATGCACATACCTAGGTGACTACAAATGCGCTCGCTTGTGTGTGTGTGTGTATATTATTTGTCATGTACATGCTGCTGTATATATGCTATCTGGCACAGTCTGTGACTAAAATGGTCCATTAAGGACGACTTCACTTACCTGGTTAATAGACAGACTACTGAAAGTACAAAAAGTACAGTTGTGTACACTTACCATAAATGTAGATGTTAGAGTGTATTCACTGTTGCACTCATCACATTTGGGTTATCTGCTTGAAGTAGCCCTCAGTCGGCCTGATTATCAAAGTTTTGGGTCCAGTGTCGGTTGCTGTCTCATCTTCCATGACGTCAGGTAGTCAGGGGTATAAAGCATTCAGCCGACGCCATTATATCAGTTTTTCTTGCCCCAGATATCAGGTGCCCCCTTAATGGGAAGCAATTATATACAAGGTTACACCTCCAACAAAAAAGCAAATACACCCAAAAGCTTTAAGCATAGAAAAGAATAGAGGTATCGTCAATAGAAGTCAGGGGGCTGGAGGGAGGGTAACCAGGACTGCAACAGTGAATACACTCGAACATCTACATTTATGGTAAGTGTACACAACTGTACTATGTTCTTTGTGTTTCACTGTTGCAGTCATCACATTTGGGTAGATTTTCAAAGCTAAGGATGGGAGGAGGTAATTAGATAGCATTAGGACCAGCTAAACGGCCCTGCAAGACTGCAGTGGCAAAACCAGCTCTGGATTTAGAAAAAATTGGCAAGTGGTAATGTTTGGTGAAGGTATGTACAGAACTCCAGGTAGCAGCTTCTAGGATGTCCTTGGTAGGGACAACCTCTAAGAAAGGCTGTAGAGGTAGATGCAGCCCTGGCTGAATGTGGTCTAATCCCCTGTGGGGTAGGTTTTCCATGGTGCTTATAGCAGAAATGAATGCACAGGCCTATCCACTTTGAAATGGTTTGATCTGAAATGGCCTTCCCCTCTGCCCCTGCAGCAAATGCAACCAGCAGCTGTTCAGATTTCCTGAGAGGTTTAGTCCTGTCCAAGTAAAATCTGTTGTCTGTGCACGTCCAATGAGTGCAGTATTCATTCCTCCCTGTTCTGTGGATTAGTAAAGAAGGTTGGCAAATGAATGGACTGATTAAGGGCCACACTGGATACCACCTTGGGCATGAAGGAGGGACTTGTCCTGAGGGTCACCCTGTCCACATGAAAGATGATGAAAGGCACCACTTCCATGAGGGCCTGTAATTCAGACACCCCTCTTGCTGAAGTGATGGCTAGAAGGAAGGCTGTTTTCCAAGAAAGGAATTTCAACTCTGGAATTGCAGCTGGCTCAAGGGGAGGTACAGTAAGTTTTTCCAATACAAAGTTAAGGTCCCAGGCTGGAGTAGGGGCTCTCCTGGGTGGTCTTAAGTTTTTGGCCCCTCTGAGGAACTGCTTTAACAGTGGATGACAGAAGAGGGTTGGTTCTGTATTGTAATGAGCTGAAATGGCAGAGGCATGAATTTTGACGGAGGAAAATGAAAGGCCCTTGTGAATCACCTCAGTTAAGTATTGAAGAATCGGAGGTAAATTGGGTGCTGCTGTGCCCATCCCCTGAGCTTGGCTCCAGGAACAAAATCTTTTCCATTTTTCAGCATAGGATTTTCTAGTACTAGGCCTCCTTGCCTCCAGAATGACAACCATCACTTGTTTACTGAGGGATGGTAATGGAGAGATAAGGCAATTAGCCAGGCTGCTAGGTTCAAGGTTTGAAGCTGTGGGTGCAGAATCTGGACCTCCTGCTGGGACAGCAGGGTAGGGGTCTGAGAGGCAGGTGCCATAGCGCCAGCAGTGACACACTGTGCAAGAGGGGTACCAGTGTTGGCATGGCCATTCTGGTGCAATCAGTATTGCCCTTGGTTTGTCCTGTTTGATCTTTAATAGTACCTTGGAGAGGAGAGGCAGAGGGGGAAAGGCATAAACGGATGGGTTTTTCCAGGTGAAGGCAGGGCATCCACTTTCCAAGCTTGTTTGTGGGGAGTCCTTGTGCAGAATTTTTCCAATTGGTAGTTCTGGGGGGAGGCAAACAGGTCTATCTCTGGGTTCCCCCATTTGTTTCCCAACATGCTGAATATCTTTGGTTCGTTTCCACTCGTGTGGGTCCATGCAATTTCTGCTTAGGTCATCTGCCAGTATATTTAGCTTTCCTGGCAGGAATTTAACCTGTAGGTGCACTTTAGCTAGCTCAAGGCTGTGTTTCACAGAGCCATGGCTAGTCTGCAGAGAGGGTATTAAATAAGTTCCTCCCTGCTTGTTTATGTACCAAATAACAGTAGTGTTGTCCGTCTTTACCAATAATTGTCCTGGAAGAATGTGGTCCTTCAAGGCTGTCAGAGCATTCTGCACAGTTAACATTTCTTTTTGATTGATATGCAGGTGCATTTTACTTGGGTTCCATTTGCCTTGAATGCACTTCCCTGCCAAGTGAACCCCCTATGCATAGTCCGATGCATCTGTTGTTAGGGTTCGGGCGGCAAGAGGTAGAGTGAATGGCAGTCCCTTGTTTTGGTGGCAGGCCTCTGCCCACCAAAGGAACTATCTGTAGACAAGGTATGATAGGAATCAATTCTAGAACCTGAGAATGTTGACACCATAGACTTTTTAGATACCATTGTAGTTTCCTGACATGCAGTCTTGCATAAGGAATTAGTAGAATACAGGAGACCATGAACTCCAGGGCTTGCAGTATTTTCCTTGCAGACAGTTGGGTCTTTGTGGCCAGTAGTTTGAAGTAGGCTGTCAACAGAACTTGTTTCTTTGGTGTGAGGAAGGCAATCTGGGAAGTTGTATTCAAGCTTGCTCCCAGGAATACAATTTGTTGGCAGGGTACAAGATGTGATTTTTCGTTTATGGTGCACCTCAGAGAAGTTAGCAGTTTCTTTACAAATGCCAGATGATACAATAGTATGTCCCAGCTTTCTGCCCGAATTAGACAATCCTCCAGGTATGGGTATATTTGAATATTTCTTTGCCTGAAAAAGCAATGACTGGAGCTAGGCACTTAGTGAATACCCTGGGCGCAGTAGATATGCCAAAGGGCAGTGCAGAGGACCGATAGTGCATGCAGCCTGCTTTGAAGCGTAAGTATCTTCTGCACGATTCCCTTATTGGGATGTGCAGGTAGGCTTCCTTTAAATCCAGTGTTGCCAACCAGGCATCTTTGCCTAACATAGGAAGCAGCTGATGAAGAGTTAGCATCTTGAATTTTGGAATTACTAAAAATGTGTTTAGAATAGACAGGTCCAGGATAAGAAGCCAGGAATTGTCTTTTCTGGGTATCAGAAAAGGTCTTGAGTAGAAACCTTGTCCCCATTCTTCTTCTGGGACAGGCTGAAGAGCCCTGATGCTTAAAAGAAAGAGAACTTGCTTTTGAGCCTCTGCCCACTGATTTGGGGGTAGGTCTGGCCAACCGTTTGGGGTTGGTAAGGAGTGGAAGTGGAATCTGTATCCTTGGGAACTATATTTAAAACGCATTTGTCCTGGGTAATGAGTTCCCAATTTTTTTACCTGCAGGGCAATCTTGCCCCCTAAAGGAACAGTCAGTTGAGCAGGGCTTGGAAGGTTTAAAGTTAAGTCACAGAGACAGTTTACCATGGGGGGAGTCTTACTACTTCCTGCTTTGAAAGTGGGAGAGACCCACTGCTTAGTCCTGTGAGTCTCTCGGGACTGCAGCATGGGTGTTCTGCTGGTTCTGGGTTTGGACTGCGAAGGCCTGGAAGAAGCAGGAAAGGACCAATTCTTAGAGGGATAATGCCTACTAAATCTGGGAGGCTGTACTTGCAGAAATCTAACAGTTTGCATAGATTTAGCTTCTTCCTCCATCTTTTTAAGTACTACTTCTGCTTTGTTGCCAAACAGGCAATCTTGGTTTAAGCATCCAGCAATTTAACCTTAACATGATCTGGCAAAGATTGCTCCTTAAGCCAAGCATGCCTTCTAAGTACAGACACAGTGACAGCAGCCCTGCAAGATGCCTCTAATGAATCAAAACCACATTGCAAAGTATGTTTTCCAAGTTGTTCAGCAGAATGCATTAAATCCTGTAAATCTTTATTTTCAGCGCAATCAGGGATCAACATAAATTTCGGTTAAAGCAATCCAATAATATGCTGCTGATACTTTAACATATGAAACTGGCAGTTTAAGGCCCTAATGGCCAAGGTTGTAAAAGTGTACACCTTCTTACCCCATCTGTCCAGCGCCCTGGAATCTCTATCAGAGGGGGTAGTATTTTTGGCAGTACTGGCTTTAATGCCCTTGGGTCCCTGTGAAATGGTCTCAGGATCCGCAGTAGAATTTTTAAAAAGGAACTTGTAACAGTCAGGAACCCTGTAATACCCATCAGGTTTTCTGGGAGCAGGAGGGAGAAATACCTAAGCCTCTTTTTGGAGTCAGAGTAATCCTGGATTTCCCAGCGAAAATGCTCCCTAAGAGTATGCAAGGTTTCACTGAAAGAGAAATCCTCTGGAGGGGAAGCAGAGGGAATGGAGTCCTCTGCATGAGAATTCTCATAGGTAGATAAGGGTAAATCCTGGTCATCAGTGGAAACAGAAATTTCAAAGCCCCGATCAGAAGAATCAGAAGGAAAATCAGTCCTAGGTCTCAGAGGGGGAAGGGTGACTTCCCCTGATTAGAGTAATAATGTCTTCAGCCATTCTTATCATTTGTTTTTTTAGGCTTAGGGGCCTGACCATGCGGTCTAGGTGTCGGTTTTCTAGGCATGGATCGAGTTTTAGGCCTTGAAGAAGATGGCATCTGTTTAATATGCAAGTCAGTAGGCCTGAATACACTCTCAGAAGCCGGTGCCTGCACAGCGGCTCTGGACCCATCCAAGGTAGAGACATCCGCAGGTTCCAGAGTCGAGGAAGCAACTCGTGGCATACCGGACTCTGAATGGGTCTCAGTAGAGGCCTGCGAATCTGAAGAAGCAGGCATCAGGGGCTGCGAAAGCACCTCACTGAGTACCGGCAAACTGGCGACTAGCTTAGGAGAAGTGTCGTAGGCAGCTTTGAACCTATGCGGTCTGTCTTTATCTTTGCGTTTTTTCGGAATGTCGGTAGTTGGGTGGCTTACCGAAGCCATTTCTGGATAATTGAACAGTGTACCAAAATAATTAGAAGCTTAAATGAACCGACTACTAATAGTTCGCAGTTTGAATAAGGCACAAGACAGACAAGCGAGGTACATCCTGGTCTGGGACTAAGCAAGGAATGCAGTACAAATGAAAATCTTTATGAGGTATTTGCTTTCCACAAGAAATACAATTGTTAACTTTTACTGACATCAGTTTAGAGCAAGAAAAAGGTTACCCAATGGGGTACTTAGCTTAGTTGAAGACTTTGGTTCTGAAACACAAAAACGAAAATTTCAGGAGTCGGCCGACCGGCACTTGCGAACTGCTTCTGCTTTAGGCACCACATGGCAAGAAAGACTGATGTAATGGCATCGGCTGCTTGTTTTACACCCCTGAATGCTGGACATCATGGAAGACGAGACAGCAATCGACGCAGGACACAAGACTTTGATAATCAGGCTGACTGAGGGGTACTGCAAGCAGATAACCCAAATGTGACTGCAACAGTGAAACACGAAGAACAGCACACCAAATTCTCTTGCTAAGATGTGTAAATAAATTCTACAAATGATCACTGTTCAAACAGCTAGTTAGTATACACTATGTGGTTTTGTTTTAAGGGTCCTCTCTCCTAACGGCTTATCTGTAAATAACTATTGCTTAACACTGAAAAGGTTATTATTGTTACCACACCACACACAACACTGCTTCTTTCAACAAACAGCAATCAAAAGTGACAGAATTCCAGTCCAAAATAGTTCTACACTCACATTACCATCCTGTTTTACACTCTGCTACAAAATTTGTAAGACAGGATGCCCTACAATTATGGCTGAAGCCTACATACATGCTAACAAATGCTATTAAAATAAAGTGAAGACTTCTCAATACCTGGTGTGAGTTTTCACCGTTGCCTATACTGTGTGATTCTGGAAGTTTGTCACCCAAGCTGGGAAAATAAAAAGGAGAAAAACAGAGGCGATAAATTCTAGGAGAGCTACATTTCAAATGCTTGTCCTGAAAAACGCAAGAAACATTTTTAGCCACCATGCAACTGCATATTGAAGCTACAATGGCAACAGTTTTAGAAGAAATGAAGAACTCACAAGGTAATGTGTTATTTTAGAACCTTTATTTGTAAAGAGTTAAATTAACATATACAAGGGAAAAAAACAACAAAATCATTATGTTACTTACTTGTTCCTTAATGTCTGCTGTTTCACTGACCATGGAGGATTTTTTTTAATGACTCTAGCATCAGCATTCTTCTTATTGGTGTCGGGCTAATTTGCCATACTACCACTTAGAAATCCTTGGTGCAGAAGTGAGAGAAGTGGAGGGGCCAGCCATCATCCAGACAGCCATGAGTGTGTGTTCTTGTTCACATCGAGATGGCATTTTTAGTTAGGCCCTAACTAACCTCAGTGCTGACAACAGCACCCATATGTCACCATAAGGGCCCTTCCTCTGCCCTTTCTACAAGAGTCCTACAAGCCACACACTAATGGGGCTATCACCATCAGCTTGGTTAACAAAGCCAATGTCCCAAGTTAATGGCTGCAACTTCTAGCACCTGCAAGCAGTCACATGCATGTAGCAAAGTAACCATCCATGTCACTATGTCCACCTGACAAGGTAGGCCTCCGTTATCAGAGTTCATCTCTGGCTAACCCTATTTCTATTTTTCAGAGAGGCCTTGTTGTCTTATGTAACCTGTCACAAAAGTTAAACTCAAAAGATACGTCTAACTGTACAGCTATTACTTTCTTGGTACAGTTGACAAAGTGTTATAAAATGGATAATTTCTTACCATCTCAGTCGAATGTTTAACAAAACCCTCCTTGAACGGTTCTACAGCTGGGTTTATCCTGTCCACCAATAAGCATCTTGCATGTTATTCCAGAGTCTCCTCTGCTCAGGGATAGATATGTACTTACCAAAATGCATACCACGAGTACATTTGCATCCTGCACCCACAGCCTGAATACCCTACCACTAGAAAGTAAGCGCCTGCAAACCACGAATAAAGTACTGGTCCCCACTGCTAGCATGTGATACACAAAGTTTACACTTGCCAATATACAAGAAGTCCAGTAGCCAAGGCTGATTGGAGAGACTATACAACTCCACCACAGGGATGGCATGAAAGCACTCACCCATTAAAGGTGATCCGCTTCAAAAATCAAGTGATACAGCAAGACTGTCATTAACAGTTAACATCACTGATCTTCTTTGATCTATCCTATGAATGGGTCCAGTCAAAAAACAGTAAACACAACCAGGAAGCAAATTATATAATAATCAGCAAGGATGAGCAGTGGAATACAACTAAGCAGAAAGCCAGAGTCAAAAGACGCGCGAGCGTACACACACACAAAGGAAAGATACCTCAGAAGTGGATGACGAGCACCTTAAATCAGCTTGGTGAAAGGCAATCCTGGAAAGCAGCTATGCCAAAGAGAAGCATATTACACCACACTTTGCACCAGTTGGCAGAAAGATCAACATAATGCCCTGTTTGTACATAGTTGTCAATGTAAGGTTTTTAAAAAATTCTTATTTTTTGTTATAGATAGAATCTATGAAGATCAAGGGGGTGATGTATGTAACAAGGTGGCCCTATTAGAAGTTGAATGGCAGGTGAGGCTTAATGCCATGAGGTTTCCTGGCATTAATGATTATATATCCATCAAGCCAGTTTTAAAAAACAAAGCAAATTGCATATAACTAAAAGGGTAATTGATATATGTTTTATATTGTTACAGTCAATGTCACTTATTCAATGTCACTTATTCAAAGTTCACAGTACGATATATGTTTTAAATCATTACAACAATTGTTTAGATTGTTTGTACTGAGTAATTTGTGGTTAGAATGCTCCTTGCCTATGCTTCAGTTGCTTTTGTTTATGTTTTTTTGTTTTTAGAATAGGTATTGCCTTTTTAAATAGGTTGCAGCGGTGTTTTGGCTCATTGGTGTATTCAAATATGATGTCATTAATTAATTTGTCCTAAATGCTTTAAATATGTTGTTTGTTGAATGTTAACCGACTCTGATGATGCCTTTTTAGGTGAAAGCGCTTAGTCGGTGGATGTTTTACCATTAAATATCTCCTGGTTGTTCATTGCTGGTCCTGGTATCCTGTTTAGCAGTTGTTGCCTATCGTGTTTACTGACCTTAAATCAGCCTGGTGAAAGGCAATCCTGGAAGCAGCTATGCCAAAGAGAAGCATATTACACCACACTCTGCACCAGTTGGCAGAAAGTCTACCGGCACTAAGAAATCAATTCACTTACATTACAAGGTCAATGTCCACAACCGAATGTTCTAGAAGATAGCCCATCACACTCAAACTAGCCACTTCTGAGGATGCAACAGCCTGCCCCATAAGGCCATGCCACCATCAACACAATGGATACAATCAAGCAAGGAAAATACAAGGGCCTGTGCATGAAAACTTCCTTTCAGGACAATGGAATGAGGGGTAAACCCTCATACCACTTCCACTTAAAAAGAAGAAAACATCCAAACCGGTTCAGACTTAGCCTTTGAGACTACCTGAAACTGCAAAGACCTACAGAAGACAGCCTGGGACAGAAAGCATAAAGAATCCCTCCCTTAAAGAGAGAAGGGGAGGGCAGAGCTAAAGGGTCCACAACACCTCACAGATAAATGAATGCCCCATCCTACAGCTCTAAATAGACTTAAGGGCAAAAGTAAAGTAAGAGTAGGGAATTCACCAAGCAGAGACTTCAACTCTACCACAAGTTAAACCCACTCACCCATCAACAAGTGAAAGAGGACATTCCAGATGAAAACGGAAAGGAGTCTTCATTGTACTAGGATATACAATGGCATACCTACCCACCTGTAAGGGAACTCCAAATAGAGATAACGGATGGGTTGGATTGTCTAGATACAGCAAAATGGTAGCAAGGTAGTGAAGACCCACAAGGATGAGTTCAACTCTTAGCACAAAGATGGACAAATCCAAACAGATCTGATTAAGTCAATGCAACAATGAATGCACTCATCTAAATAATTTGATCAAGGAAACCAATGTTCAACTGATCATTCTGAGTAGATTTAGGGGAATATATAATTTTTATATATTTAGTGTATTTGTGCCATACTGGTACTATACTTGCATTGTTTTATCTGTTCACTTTTGTTGGAATATCACTATACTTGGCTTATCCTTCTTGAAGTTTGTATGTAAAAAGAAATCCGCTGTGTGTTTCAGTCCCTGTATATGCTCTGTTTTCTTCCTTGCAGCTGATGGAATCCAGGGTACTGATGGCATCCACTGTGCTTGAAGGCAGCATAACCTTCAGGGATACCTCTGTTGTTTTTCTAATGCATTCTGTGACTAAGCATGTCAGATAAATAATAAAGTTCCTTCCCCCAAAGTCCACACAAGTTTGCACCTAATATATACTTTCGCCACAAGTAAAGATAAACCATTGAGGGTGTGAAGTCTATGACAAAGTAACACAACTAAATACTTACCCAAGTTCCAAGAGTGGAGGCTAAATGAAGGAGGTGCTCCAAAAATACAGAGATTGAGAGAAAAGGTACAATAAATCCAGCTAGTGTGTCTTTCCAAGGAGCAAATGATATGGTAAGAAAATGATTTAAATCCAACTCTGGGGATCCTTTCTTGATGAATCCTTGACTGGAACACAAATACAGAGCTGAGTTCTAAAATACCACCTTACCAAAAGAGATCCAGCTCCAAAGGTGGCGGTCAAAATGACAATGCTTGGTGAAGGCCTGCATAGGAAGACCAAGTGGTCACGACATAAATGCAAGCAATACATGCATTACTACAGCACTAAAGAGGCAGCCATTTCATTAAACGGAGTGGGCAATGACAGCGGCAGTCACCAGCAGGCAATCTGACACTTGATAGCAAAACAATAAATCAAATGACAACTCACATGGTAAGAGCCATAGCAAAGGTAATGTAACAGTTTTTTTTTTCAGTTTAAATAAACTTGTGCACCTGTTTCATGGGGCAGTGAAGCTCACTGAAGGAATACAGGGTGTGAACAGCTTCCCAATCCTTGCTTTCTGCCACTGCAAAAAAAGAAGGGAGCTGAAAGAACTGTTACATATACAACTTAGAAACCACTTCCAGGAAGAAACAAGGTTAATCCCAAATGAAGATCCAATCCTTGTGAAAGCAGGGATACAGATTCCTACACAAAGTAGGGATCACTTATGATGGGTTATTTATTGTAACAGCTGATCTTCCAGGAGGTTATGCAACACTAAGTGACATTTGGGTTTTACTCACCTTATTCAAATATTTTCCCAGTCACCGTATGTAAAAACATAACAGAAGCTTTTCAAAGAAAGGACACAAAAAATTAACTCGTGTATCCAAGTTAAAATCCCATTTACCTCTCTCATCTCCTATTCAAAAACAGCAAATGCATTTGGCTTCCTCCATTCCTGTAGGTAATAAAGCAGATCTTATACTGGAGTATGCCAACATAGGTATGCCTCCCTCTCCCTTCTGTATCTTACACACATTCTCTTCAGCTCTGACACAGACTTCTCCAACACAGAAGTATACATGAGGCAGATAAATACTTATTCTTACCTGTGACTAAACACAATTTTATTGGTATAAAGTACCATGCAGGCCTGGCTACTCCCATTCCTACAAATTCAACAATGAATTACACTAAAATAAAAACAAAAATGTTTAAATGTATAGCTTGACGTCTCAAATTTCAAATACAAAATAAAACAATTCACTGCTCTAATCATGGTAGACAAACTGCCAAACATTTCCTTTTTCTACTCATGTAGAAACGTACAGTGGATCACCTCTGAAAGTTACAACTACTGTGTCTAGTATTGAAAACTTACAACAGTAGATTTGTTAATATATCCCTTATGAATAAATATACTGTCACAAACAATAAAACAAAAAATCAGACAACCTTAACTTTGTAGTAAAGAAATATTCCCTGGAATTCAGATATCAATTTTGCATTTGTCAAAGCAAGCATTAGTCAAACAAAAGTCAAGGTATTTTCTACATATCAGCAAAAAAGATGAAAGCATAACCTGCATCATGACAAACGATACCTTAACAGACACTAAGCTTTCCAGTATTTAGCCCCCAATAAAATAAGGGGATTTGTAACACAGCTATCCATTTTTCTGTCCCCGTAGAAAGATTAAGCTAAGTAAAGTGTAAATGAGACAAATACAGTTGTGTACACTTACGATAAATGTAGATGTTAGAGTGTATTCACTGTTGCAGTCATCACACTAGGGTTATCTGCCTGCAGGTAGCCCTCAGTCGGCCCGAATACCAGTGTCTTGGGATTTCTGCGTCTGATGCTGTCGCTTCTTCCAAGACATCAGGTTGTCAGGGGTATAAAACATGCAGCCGAGGCCATTACATCAGTTTTTCTTGCCCCAGATGTCAGGAGCCCCCAAAATAGGAAGCTATTACATGGTGTAGAACACCTCCAGTAAAAAGTAAATACCCCTGCCATAAAAGATGGCCATAAAGAAGACAGGTAGAAAGGATAGAGAAACCCAGGGGGCTGGAGGGAGGGAAAAGTACAGTTGTGTACACTTACCATAAATGTAGATGTTAGAGTGTGTTCACTGTTTTCAGTCATTACATTTGGGTAATCTGTTTGCAGGTTGCCCTCAGTCGGCCTGATTAACAAAGTCTTGGGTCCTGCATCAGTTGCGGTCCCTTCTTCCATGATGTCAGGTGGTCAGGGGTATAAAACATGCAGCTGATGCAATTACATCAGTTTTTCTTGCCCCAGATGTCAGGTGCCCCCCTAATGGGGAGCAAATAAACATAAAAACACAAAGGTAAACCTCCAAGAAAAAGCAAATACACCAAAAAGACATGCTTTTAAGCATAGTAAAGGAAAGTAGAGGTATGGCCAGAAGAAGTTAGGGGGCTAGAGGGAGTGTAACAGTGAATACACTCGAACATCTACATTTATGGTAAGTGTACAGAACTGTACAATGTTCTTTGTTTCACTGTTGCAGTCATTACATTTGGGTAGATTCCCAAAGCTATGGTTGGGAGGAGGAGTTTATATAACATTAGGGCCAGCTATAAGGCCCTGCAAAACAGCAGCTGCAAAGCCAGCTCTGGATTTAGAGAAAATTGGCAAATGATAATGCTTGGTGAAAGTATGTACAGAACTCCAGGTAGTAGCTTCTAGGATGTCCCTGGTAGGAAGACCTCTGAGGAAGGCTGCAGAAGTAGATGCAGCCCTGGTGAAGTGAGATCTGATCCCCTGGGGGATAGGTTTTCCATGGTGCTTACAGCAGAAATGAATGCAATGACTTATCCATTTAGAAATGTTTTTTTTTTTTTTTTTAAATAGCCTTCCCCTCTGCCGCTGCAGCAAATGCTACCAACAGTTCAGATTTTCTTCGAGGTTTAGTCCTGTCCAAGTAGAATCTAAGTTGTCTGTGCACATCCAAGGAATGCAGAATCCGTTCCCTTTGTTCTGTGGATTAGGAAAGAAGGATGGCAAATGAATGGACCGATTACGAGCCACAGTGGATACCACTTTGGGCATGAAGGATGGAATGGTCACGAGTGACGCCCTGTCTGCATGAAAGATGATGAAAGACTCCACTGCCATAAGGGCCTGTAATTCAGATATCCTTCTAGCTGAAGTGATTGCTAAAAGGAAAACTGTTTTCCAAGAAAGAAATTTTAAGTCTGCAGTAGTAGCTGGCTCGAAAGGAGGTAGAGTGAGTTTCTCCAATGCAAAGTTAAGGTCCCAGACAGGGGTATGAGCTCTCCTGGGTGGTCTCAAGTTTTTGGTCCCTCTGAGATACTGCTTGAGCAGAGGATGAGAGAAGAGGGGAGGTTCTGTGTTATAATGAGCTGAAATGGCTGAGGTATGAATTTTAATGGAGGAAAAAGACAGGCCCTTGTGAAGCATCTCAGTTAAGTATTGCAAAATCTGAGGTAAATTGGGTGCTGCTGTGCTCATCCCTTAAGATTGGTTCCAGGCACATAATCTTTTCCATTTTTCAGCATAAGATTCTCTAGGACTAGGTATCCTTGCCTCTAAGATGACATCCATCACAGGTTTGCTGAGGGATAAAGGTGAATTTAAGGTATTAGCCAGGCTGCAAGGTTCAATGTTGGAAGCTGAGGGTGCAGAATTTGATTCTCCTGCTGAGACAGCAGGGAAGGGGTCAGAGGCAGGTGCCATGGAGATAACTGCGACACACTGCGCAGGAGGGGGTACCAGTGTTGATGCGGCCAGTCTGGAGCAATCAAGATCATCCTTGGTTTGTCCTGTTGGACTTTTAGTAGAACTATGGAGAGCAGAGGCAGCGGGGGGGGAAGGCGTAGACCGATACGTTTTTCCAGCTGAAGGACAGAGCATCCATTTTCCAGGCTCGTTTGTGGGGAGTCCTTTTGCAAAATTTGTCCAACTGGTAGTTCTGGGGGGAGGCAAATAGATCTATGTCCCCCATTCGCTTGTCAACATGTTGAAAACCATTGGTTCCAGTTTCCACTTATGTGGGTCCATGAGGTTTCTTAGTCCGTCTTCAGTGCATTTAATTCTCCTGGCAGGAATTGAGCTTGTAGGTGTACTTGGTAGCTCAAGGCCGTGTTCCACAATACCATGGCTAGTCTGAAGAGGGGTTAGGAATGTGTACCCCCCTGCTTGTTTATGTACCACATAACAGTGGTGTTGCCCGTCTTTACCATAACTGTCCTGGAAGAATGTGGTCCTTGAAGGCTGTCACAGCATTCTGTACAGCTAACATTTCTTTTTGATTGATATGCAGATGCATTTGACTTTGGTTCCATTTGCCCTGAATGCACTTCTCTGCCAACTGAGCCCCCATGCATAGTCTGACGCATCTGTTGTTAGGGTTTCGGCAGCAGGGGGTAGAGTGAATGGCAGCCCCTTGTTTTGGTGGCAGGCCTCTGCCCACCAAAGGAATTCTAGCTGTAGGCAAGGTATGATAGGAATCATTGCTTCTAGATCCTGAGAATGTTGACACCATAGGCTTTTTAGATACCACTGTAGTTTCCACATATGCAGTCTTGCATATGGAATTAGAAGAATGCAGGAGGCCATGAACCCCAAGGCTTGTAGTATTTGCCTTGCAGATAAGCAGGTTCTTTGTGGCCACTAGTTTGATGTAAGTTGTCAAATGAATCTGTTTCTCTGGCGTGAGGAAAACCATCTGGGAAGATGTGTTCAAGCTTGCTCCCAGGAATACAATTTGTTGACAGGGTACCAGATGTGACTTCTTTTCGTTTATGGTGTACCCCAGACAAGTTAGCACCTTTTGTACAAATGCCAGATGATTCAAAAGTATGTCTTGGCTTTCTGCCTGAATTAGACAATCGTCCAAGTATGGGTATATTCAAATTTTTCTTTGCCTGCAAAATGCAATGAGAGGCGCTAGGCACTTTGTGAATACCCTGGGTGCAGTAGATAAGCCAAAGGGTAGTGCTGAGAACTGAGTGCATGTAGCCTGCTTTGAAGCGTAGGTATCTTCTGCAAGATTCCCGGATTGGGATGTGCAGGTAGGCTTCCTTTAAATTCAGTTTTGCCAACCAGGCATCTTTGCAAAGCATAGGAAGTAGCTGGTGAAGAGTTAGCATCTTGAATTTTGGAATCACCAAAAAAGTGTTTACAGTAGAAAGGCCCAGGATTGGACGCCATGAATTGTCTTTTCTGGGTACCAGGAAAAATCTTGAATAAAAACCTTGCCCCTTTTTCTTTTCTGGTACAGTTTGAATAGCCTTTATGCTTGAGAGAGAGAGAGAGTACTTGCTTTTGAGCCTCTGCTCACTGATTTGGGGGTAGATCTGGCCAACCGTTTGGGGTTGGTAACGTGTGGAAGTGAAATCTGTATCCTTGGGAAACTACATTTAAAACCAATTTGTCCTGGGTAATGAGTTCCCAGTTTTGGGCCTGCAGAGCAATCTTTCACCCTAAAGGAGCAGTCAGTTGAGAAATGCTTGGAAGTTTTAAAGTCAAGTCACTGAGACAGCTTTCCATAGGGGGGAGTCTTACTACTCCCCGATTTGGAAGCGGAAACCCCCCACTGCTTATTCTTGTGCGTACCCTGGGACTGAAAAGTACAGTCGTGTACACTTACCATAAATATAGATGTTAGAGTGTATTCACTGTTGCAGTCATTACATTTGGGTAATCTGCTGGCAGGTTGCCCTCAGTAGGCCTGAATAACAAAGTCTTAGGTCCTGCGTCGGTTGCTGTCTCTTCTTCCATGATGTCAGGTCGTAAGGGGTACAAAACACACAACAGACGCCATTTTAATTAGCTTTTCTTGACCCAGATGTCAAGTGCTTCCAAAATGGGGCGCAAAAAATATATTTATATATATGCATGTAGTTTGGAACACAAAAAAATATAACTCCAACTAAAAGCAAATACACCAAAAAGGCTTTTGAGCATAGTAAAGGAAAGAAGAGATATAATAAGAGAGAAATAGGAGGCTGGCGGGTGGGTAACCAGGACTGCAACAGTGAATACACTCGAACATCTACATTTATAGCAAGTGTACACAACTGTACTATGTTCTTTGTGTTTCACTGCTGCAGTCATTACATTTGGGTAGAATCCCAAAGCTATGGTTGGGAGGATGGAATTATACAGCATTAGGAGCAGCTATAAGACCCTCCAGGACAGCAGTGGCAAAGCCTGCACTGGATTTAGAAAAGAGAGGTAAATGGTAATGTTTGGTGAACGTATGAACTGAGCTCGAAGTAGCAGCTTCTAGAATGTCTCTGGTAGGAACCCCTCTGAGAAAAGCTGCAGAAGTAGATGCAGCCCTGGTAGAATGGGACATGATCCCCTTGGGGACAGGTTTACCATGGTGCATGTAGCAGAAACTAATACAATGGCTTATCCATTTTTTAAATAACCTTTCCCTCTGCCCCTGCAGCAAATGCCACCAGTAGTTGCTCAGATTTTCTTAGAGATTTTGTCCTGCTTAAATAGAATCTTAGTTGTCTGTGTACATCCAATGAATGCAGAATCCACTCCCCCTTGTTCTGTGGATTTGGGAAAAAAGTTGGCAGATGAATGGTCTGATTAAGAGCCACAGTGGATACCACCTTAGGCATAAAGGATGGATTGGTCCAGAGGGCCACCCTGTTCGGATAAAAAATAATGAAAGGCTCCACTGCCATGAGAGCCTGTAGTTCTGAAATCCTTCTAGCTGACGTGACTGCTAAAAGAAAAGCTGTTTTCCAAGAGAGAAATTTTATGTTTGCAGTAGTAGCTGGTTCAAAAGGAGGTAGGGCGAGTTTTTCCAGCACAAAATTGAGGTCCCATGCAGGAGTTAGTGCTCTCCTGGGAGGTCTCAAATATTTGGCCCCTCTGAGGTACTGCTTTAGCAGGGGATGAGAAAAGAGAGGAGGCTCTGTGTTGTAATGAGCCGAAATGGCAGAGGCATGGATTTCTATAGAAGAAAAAGATAGGCCCTTGTGAAGCATCTCAGTTAAATATTGCAGAATCTGAGGAATATTGGGCATTGCTGTGTTTATTCCTTGTGCTTGGTTCCAGGCACAGAACCTTTTCCATTTATTAGCATAAGATTTTATAGTACTAGGCCTTCTAGCCTCCAAAATGACATCCATCACGGGTTTACTGAGAGATGTGACTGGTGAAATTAGTTGATTAGCCATGCTGCAAGATTCAGAGTTTGGAGCAGAGTGTGCAGAATTTGATAGTTCTGCTGAGACAGTAGGTAAGGTGTCTGAGGCAGGTACCACAGAGGAAGGTGCGACATACTGCGTAGGAGAAGGTACCAGTGTTGGCGAGGCCAGTCTGGAGCAATCAGAATCATTTTCGTTTTTTTCTGTCTAACTTAATAAAACCCTGGAGAGCAGAAGCAGAGGGGGAAAGGCATAGACTGATAGGTTTTTCCAGCTGAAGGACAGAGCATCCACTTTCCAAGTTTTTTTTGTGATGAGTTCTTGTGCAGAATTTGTCCAACTGATAGTTTTGGGGAGAGGCAAAAAGATCTATGTCTGGGCTCCCCCATCTTCGTGTCAACATGCTGAAGATTTGTGGATCCAGTTTCCATTCGTGTGGGTCCATAAGATTTCTGCTTAGTTCATCTGCCAGAGTATTTTGCTTTCCTGGCAGGAATTGAGCTTGTAGGTGTATTTGGTAAGTCAAGGTTGTGTTCCACAAGGCCATGGCTAGTCTGCAAAGGGGGTAGGAGTGGGTACCCCCTGCTTGTTTATGTACCACATAACTGTGGTGTTGCCTGTCTAGCAGTAGTTGTCCTGGATGAATAAAGTCCTTGAAGACTGTCAGAGCATTCTGTACAGCTAGCATTTCTTTCTGGTTGATATGTAGGTGCATTTGATTTGGGCTCCATTCGCCCTGAATGCATCTCCCTGCCAGATGAGCCCCCCAAGCATAATCTGATGTGTCTGCAGTCAGGGTTTGGGTGGCAGGGGGTGGAATGAATGACAGTCCCTTGTTTTGGTGACAGGCCTCTGCCCACCATAGGAACTCCTGTTGCAGGCAAGGAATGATAGGAATCATTGTTTCCAGGCTGTGACAATGTTGACTCCATAAGCTTTTTAGGTACCACTGAAGTTTCCTCATATGCAGTCTTGCATATGAATTAGTAGAATGCAGGAAGCCATGAACCCCAAGGCCTGCAGAATTTGTCTTGCAGACAGCTGGGTTTTTATGGACACTTGTTTGAAGTATGTCATCAATTGAATTTGTTTGTCTGGCATGAGGTAAGCCATCTGGGCAGTTGTATTCAAGCTTGCACCCAGGAATGTAATTATTTGAGAGGGTATCAGTTGTGATTTATTTTCATTTATGGTGTACCCTAGGCATGTTAGAAGCCTTTTCACAAATGCCAGATGTTGTAGAAGAGTGTCCTTGTTGTCTGCCTGAATTAGACAATTGTCCAGATAAGTATAAATTTGAATGTTTCTTTGTCTGCAAAATGCAATTACTGGTGCCAGGCATTTTGTGAAGTCCCTGGGCGCAGTAGATAAGCCAAAGGGCAGTGCAGAGAACTGGTAGTGCAAAAAGCCTGCTTTGAAGCGGAGGTATCTACTGCAAGATTCCCTGATTGGGATATACAGGTAAGCCTCTTAAGTCTAGAGTTACCAACCAGGCATCCTTGACCAGCATAGGCAGTAACAGTTGTAGAGTCAGCATCTTGAATTTTGGAATGTCCAGTAAAGTATTTAAAATGGATAAGTCCAGAATTGGACGCCATGAGTTGTCTTTTCTTGGTACCAGGAAAAGTCTTGAATAAAAAAGTACAGTTTTGTACCTACCATAAATGCAGATGTTCGAGTGCTAATACAGCTGCAGTCATAACAGATGGGTTCTCCTGCCGTCAGGCGGGTCCTCGGTTGGCCGAATTCCAAAGTCTAGGTCCGGTGTCGGTTGTCGTCGCTTCCTCCCTGACGTCAGTGCGACAGGGGTATAAAAGAACCAGCCGACGCCATTTTCTTCAGTTTTTCTTGCCCCAGATGTCAGGTGCCCCCAGAAGGAAGGCAATACATAAATTTATGTAATAATGCAATGCAATATAATCAAAAAACAGTAGTTGCAAGCAAATACACCATAAATGAATACCCCAATCAGGTTGTATGAGGAGGTGTTAGCCATTAGGTCTGTCCCAAGAGGGGAAGGAGGGAGGGAAACCTGGACTGCAGCTGTATTAGCACTCGAAAATCTACATTTATGGTAGGTACAAAACTGTACTATGTTCATCGTGCATACAGCTGCAGTCATAACAGATGGGTAGAATCCCAAAGCTAAAAAAGGGGTGGTAGGCACTAGGTGGAACTAGGAGGAGCCAGGATGCCCTGCAAGACTGCAGTGGCAAAGTCTGCTCTAGATTTGGAGTATAATGGTAGGTGATAGTGCTTGGAGAAGGTATGTACAGAACTCCAAGTGGCTGCTTCCAAAATATCTTTGGTAGGAACCCCCCTGAGGAAAGCTGCAGAGGTAGCTGTGGCCCTTGTGGATTGAGATCTGATGCCTGCAGGTACAGTTTTACCATGAAAAGAGTAAGAAAAGCGTATGCAGTGGGCTATCCATTTTGAGATTGTCTGTTTGGAAATTGGCTTCCCTTGAGCTCCTGTAGCATAGGACACAAAGAGTTGCTCTGATTTTCTGAAAGGCTTTGTTCTGTCCAAATAATAACGCAGCTGTCTGTGGATGTCCAAGGAATGTAGTAGTCTCTCCCCTTTGTTTTGAGGATTAGGGTAAAAGGTAGGCAAGTGGATAGCCTGATTCAAAGCTACCCTGGATACTACCTTTGGCATAAAGGAAGGATTGGTTCGTAAGGAAACTGTCCTGAGGGAAAATGATGAAAGGCTGCACAGCCATGGGGGCTTGTAGTTCCGATACCCTGCGAGCTGAGGTGATAGCCAGAAGGAAGGCTGTTTTCCAGGACAAATATTGCAGTTCTGTTGAGGCAGCTGGCTCAAAAGGAGGCCAGGTCAGTTTTTCTAGAATGAAATTGAGGTCCCAAGCAGGCACTGGTTGTTTCCTTGGAGGTTTTATATTCTTAGCCCCTCTGAGGAACTGTCTTAAGAGGGGGTGAGAGAATAAAGGGGGGATCAGTGTTGTATTCTGCACAGAAATGGCTGAGGCATGGATTTTGATGGAGGAGAATGAAAGTCCACTGCTTAGCATCTCAGCTAGGTACTGTAATATTTGAGGTAAATTCAGTATTCCAGGATTCTGACCCTTTTTCTCATTCCAGGCACAAAACAGTTTCCATTTTGCGCAGTAAGCTTTTCTAGTAGAAGGCCTTCTGGCCTCCAAAATGACATCCTGCACCTCCTTGGAGAGTAGGGTCTGTTGTGAAGTTAAGGAATCTTCCATGCGGCCAGATTGAGTGTTTTCAGCTGACTGTGAAGAGTTTTGAAGTTGTGCTGAGTCAGAAGAAGAGGCATTAGAGGTAGGATCCATGGTGGGGAATGCGTCAGGCTCCTCAGGAGTGGGTACCAGTGTTGTCTTGGCCAATCTGAAGCAATGAGAATCATCTTTGGTCTGTCTGCTCTGGTTTTTAATAGAACTTTGCGCAGCACAGGAAGAGGTGGAAAGGCATAAACTGTCATTGTTGTCCAACTGAAAGAGTGCGTCCACTCTCCAGGCCTGTGGATGAAAGGTCCTTGAGCAGAATTTTGCCAATTGGTGATTTCTGTGGGAGGCAGAGAGATCTATGTCTGGCCTTCCCCATGCTTGAATTATCTCTGTAAAAACTTGAGGATGCAATTTCCATTCGTGTGGATCTGTCATATTTCTGCTTAGGTTGTCTGCCAGCGTGTTTTCCTTGCCTGGCAAGTACTGTGCTTGAAGTTCAATTTGTAATTCCAGAGCCATGTTCCAAAGAGACATGGCCAGCCTGCATAGGGGGTATGAATGGGCTCCTCCCTGTTTGTTTATGTACCACATTACTGTGGTGTTGTCTGTCCTTATCAATAGCTGACCTGGATGCAGAAGGTTTTTGAAAGCTATAATAGCATTTATTACTGCTAGCATTTCCTTTTGATTGATGTGTAGGTGCTTTTCTTTTTGGGACCATTTGCCCTGAATGCACCGATTTGTCATGTGCGCCCCCCAGGCGTAGTCCGAGGCGTCTGTTGTGATGACTTGATTTGCTTGAGGCTTGCAGAATGGGAGAACTGTGTTTCTTTGGCATGCTTGAGCCCACCACAGAAATTCCTTTTGAAGACATGGAATCAGTGGTATTATTGTTTCCAAACTGTGGCTATGTTGAGACCATAGGTTTTTCAGGTACCATTAAGTTTCCTCATATGCAGCTTTGCACATGGGATTAGTAGGATGCAAGATGCCATGAATCCCAGAGCCTGCAGGATTTTCCTTGCAGTCAGCCTGGTGAAATTTGCTAGTTTTCTGAAGTATTGAGTTAGTTGCCCCTGTTTCTCTGGCGTGAGGTAGGCCATCTGGGTGTTTGTGTCCAAGTTGGCACACAAGAAAATTACTGTTTGAGAGGGTATTAGCCTTGATTTCTTTTTGTTGACTGTGTATCCCAGAGAATTCAACATTATTACAAAAGCCAGATGTTTCAGAAGTATGTGCTTGCTGTCCACTTGGATCAGGCAGTTGTCCAAATATGGGTATATTTGTATCCCTTGAAATCTGCATTAGGCAATTACTGATGCCAGGCATTTAGTGAACACTCTGGGTGCAGTAGATAAGCCAAAGGGCAATGCAGAGAATTGATAATGGGTTGAACCTGCAGGAAATCTGAGGTATCTTCTGCAATCTTGTCTGATTGGGACATGCAGGTATGCCTCCTTGAGGTCCAATGTTACCAGCCAAGACTTCTTGCCCAGCATGGGAAGAAGCTGCTGTAATGTGAGCATCTTGAATTTTGGCACGAGTAAAAATGTGTTTAGGATGGATAGGTCCAAAATAGGTCTCCAATCTTTTCCCTTCCTTGGTACCAGGAATAGTCTGGAGTAAAAACCTTGACCCTGTTCTTGTGCAGGTACCTCTTGAATAGCTTTCATGTCCATGAGATCTGAAATTTGCTTTTGTGCCTCTGCCCTTTGATTGTGTGGCAGGTTTGGCATGCCTCTCATTTTTGGAGGGGTGTGAAAGTGGAATCTGTAGCCTCTGTCTATAATGTCCAGGATCCATTTGTCTTTTGTGACAATTTGCCAATTTTTCGAAAATGCCAGTTTTCTGCCTAAGGGTGCTGCCATTTGAGCCTTGCTTGGCATGTAAAGGGGAAAGTCATTGGGTCTGCTTTCTGAATGGCTGTGAACTATCCTCACCACCTCTTTGTGTAGGTGCTTGCCATTGTCTGCCTCTAAACAATCCTTGAGATTGCCCTCTGCCCCTCGGGCGCCTGTATCTACCTCTTTGGGGTCTGTCCGTGGCTGGAAAGGACCAATTTTTGGAAGGCCAATTTCTACTGAAACGTGGAAGTCGTACCTGTAGGAAATCTTTCACTGTTTGCATTGATTTTGCCTTTTCCTCCATTTTCTTTAATACCTCCTCAGCTTTAACACCAAACAATACATCTTTTTGCAGAGGTGCATCCAGTAATTTAGCTTTGACATGATCTGGTAAGGTTTGCTCTGAGCCAAGCATGTCTACGTATGACTGATCCTGTAACAGCAGCTCTACATGAGGCCTCTAAAGCATCAAAACCACATTGCAAGGTATGTTTACCTACTTGTTCTGCACTATGTATCAAATCCTGCAACTCCTTCAAGTCTGGTTGTTCAGGTTGTGACATTTTGCTTCTCAACTGTGATAACAGAAACTGTTGGTACTTTAACATATGGAACTGACAGTTTAATGCCCTCATGGTTAAGGTGGCTGAGGTGTATACCTTTTTCCCCCACCTTTCTAAAGCTCTGGAATCTCTCTCTGAAGGTAATGGATTTTTAGCAGTGGAGGCCTTAATTCCCTTGGGGCCCTGTGAGATAGTTTCTGGGTCAGCCGCATGGCTTTTGTATAGGAATTGGTGTGAGTCAGGAACCCGGTAATACCCGTCAGGCTTGACTGGGGCTGGAGGTAGAGAGTCTGGATTAAGGCAGGCCTCCGAATACACATCATCTAGAATGTCTAAGACAGGAGGTATAGCCAGAGGCCTGTGCTGAGGGAGCAAGAGAAAATCCCTAAGCCTTTTCTTGGAGTCTGAGTACTCTTGGCCTTCCCAGTGGAAGTGTTCCCTCAAGGTATGCAAGGTTTCCCCAAAAGAGTAATCCTCAGGGGGGGGGAGGCAGAGGGAATGGACTCCTCTGCATCAGAATCTTCAAAAGGGGAGTATGAATGTTCCTGGTCATCAGAATGTTCTGAAATAATGGAGGCCTGGTCCGAGGAGGGGGATTCTTCCTCCACTCTGGGCCTTTTGTCCGGGGGGGGGGGGTTTGAGAACCCCTGATAAGAGTAATCAAATCCTCAGCCATTTTGAGCATCTGCTTTTTAGGCATGGGGCCTTGAGAAGGGCCCTGTGGAGCTTGTCTTTTAGTATGCATGGCTGCTTTAGACTTAGTGAAAGCCTTGATGGAAAAAGAGGAAGGCCTGAAGACACCTTGAGAGGTGGCAGACCTGTCTAAACTTTGAGTTTCACCGCCAAGAGTGGCTTCGGTATCTGTAGTCGGGGTGTGGGCCGAAGAGCCTGCGACCTCGGGCACAGTAGACACCGCCAATGAAGTGTTGTCGGTAGTCAGGGGCTGCGTAGCCACCTCACTGAGAACCGGATCACCTGTAGTCGGCTTTGGCGTGGTGTCGGTAGAAGCCGCGGACCTTGCATGTCGGTCCTTATCTTTGCGTCTTTTACTCAAAACTGGAGCCGGAGTATCCGACGACATAATGTAATTAAATTTTTTGCCAAAAAAGTGTTGGGCGAACTCCACCCGACGCTTAATAGTGTGTCTGTTGAATGTAACACAAAAACTACAGGCCGAGACGTCGTGGTCTGGGCCTAAGCAAGGAATGCAGAGGGAATGAAAATCCTTATGCGGTATTTGCTTCCCACATGAAATGCAATTATTAACTTTGTCTGACATCGGTCTGATGCAAGAAAAGTTTCCCCAACGGGGTACTTAGCTTTCAAGAAGACTTCGGTTGAAAAATATTCGTAATCTCAGGAGCTGGCCGACCGGCACTTGCGAACTGCTTCTGCTTCGGGCACCTCGCGGCAAGAAAAACTGAAGAAAATGGCGTCGGCTGGTTCTTTTATACCCCTGTCAAACTGACGTCAGAGAGGAAGCGACGACAACTGACGCCGGACCTAGACTTTGGAATTCGGCAGACCGAGGACCCGCCTGATGGCAGGAGAACCCATCTGTTATGACTGCAGCTGTATGCACGATGAACATCCTTGTCCTCTTTCCTTTTCTGGCATTGGTTGAACAGCCATCTCCATGAGGGACAAAACTTGCTTCTGGGTCTCTGCCCACTGATTTGAAGGCAGATCTGGCCATCCGTTTGGAATTGGCAACATGTGGAAATGAAATCTGTATCCCTGGGATACTTTATTTAAGACCCACTTGTCCTGGGTAATTAGATGCCAATTTTGTGCATGAAGTGCTATTTCCCCCCCCCGAAGGGGCTGCCAAAAGATAAGTGCTTGGAAATGGCAGAGGAAAGTCATTGAGACCGTTTATTGTGGGGGGGGGGGGGTCTTGCTACTTCCAGACTTGGAGGGGGAGGCACGCCATTATTTTGTTCTGTAAGTTCCTTGTGATTGAAACCTGGAGCCTTTGGAGTGTCTAGGTTTGACCTGAGTGGCTCTGTTGGGTACAGGAAAGGACCAATTCTTAGTAGGCCAGTGCCTACTGAACCTGGGTGGCTGCACTTGTAACAAATCCTTTACAGTTTGCATAGATTTAGCCTGGTCTTCCATCTTTTTCAAAACTTCTTCTGCCTTATTACCAAACAGACTATCCCGTTGTAAAGGAGCATCCAACAATTTTGCTTTAACATGATCAGGAAGACTTTGCTCCTTGAGCCAAGCATGCCTTCTTATCACAGATCCAGTTACGGCAGCCATGCAAGAGGCCTTCAAGGAATCAAAACCACATTGCAAAGTATGCTTTCCAACTTGTTCACCTGAATGCAATAAATCCTGTAACTCTATTTTCCACACAGTCAGAAATCAACATCATTTCTGTTAAAGTAAGCCCACGACATGCTGCTGATATTTAAGCATATGAAATTGACAGTTTAAAGCCCTGATAGCCAGGGTTGCAGACGTGTAGACCTTCTTACCCCATCTATCCAGCGCCCTGGAGTCTCTATCAGAAGGGGTAGGATTTTTAGCAGTAGAAGCCCTAACACCCATGGGACCCTGAGAAATAGTTTCAGGATCAGCAGTAGGGTTTTTAAAAAGAAACTTGTGGGAGTCAGGAACCCTGCAATACCGGTCTGGCTTACTAGGAGCCGGAGGCAGGGAATCAGGAGTCATGCTGGATTTTGAGAAAACATCGACAATGTCTAAAACAGGCGGTATAGCCAAAGGTCTATGCTGAGGAAGGAGGAAATCCCTAAGCCTCTTTTTGGATTCTGAAAAATCCTGACTCTCCCAATGAAAATGCTCCCTTAAGGTATGCAAAGTTTCTCCAAAAGAAAAATCCTCAGGAGAAGCAGCAGAAGGGATGGATTCTTCTGCATCAGAGTCCTCATAAGGGGGAATAGAAAATTCCTGATCAGAAGAAATGGAAACCTGATCTGAAGATTCATAATCAGTGCCTTGCCTAGGCCTCTTAGCAGGAAGGGGTTGGGAACCCCTGATCCTAGGTAATTAAATCCTCAGCCATTTTGATCATTTGCTTTTTAGGCATAGGGGCCTGAACACGTGGCCCATGCGTCGGTTTTTTAGACATAGAAGTTGGTTTTGGCCTTGTTTTTGAAGATGGCGTTGGTTTAATATACAAATCTTTAGTCCTGAAAGCACCCTCAGAAGCCGGTGCCTGCTCAGCGGCTCCGGACCCATCTAAGGGAGAGACCACCGCAGGTTCAATACTTGAAGTGTCTCGCAGCATACCGGACTCTGAATGGGTCTCAGTAGAGGCCTGCGAATCAAAAGTAGTGGGCATCAGGGGCTGGGAAAGTGCCTCACTGAGTACTGGCGACTGGCTTAGGAGAAGCTTAGTCGGTTTTGGACCTCAATGGTCTGTCTGTTTTTCTTTGAGTTTTTTAGGTATTCAGGTAGTCGGATTGCTAACCGACATTTCTGGACAGTTAAATCTTGAGCCAAAATATTTAGAAGCAAAAATATACAGACACTTAATAGTGCATTGGTTAAATTTAGCACAAAACCGACAGCAAGGCATGTTATGGGCAGGGCCTAGGCAAGGAATAGAGTACAAATGAAAATCCTTATGAGGTATTTGCTTCCCACAAGTAATAGAATTATTAACTTTTACTGACATCGGTAAGGAGCAAGAAAAAGTTCCACCAACGGGGTACTTAGCTTTAGGTTGAAGACTTCTGTTCTGAAACTCTAAAATGAAAATTTCAGGAGTTGGCTGACCGGCACTTGTGAAATGCTTCTGCTTCGGGCACCGCGCGGCAAGAAAGACCAATTACAATGGCGTCGGCTGCATGTTTTATACCTCTGACGACCTGACGTTATGGAAGAAGAGACAGCAACCGATGCAGGACTCAAGACTTTATTATTCAGGCTGACTGAGGGCAACCTGCCAGCAGATTACCCAAATGTAATGACTGCAACAGTGAAACACAAAGAACATACAGGGGCTTCTGCTGGTTCTGGGTTTGGGTTGAAAAGGCCTGGAAGAGGCTGGAAAGAAAGTACAGTTTTGTACCTACCATAAATGTAGATGTTCGTGTGTTCACACTGCTGCAGTCATTACACTTGGGTTATACTGCCATCAGGCAGTCCCACAGTCGGCCAGAGTTCCAAAGTCTTGGTCCGGCGTCGGTTGCTGTTGCTTCTTCCCTGACGTCAGTGTGCCAGGGGTATATAAGATGCATCCGACGCCATTTTCTTCAGTTTTTCTTGCCCCAGATGTCAGGTGCCCCCAAGTAGGTAGGCAATAAATATTGCTAATAAAACATACATAAAAAGTAAAAACAATAACTTCAGTTACAAGCAAATACACCACAAAGATTGTATAGGATAGAAAGGTATAGATAAGTCCAGCTACGACAGAGGGGATGGAGGGAGGGTAACCTGGACTGCAGCAGTGTGAACACTCAAACATCTACTTTTATGGTAGGTACAAAACTGCACTATGTTCATCGTGTTACACTGCTGCAGTCATTACACTTGGGTAGAATCCCAACGCTAAGGTTGGGTGGCTGGTCTATAGAGAGTTAGGATTGGCTATGAGGCCCTGCAGAACTGCAGTGGCAAATCCTGCTCTGGATTTAGAGTAAAGAGGCAGGTGGTAATGCTTGGTAAAGGTGTGCACTGAACTCCAAGTTGCAGCCTCCAAAATTTCCTTGGTAGGTACTCCTCTGAGAAAGGCTGTTGAAGTGGCTGTTGCCCTGGTGGAATGTGGCCTAATGTTATTTCGGACTGACTTTCCACATGCTGTGTGTAGCAGTAACGAATAGTGTCTTATCCATTTGGATATAATCTGCTTTGAGATAGCCTTGCCCTGTGATCCTGCAGCATATGCTACAAACAGTTGCTCGGTTTTCCTGAAAGCTTTTGTTTTGTTCAAGTAGAAGCATAGCTGCCTGTGTATGTCCAAAGAATGCAGAAGTTTCTCCCCTTTATTCTGGGGGTTTGGATAAAAAGTTGGCAAATGGATGGTTTGGTTAAGAGCCACACTAGATACCACCTTTGGCATAAAGGTAGGGTTTGTCCTTAAAGAAACCCTGTCCTGATGAAAAAATTATAAAAGGTTCCACTGCCATTAATGCCTGTAGCTCTGAGATTCTTCGTGCTGAAGTTACTGCCAGGAGCAGAGCTGTTTTCCACAATAAAAATTTTAGATTGGCTGTATTGACTGGCTCAAAAGGTGGCAGAGTTAGTTTTTCCAAAATGAAATTAAGGTCCCAAGTTGGTGTTGGTGCTCTCCGTGGCGGTCTTATGTTTTTAGCCCCGCTGAGGTACTGCTTTAGCAAGGGATGAGAGAATAAAGGAGGATCCGTGTTGTAATGTGCTGAAATGGCAGAGGCGTGGATCTTAATTGATGAGAAGGATAGGCCTCTGTCCAGCATCTCAGTTAAGTATTGTAAAATCTGAGGAATGTTTAGAACAAGAGGATCAAGGCTTTGAGCCTGGTTCCAGGCACAGAATCTCTTCCATTTATGTGAGTAAGCTTTCCAGGTGCTAGGCCTCCTGGTCTCCAAAATGACATCCATAAAGTACAGTTTTGTACCTACCATAAATGTAGATGTTCGAGTGTATACCCTGCTGCAGTCATCACACTAGGGTTATCCTGCTGTCAGGCGGTCCCGCAGTCGGCCCGAATTCCAAAGTCTTGGTCCGGTGTAGGTTGCTGTTGTGCTTCTTCCCTGATGTCAGTGCACCAGGGGTATACAAGAGGCATCACGCCATTTTCTTAAATTTTTCTTGCCCCAGATGTCAGGAGCCCCCCAAAAGGTGGTCAGTAGATAGTTCCAATAATAAAAGTTTAGCACAAACAAAACATCCCTCCAGCTATAAGCAAATACACCACAAAGGTTGTATCAGACTTTAAAGTACTGAAAGGCTTTACTTAGGTCAGAGGGGATGGAGGGAGGGTAACCTGGACTGCAGCAGGGTATACACTCGAACATCTACATATATGGTAGGTACAAAACTGTACTATGTTCATCGTGTTATCCTGCTGCAGTCATCACACTTGGGTAGAATCCCAAAGCTAAGGATGGGAGGTGGAGACAAAAAGGGTTAGACGAGGCTAGAAGGCCCTGCAAAACTGCAGTGGCGAAGCCAGCTCTAGTCTTAGAGTAAAGAGGTAAGTGATCGTGTTTGGTGAAGGTGTGTACTGAACTCCAAGTTGCAGCTTCCAGAATATCCTTGGTTGGCACCCCCCTGAGGAAGGCTGTACATGTAGCTGCTGCCCTGGTGGAGTGGGGCCTTATGCTAGCAGTAACTGGTTTTCCATGGTGAGTGTAGCAAAAACGTATGCAATTGTCCTATCCATTTGGAAATGGTCTGTTTTGAGATGGCCTTTCCTTGTGATGCTGTAGCAAGGATACAAAAAGCTGGTCAGACTTTCTGAAAACCTTAGTTTTATCCAAGTAGTAACGTAGCTGCCTGTGAATGTCCAAGGAATGCAGGAGTCTTTCTCCTTTGTTCTGTGGATTTGGAAAGAAGGTGGGTAAATGGATGGATTGATTTAGAGCCACACTGGATACCACCTTAGGCATAAAGGAGGGGTTAGTTCATAGAGAAACTCTGTCTTGATGAAAATTGAGGAAAGGCTCTACTGCCATTAGTGCCTGAAGCTCTGAGACTCTTCTGGCTGAAGTAATTGCTAGCAGCAGGGCAATCTTCCATGATATAAACCAAGTCAGCTGAGAAAGCTGGTTCAAAAGGAGGTAGCGTAAGTTTTTCCAGAACAAAATTGAGGTCCCAAGTTGGTGTTGGTGCTCTCCTGGGAGGCCTAATGTTTTTTGCGCCTCTGAGAAACTGCCTTAGAAGTGGATGGGAAAATAAGGGAGGATCCGTGTTGCAGTGAGCTGAAATAGCTGAGGCGTGGATTTTAATAGATGAAAAAGAAAGGCCTTTGTGTAACATCTCAGTAAAATATTGTAGAATCTGAGGTACGCCAGGCTGAGGGGTATTTTGGCCTTTAGCTTGGTTCCAGGCGCAAAACCTTTTCCATTTGTCTGAGTAGGCTTTCCTGGTGCTGGGCTTCCTGGCTTCCAGAATAACATGCATAACAGATTGAGAGAGAGGAGCTGGCTGGTTGCTTAGGTGATTTGCCATGCAGCCAAATTTAAGGTTTCGAGCTGGCTGTGTAGAATCTGACTGTCTTGTTGTGTGAGCAGATGAGTAATTTGTGATAAAATCCAAGGTGGGCCCTGAGCCATATTGCTTAATAGTGGGTACCAGTGCTGGCGTGGCCAGTCTGGGGCAATGGGTATCATTCGGGGTCTCTCCATCCTGACTTTCAGCAGCACCTTTGTGAGAAGGGGCAATGGAGGAAAGGCATATACAGTCAGCATTTTCCAACTGAATGAGAGTGCGTCCACTTTCCAAGCTTGATGGTGAAATGTCCTTGTACAAAATTTTGTTAGCTGATAGTTTTGGGGGCTGGCAAACAGGCCTACATCTGGGTGCCCCCATTTTTGAGTTATGATTGCAAATACTTGTGGATCCAGTTTCCACTCGTGGGGATCCATGATGTTTCTGCTTAGGTCGTCTGCCAATGTGTTCTTTTTTCCTGGCAGGAATTGAGCTTGTAATTGAACTTGGTAAGCCAGTGCTGTGTTCCACAAGGTCATTGCTTGCCTGCATAGAGAGTAGGCGTGTGTACCCCCTTGTTTGTTTATGTACCACATTACTGTGGTGTTGTCTGTCCTTATTGTAAGCTGTCCTGGCTGTAAGAGGTCCTTGAAGGCTGTCAGGGCATTCTGTACAGCTAGCATTTCTTTTTGATTGATGTGCAGATTCCTTTGATCTGCAGTCCATATGCCCTGAACGCACCATCCTGCCATGTGTGCACCCTAGGCGTAGTCTGATGCATCTGTTGTCATAGCTTGCCTGGCTGGGGGTAAGGTGAAAGGCTGACCCTTGTTGAGTTGACATGCCTGTGACCACCATAGAAACTCCTGTTGAAGGCAGGGAATGAGAGGTATCATAGTTTCCAAGCTGTGGCTGTGTTGAGTCCATACGCTTTTTAGGTACCATTATAATTTCCTCATGTGCAGTTTTGCAAAGGGTATTAGTAGTATGCATGGTGCCATGAAGCCCAAGGCCTGCAGAATTTGTCTTGCAGGGAGTTGGGTCTTTATTGCCATTGTTTTGAAGTATTGAATTAGTTGTAGTTGTTTGTCTGGCGTCAGGTAAGTCATCTGGGCCGTTGTATTCAAGCTGGCACACAGGAATGTCATATTTTGTGAGGGCACTAGTTTTGATTTCTTTTCATTTACTGTATACCCTAGGCAACTTAGAAGGTGTTTTACAAAAGCCAGATGTTAAGAGAATGTCCTTGCTTTCTGCTTGGATGAGGCAGTCGTCCAGGTATGGGTATATTTGAATTCCTCTTTGTCTGCAGTATGCAATTACTGGTGCCAGGCATTTTGTGAAGACTCTGGGCGCAGTAGATAAGCCAAAGGGCAGTGCAGAGAATTAGTAATGGGTTGAACCTGCAATGAAACGGAGGAATCTTCTGCAATTTTGTCTGATAGGGACATGCAGGTATGCCTCCTTGAGGTCCAACGTTACTAGCCAAGCTTTCTTCCCCAACATGGGAAGAAGCTGCTGTAGTGTTAGCATCTTGAATTTGGGTACTTGCAAGAAGGTGTTTAGAATTGAAAAGTCCAGAATGGGTCTCCAAGCATTGTCCTTTCTGGGGACTAGAAAGAGCCTTGAGTAAAATCCTTGGCCTTGCTCCTGCGTAGGTACCAGTTGAATGGCTCTCATGTCCATGAGAGCTGCAATTTGTTTTTGTGCCTCTGCCCATTGATTTTGTGGCAGGTTTGGCATTCCTTTTATCCTTGGCAAGGTGTGGAAATGGAATCTGTATCCTTGTGAGATAATGTCTAGGACCCATTTGTCCTTTGTGACAATGCGCCAGTTGTCTGTAAAAAGGGCTAATTTTCCTCCCAAGGGAGCTGCCAAGAGAGTTTTGCTTGGCAATTTGAGGTTTAAGTCACTGTGTTTGCCTTTTAGTAGTTTGAGACCGGTCTTCTCCTCCCTTCTGTGTTGCAGTGCCCCATTGGCGAGGTTTGTAAGGGATTTCTGCTTGTCCTCTGCCCCTTGGGCGCCTGTATTTACCCCTCTGTGGTCTGTCAGAAGCTGGAAAGGACCAATTTTTTGTTGGCCAATTTCTGCTTAAGCGTGGGGGCTGTACCTGTAAGAAATCTATGACCGTCTGCATAGATTTTGCCTTATCCTCCATTTTCTTTAAAACCTCTTCTGCTTTAATCCCAAATAAGGCATCCTGCTGTAAGGGTGCATCTAGTAACTTTGCTTTAACATGATCAGGCAGAGTTTGTTCCTTTAACCAAGCATGTCTACGTATAACAGACCCAGTAACAGCTGCTCTACAGGAAGCTTCCAAGGAATCAAATCCACATTGTAAAGTATGTTTGCCCACCTGTTCAGTTGCATGCAACAGATCCTGCATTTCCTTGAACTCAGACTGTTGAGGGAGTGTGTTCATCTTTTGTTTTTATTTGAGACATTAGGAATTGCTGGTATTTAAGCATGTGAAATTGACAATTTAGTGCTCTCATAGCTAGAGTAGCTGAGGTGTAAACCTTCTTCCCCCGCCTATCTAATGCTCTGGAGTCCCTTTCAGAGGGTACAGGATTTTTAGCCATAGAAGCCTTAGCCCCTTTGGGACCCTGGGAGATTGTCTCTGGATCAGCAACAGGGCTTTTGTAAAGGAATTTGTGTGAGTCAGGCACTCTATAGTATCTATCTGGTTTGGCTGGAGCAGGAGGCAGAGAATCTGGATTTAGACTAGATTCTAAGTAAACATCATCCACAATGTCTAAAACTGGGGGGATAGCAAGTGGTCTGTGCTGGGGGAGTAAAACAAACTCTCTGAGCCTTTTCTTTGAGTCGGAGTAGTCCTGACCTTCCTAGTGGAAATGTTCCCTCATGGTATGTAAGGTTTCCCCAAAGGAATAGTCTTCAGGGGGAGAAGCTGAGGGAATGGAATCTTCAGCATCAGAATCTTCATAAGAGGGAAAGGAGTAATCCTGCTCCTCAGAGGAGCCTGAGGAAATAGACACTTGATCAGAGGAGGCATAATCCTCCTCTTGTCTAGGCCTTTTGTCGGGGTGGGAACCCCTGATTAAAGAAATCAAATCTTTAGCCATTTTAAGCATCTGTTTCTTAGGCATGGGGCCTTGAACTGGAGACTGAAGTGCAGTCTTTTTTGGTTTTAGAGGAGTCTTAAGCTTAGCATAAGATTTTTTGGTGAGAGTAGTCGGTCTGAAGACACCTTCTGAAACCGAAGGTGTTTCTACAGCACTGGCTTCTCCTTCTGCAATGTCGGTAGGGCCTAAAGAAAATGGCTGCGTCGGCCTAGAACTCTTTGCCAGAGAATCCGAAGCGGTCTGGGGTTCCAATTCTGCGGTAGCCAGGGGCTGCGTAGGAGCCTCACTGAAAATCGGAGAACCGGCGACCGGCCCAGCCAAGGCCTCTGCGTCTGGCTTGGATCTAGGCTGCCTGTCTATCTTTGCGTTTTTTATGCACGCCGGTAGTCGGTTGCTCCGACGGCATAGTGTAATTAAATTTCCTACTGAAGTAGTGTCGTGCGAAATCAAAGCGTCGCTTTATAGTTCGCTTATTGAACCTAGCACAAAACCGACAACCAGTAACGTCGTGGTGTGGGCCTAGGCAAGGTATACAATAAGAATGAAAGTCCTTATGAGGTATTTGCTTCCCACAAGAAAAGCAATTGTTAACTTTTTCTGACATCGGACTGAGGCAAGAAAAGGTTCCCCAATGGGGTACTTAGCTTTATTGAAGACTTTGTATCTGAAATTTGACTTCGAAAATCTCAGGAGTCGGCCGACCGGCACTTGCAAACTGCTTTGGGCACCGCACAGCAAGAAAGACTGAAGAAAATGACGTCGGATGCATCTTGTATACCCCTGGCGCACTGACGTCAAGGAAAAAGCGACAGCAACCGACGCCGGACCAAGACTTTGGAACTCTGGCCGACTTGCGGGACCGCCTGACGGCAGGATAACCCAAGTGTAATGACTGCAGCAGTGTAACACGATGAACATCCAATTCTTAGAGGGCCAATGCCTACTGAGTCTTGGAGGCTGAACTTTTAGGAAATCTTTAACAGTTTGTATAGATTTAGCTTTTTCCTCCACCTTTTAAAGAACGTCTTCTGCTTTGTTGCCAAACAGGAGGTCCTGATTTAAGGGAGCATCCAACAATTTAGCTTTAACATGATCTGGCAAAGATTGTTCCTTCAGCCAAGCAAGCATTCTAAGTACAGACCCAGTGACAGCAGCCCTGCAAGAGGCCTCTAATGAATCAAACCCACATTGCAAAGTATGTTTTCCAATCTGTTCAGCAGAATGCATTAAATCCTGTAAATTGAGAAGTTATGTACCTACCATAACGTTCCATGTTAGTTGTCTTCTCTCGCCTTCTTTCTTGCTGGATGGGTTCGGAGCCGATCCTCGGCTCCGACTCGGCCACTTACTAAAGCTCGAGAGCTTAATTTACCGGCTCGAGGCAGCCCTATATCCCATGATGCTAGGCGATAACTCCCCAGATCTCGTTTGGAATCTGAAAAACCTAGCATAGGCCAATAAAACAAAATCCTCCAACTGGAAGGAGGAGGAAGAGGGATAAAAACCCCCAAAGATAATTATCTACACTATATATATCCTAGGACACCTAGATGGTGAAACAAGGGAATAAAAGGACCCTTCAAGGAAGGGAAGATCTTCTCGGTCTGTCCAGGCTAGGGGGATGGTGGGTGGGATGCAAGAAAGAAGGCGAGAGAAGACAACTAACATGGAACGTTATGGTAGGTACATAACTTCTCAATGTTAAGTTGTCAATCTCGCCTTCATTCTTGCTGGATGGGACCGCGTCCCTAGCACCTTCATCCTGGGTGGCTCATTGGAACAGACTCTTAAGAATGGTGGAACCAAATGTTGCTCTGTCCCTGGAGGCCATGTCCAATTTGTAATGCGAAACAAAGGTATGAGGAGAGGCCCATGTGGCTGCCGCACAGATAGTGTCTATTGGTAGTCTAGCTTGAAAAGCTGTAGATGTAGCTAGTGCTCTAGTTGAATGGGCTTTTGGCTTAGAAGTTAATTCCCTGCCTCTGAGTTGATAAATAGATGTAATCACAGAAGACAGACACCTAGATAGGGTTACCTTGGAAACAGGAAGGCCTTTCTTATTTTCTGCGTACGATAAAAGCAGTTGATCAGACTTCCTTATTTGTTTGGTTCTATCCAAACAGTATTGGAGCTGGTGGTGAACATCTAGATAATGTAGCTTTTGCTCCGCTCTATTAGTATAGTTTGGGAAAAAAACTGGGAGATCAATTGATTGATTTAAATTTGTCTGCGAAGCCACCTTGGGTAAGAAGGATAGATTAGTCCTTAGAGAAACTCTGTCTTTATGAAGATTAAGTAGGGAGGACGAATGCAGAGGGTGTGAAGCTCTGATACTCTCCTAGCAGAAGTAATGGCGACTAGGAAGAGTGTCTTCCAGGAAAGAAATTTCAATGAACAGGGGACCGCAGGTTCAAAGGGGGGGAGAATCAAGGATGTTAAGACTAAATTAAGATCCCACTGAGTTGGAGGGTCTTTGATCGGAGGCTTAAGTAAATATACACCTTTAAGGAAGGCTTTGCAAGCTTATTGGACATGATGTTGTGGTCAGATAAGCCTGTATGAAAATTCGATATGGCTGCCAACTGAACCTTTACTGTAGAGGCAGAAGACCCTGAATGAAAAATTTCGGCTAGGAAGTCTAAGACCGAATGAATTGGGGCAGTAAAGGGATCTATATTCCTTGCCTTTGCCCAGAAGGAGAAACGTTTCCATTTACTAGTGTAAATCCTTCTGGTGGAAGATTTAAGGGAAGCTAATATGATATCCCGGACGGGATTAGAAATCATAGGAAGCCTGGCTAAGGACGGAAGTGGAGCAACCAAGCAGTGAAGTTGAGAGAATGTAGGGATTGGTGCAGCTGCCCCGACTGATGGGTCAACAGATCTAGAGCTGGGTCCAGATGCCAAGGCTGTACCAAAAGATAATGATGTAGGAACGGAAACCATATCGGTCGAGGACAATAAGGGGCAATGAGAATCAACTTGGCGGTTGCTTTCTGAATTACTTGTGGGATTAGAGGAAAGGGTGGAAAGGCATAGAGAAGTCCCCGAGGCCAATCTTGGACTAGAGCGTCTCTGAGGGAATGGCCTGGAAGGGGGAAGAGGGGGAAGAAGTTGGGGCATTTGCTGTTTTGGGGTGTAGCAAAAAGATCGCAGCAAGGAAGGCCCCACTTCTGAAAAATCTCTTCCGCTACCGATTGAGAGACCACTCGTGTGGCATGAGTATAGCTCTGCTCAACCTGTCCGCTATGATGTTGGACTTCCCGGGGATATGCGTTGCTATCAGAAACCGCTGAGAGGAGATCGCCCACTGCCAGTCTGAGTGCCTCTCGACACAGAGGATAGGACTTGGTTCCACCTTGCTTGTTGATATACCACACTACGGACATATTGTCCGTTTGGATTGCAATAGTTCCTAGGGGAAGAGAGTCGTGGAGGGCTTGCAACGTTAAAAGCACTGCTCTCATCTCTAGGACATTTATATGCAGGTGGCGCTCAAAAGGTTGCCAAGTGCCATGGACCATCCTGCCCTGAAAATGCCCCCCCCCCCCACCCGATCAGGGAAGCGTCCGATGTCACCGTGGCGACCGGGGGAGGAGGAACAAAGGGTCTGCCCTGATGGACTTGAGGGGACAATATCCACCAGGACAGATGACTTTTGCAAGTTTGAGTTATCATGATCTTGTGGTGCATGGGGAGTTGCTGAATAAACCACTGGGTGAAAAGCATCCACTGTATAAGACGCATGTAAAAACGTGCAAGGGGAAGAAGTGTTATGGCGGCCGCCATAAGACCCAATACTTTCAGAACATACCTGGCCTGAATTTTGTCGCTCTGAAGAAGAACATGGACATGGTTTTGAATATCTAAGACCCTTTGATCTGTTAACTTTGCTGAAAGTTGTACGGTGTTCAAGTTGGCGCCTATAAAAGTAATAGACTGACAAGGCGACAAGGCAGACTTTTCGAAATTTATAGAGATTCCTAGCCCTCTGCAAATGTGAATGGTGTAAGCTCTGGCTTGGAGAAGTTGATGGCTGGTGGTGGCAGTGAGGAGCCAGTCGTCTAGATATGGAAACACCTGGAATCCTTGCCGTCTCAGGTGAGCTATAACCGCTGCCATACATTTGGTGAACACTCTGGGGGCTGTAGTGAGACCAAAGGGCAGGGCTCTGAATTGGTAGTGACTGGCCCCCAGCCGAAAACGGAGAAACCTTCTGGAGCGCCTGTGAATTTTGATAGTACACATCCTGAAGGTCCACGGAGCACATCCAATTGTCCTTGCCCAGAAAGGGCAGAATGGACTGTAGCGTGACCATCGGGAATCTTGTTCTCTTTACAAACTTGTTTAGTTTGCTGAGATCTAATATTGGTCTCCAGTCCCCTGTCTTTTTCGGTACCAAAGAGAACCTTGAGTAGATTCCGGATCCTAGTTGGTCTGCTGGGACTGGCTGGATGGCTCTTTTTGCTAGCAGTTTTGATATTTCTGATACTGCTAGTTCCCTTAGACTGGGTGGAACGTCTGGAAGGGTTCCCTTTTGCTGAAATGGGGTTTGGATAAAGGGAATTTTGTAACCCTCGGATATGATCGACTGTACCCATTTGTCTTGAGTAAGGGAAAGCCAGGCTATTGGGTACAGCGACAATCTTCCGCCGACTGCCTCCGAAGGTGGACAATCGGGCAACATCTCAGGGATGCTGGAAGGGTTTGTCAGAGAGAGGCTCCCTGCTACCCTGGTTCTGCGGGCCCCCTCTGCCCCTAGGACGGCGTCTGTTGTTGTTACCCCCTCTGCCTCTGGGGGTAAACTGACCTCTTGCGTCAGGCGTGACTCCTTGAGATTTGCGGAACCACATTTTCCCACCCTTCTGACCCTTAGGGTATGGTCTTGAAGGGGTGGAAAAACAGACTCTTACGGCAGAAAGAGTCTTGCCATCTTGTTCACATCTGGTCAAGGTGTCCTTCACTTGAGGTCCGAACAAAGCCGAACCATCAAAAGGGGAATTTGTGAAGGACGCCTTGAAAGGGTCCGCGAAATTACACAGCCGCATCCAGGCGTGACTCCTTAAGGCCACTCCTGTGCCTGCGGCCCTACTCGCTCCATCGGCTGCATATGAAATTAGACGCACGGAGGAGTTAACAATCGAGTTCAGGGTTCCAAGCTGTGAGTTTATTTTATCCTGGGACCCAGCAGCTGATGGATCCTGTAAGACTTCTCCCAACTCTGAGAATATCTCTCTGAAGGCGGGTGAAGTGACAAGTAATTCAGTGACCACATGGCAAAGGTCGCTGAAGAAAACATCCGCTTACCGTACCTATCCATGGTCCTAGAATCCTTATTAGGAGGATGGATAGGTACTGAAGGATCAGCTAGTTCCTTCTTGGTGGCTGCAGCCACCACCACGGCATCCGCCGGTACACCTTTTGTTAGGAATTGCTTGTCAACTGGTGCTGTGATGAATTTAGATGGCCTCCGAGGCGTGGGTTCCAACGAATCCGGGGCCGACCACGTCTTCCGAGGCACTACTTCCATAAGGGGGTCGAAAGGCAGAGACACCCAGGAGGTGGAGGGTCGAGAACCAAACGCCTCCAGGTACACAGACTCGTCCTCGGAAGGATTAAGGGAAGACCAGTTCCTCCTCTGCTTGAGGATTTCTAGGATGTCTGAGAAAGAGACATCCTCAGAGGGGGACTTTGGGGATCCCTCCGACTCATCCAAGTCGGTGTCAGATGTAATGGACTCAGGGGAGTCCACATGCTTCCTCTTACATGTCCTCTTACGCGGAGGCTCCCCTGACAGGTCAGGAGAAGCCTCGGAAGAGGAAGAAATTCCCAGTGGGGAAACCTGAAGTGTTGGATCTCTGGGTCCGGGAGCAAGAGAGTGGGAAGAGACATCAGCAGGCACTGTAGTGGGAGGAGCTGATGGAGCTGACAGTTGACTATGCCCTGGGGCTAGTACGCTCCTTATCACCTCGAAGGCTCCCCTATCAGAAATGCCAGAGGGCCGCCGCTCCTAAGAGGTAGGAACCCCAGGCCGCACCGACAGGGAAGGCTCCGAGGCCGATGTCGGGGCCGAGCTCACCAGCGCCGACGCTCCGAGGGAGAACGGGGTTGGACAATGGTCCGATGCCACTCGCCCCCTCGGAGCAGAGAGAGATCAGGCGCCCGGATCAGTCCAATGAAGGTATCAAGGAGGAGATCGGAGCGGAAGACGAAAGAGCCGAAGGGGGAGGTATTGGCTCCGATGCCACAACAGTCACGGCTCCAAGTAGCTCCGGCTCCGAACTCTGAGGGAGAGTCGAAGGAGGAAACTCAGGTGGAGTCGTAATAGCTACCGTCTGATGAGAAGGGCTAGAGATCATCTGGGCCAATGCCCGAGACTTTAACAGCCTACTTACCACTCTCTCAAGGTCGTGATCTGAAAGTCTGGACGACCGAGAAGATCGGCTCCGATGGCTCCGCTCCGAGAGCAGGGGAGACCTCGGAGCCGAATGGATGGACTCCAATGAAGGGGATCTTGACCTCTTCTTAGATGGAGCCAACGGAGCTGAGGACACATCGGCTCCAGACGGAGCCGACAGTGAAAGCATGGGCTCAGAGGTATCGGCACCGAGTGGTGCCGAGACCAGAACCTGTGACTCAAAAGGATCGGTTCCAGCCGGAGCCGATCTAGGCACAGACAAGGAGCCAGCAGCCGAAGGCTTAGTACTTGGTGCCGACGGTTTTGCTGGTTTCGGGGGCCTCCCCGATGCAGACTTAGTCGGGGAGCCCTCGGGCTTTAACAAGCCCCTCAGTATAAGTTTGTTCCTGCGCTCCTGCAGGACTCTTGGACTGAATGCATGACATACTGAACAAGAGTCCTACAGGTGCAGGGGGGTCCCAAGCAGTAAACACAAGTGTGACCGTCTGTCAGAGACATTTTCTGACAGAACGAGTCACACTTCTTAAAGTCTGAGACCTTAGTTTCCTTTGGTTCCTTCGACATAACAGTGTCGAGGGTTCACAAAGGTAAGAGAGAAACACACACACACAATCAAAAAACTATAAATTAACAATAAAAATGTTAATAGGGATACTGACACACCCAAACACTCCACAGGATCCCTAAAAAAAATTAGGAAAGGGGCAGGCTTAAGGCCTAACCTAAGAGTGGAGGGGGAGGGATATAAGGGATAAAAAGGGAAGGTATAAAACAGTAATAGAGTTAAAGGTAGTTGCTAACTATTGAAAAGAAACTAGGTGAAAAATTAACTCAAAAGGGTGACTGAACACTATATATATATATATATATATATATATATATATATATATATATATATATATATATATATATATAAAGACTTACCAGGAGCCTGTAAAAAAACGCACCTCGCAAGCGGCAAACGAGATCTGGGGAGTTATCGCCTAGCATCATGGGATATAGGGTTGCCTCGAGCCGGTAAAATAAGCTCTCGAACTTTAGTAAGTGGCCGAGTCGGAGCCGAGGATTGGCTCCGAACCCATCCAGCAAGAATGAAGGCGAGATTGACAACTTAACATCTTCATTTTCAGCACAGTCAGGAATCATCATTTTCTGTTTACGCAATGCAATAATATGTTGAGGATACTTTAACATATGAAACTGACAGTTTAAGGCCCTAATGGCCAAGGTTGCAGAAAGTACAGTTTTGTACCTACCATAAATGTAGATGTTCGAGTGCTAATACAGCTGCAGTCATAACAGATGGGTTCTCCTGCCGTCAGGCGGGTCCTCAGTCGGCCGAATTCCAAAGTCTAGGTCCGGCGTCGGTTGTCGTCGCTTCTTCCCTGACGTCAGTGCAACAGGGGTATAAAAGAACCAGCCGACGCCATTTTCTTCAGTTTTTCTTGTCCCAGATGTCAGGTGCCCCCAGAAAGAAGGCAATACATAAAATTATGTAATAATGCAATGCAATATAATCAAAGACCAGTAGTTGCAAGCAAATACACCATAAAAGAAGACCCCTAGAGGGGAAGGAGGGAGGGAAACCTGGACTGCAGCTGTATTAGCACTCGAACATCTACATTTATGGTAGGTACAAAACTGTACTATGTTCATAGTGCATACAGCTGCAGTCATAACAGATGGGTAGAATCCCAAAGGGGTGGTAGGCACTAGGTGGAGCTAGGAGGAGCCAAAATGCCCTGCAAGACTGCAGTGGCAAAGCCTGCTCTAGATTTGGAGTATAATGGTAGGTTGTAGTGCTTGGAGAAGGTATGCACAGAACTCCAAGTGGCTGCTTCTAAAATATCCTTGGTAGGAACTCCTCTGAGGAAGGCTGCAGAGGTGGCTGTGGCCCTGGTAGAATGAGTTCTAATGCCTGTAGGTACAATTTTGCCATGAAAGGAATAGCAAAAGCGTATGCAGTGGGCTATCCATTTTGAGATTGTCTGTTTGGATATTGACTTTCCTTGAGCTCCTACGGCATAGGCCACAAAAAGCTGTTCTGATTTTCTGAAAGGTTTTGTTCTGTCCAAATAACGCAGTTGTCTGTGGATGTGAATGCAGTAATCTCTCTCCTTTGTTTTGAGGATTAGGATAAAAAGTAGGTAAATGTATGGCCTGATTTAAAACTACCCTGGATACCACTTTAGGCATAAAGGACGTAATGAAACTCTGTCCTGATGGAAGATGATAAAAGGCTGGACAGTCATAAGAGCCTGTAGTTCTGAAACTCTACGAGCTGAAGTGATAGCCAGAAGGAAAGCTGTTTTCCAGGACAAATATTGTAAATCTGATGAGGCAGCTGGCTCAAAAGGAGGCAAAGTCAGTTTTTCCAGAATGAAATTAAGATCCCAAGCAGATATTGGTTGTTTTCTTGGAGGTCTTAAATTCTTAGCCCCTCTGAGGAATTGTCTTAATAGAGGGTGAGGGAATAAAGGTGGATCAGTGTTGTATTCTGCAGAAATGGCTGAGGCATGGATTTTGATGGAGGAGAACGAAAGACCACTGCTTATCAGTTCAGCCAAATATTGTAGTACCTGAGGTAAATTCAGTTTTCCAGGGCACTGGCCCTTTTTCTCATTCCAAACACAAAAACGTTTCCATTTTGCAGAGTAAGCTTTTCTAGTTGATGGCCTTCTGGCCTCCAAAATGACATCCTGCACCTCCTTGGAGAGCAGGGCCTGCTGCGATGCTAAGGAATCTTCCATGCGGCTAGACTGAGTGTTTTCAGCTGACTGTGAAGAGTTTTGAAGCTGTGCTGAGTCATAAGAGGCGGCATTAGAGGCAGGGTCCATGGTGGGGAATGCGTCAGGCTCCTCAGGAGTGGGTACCAGTGTTGCCTTGGCCAGTCCGGAGCAATGAGGATCATCTTTGGTCTGTCTGCTTTGGTCTTCAATAGAAATTTGGGCAGCAGAGGAAGAGGTGGGAAGGCATAAACTGTCATTGATGTCCAACTGAAAGAGAGAGCGTCCACTCTCCTGGCCTTTGGATGGAAGATCCTTGAGCAGAATTTTGTCAATTGATTTTTGTGGGAGGCAAAGAGATCTATGTCTGGCCTTCCCCATTCTTGGATTATTTCTGTAAAAACTTTTGGATGCAACTTCCATTCGTGTGGATCTGTCATATTCCTGCTTAGGTTGTCTGCCAGCGTGTTTTCCTTGCCTGGCAAGTACTGTGCTTGTAGTTCCATTTGTAAGTCCATGGCCATGTTCCAAAGTGACATGGCCAGTCTGCATAGGGGATAAGAATGTGTTCCTCCCTGCTTGTTTATGTACCACATAACTGTGGTGTTGTCTGTTCTTATCAATAGCTGGCCTGGTTGTAGAAGGTCCCTGAAAGCTATAATAGCATTTATCACTGCTAGCATTTCTTTTTGATTGATGTGAAGGTGCTTTTCTTTTTGGGTCCATTTGCCCTGAATGCACCGGTCTGTCATGTGCGCCCCCCAGGCGTAGTCCGAGGCGTCTGTTGTGATGACTTGATTTACTTGAGGCTTGCTGAATGGAAGACCTGTGTTTGTTTGGCATGCTTGAGCCCACCACAGAATTTCCTTTTGCAGACATGGAATTAGTGGTATTATCGTTTCCAAACTGTGGCTGTGTTGAGACCATATGTTTTTTTAGGTACCATTGTAGTTTTCTCATATGCAGCTTTGCACATGGGATTAGTAATATGCAAGATGCCATGAATCCCAGAGCCTGCAGGATTTTCCTTGCAGTCAGCCTGGTGCAATTTGCCAGTGTTCTGAAATATTGAATTAGCTGCCCCTGCTTCTCTGGCGTGAGGTAGGCCATCTGGTGTTTGTGTCCAAATTGGCACCCAGGAAAATTATCTTCCGAGAGGGTATTAGTCTTGATTTCTCTTTGTTGACTGTGTATCCTAGACAGTTTAATAACATTATTACATAAGCCAGATGTTTCAGAAGAATGTGCTTGCTGTCCGTTTGGATCAGGCAGTTGTCCAAATAAGAGTATATTTGTATCCCTTGAAGTCTGCAGTAGGCAACTGCTGATGCCAGGCATTTCGTGAATACTCTGGGCACAGTAGATAAACCAAACGGCAATGCAGAGAATTGATAATGGGTTGAACCTGCAAGAAATCTGAGGTATCTTCTGCAATTTTGTCTGATTGGGACATGCAGGTATGCCTCCTTGAGGTCCAATGTTACCAGCCAAGACTCCTTGCCTATCATGGGAAGAAGTTGCTGTAGAGTGAGCATCTTGAATTTTGGTACGAGTAGGAATGTGTTTAGGATGGAAAGATCCAAAATAGGTCTCCAATCTTTTCCCTTCCTTGGCACCAGAAATAGCCTGGAATAAAAACCTTGACCTTGTTCGTGTGTAGGTACCTCGAATAGCTTTCATGTTTTATAAGGCCTGAAATTTGCTTTTGTGCCTCTGCCCTTTGATTGTGTGGCAGGTTTGGCATGCCTTTCATTTTTGGAAGGGTATGAAAATGGAATTTGTAGCCTCTGTTTATAATGTTCAGGATCCATTTGTCCTTTGGGACAATATGCCAATTTTTTGAGAATAGTGCCAGCTTTCCTCCTAAGGGGGCTGCCATTTGAGACCTGGTTGTCATGCAAAGGGGAAAGTCATTGGTTTTGCTTTCTGAAAGATTGTGAGTTGTCCTCACCACCTCTTTGTGTAGGAGCTTGCCATTGTCTGCCTCTGTACGAGCCTTGTGTTTGTCCTCTGCCCCTCGGGTGCCTGTATCTGCCTCTTTGGGGTCTGTCTGTGGCAAGAAAGGACCAGTTTTTGGAAGGCCAATTTCTAACTAAAACGTGGGGGTTGAACCTGCAGAAATTCTTTCACAGTTTGCATTGATTTAGCCTTTTCCTCCATTTTCCGTAATACTTCCTCAGCATTTGCCCCAAATAGTACATCCTTTTGAAGAGGGGCGTCTAGTAATTTAGCTTTGACATGATCAGGCAAGGCTTGTTCCTTGAGCCAGGCATGCCTACGTATGAGTGAGCCTGTAACAGCAGCTCTACATGAGGCCTCTAGAGCATCAAAACCACATTGTAAGGTATGTTTACCCACTTGTAATGCACTACGCATCAAATCCTGCAACTCCTTCATGTCTGGTTGTTCAGGTTGTGACATTTTACTTTTCAATTGAGATAACAGAAACTGTTGGTATTTTAGCATATGAAACTGACAGTTTAAGGCCCTCATGGATAAGGTAGCCGAGGTATATACCTTTTTTCCCCACCTTTCTAAGGATCTGGAATCACTCTCGGAAGGCAATGGGTTTTTGGCAATGGAGGCCTTAACTCCCTTGGGCCCCTGTGAGATGGTTTCTAGGTCAGCAGCATGGCTTTTGTATAGAAATTGGTGTGAGTCAGGAACCCTGTAGTACCTGTCAGGCTTAACTGGAGCTGGAGGAAGAGAGTCCGGGTTAAGGCAGGCCTCCGAGTAAACATCATCTAGGATGTCCAGGACAGGAGGTATAGCCAGAGGCCTGTGCTGGGGTAACAAAAGAAATTCCCTGAGCCTTTTCTTGGAATCTGAATAATCCTGGCCTTCCCAGTGAAAGTGTTCCCTTAAGGTATGCAGAGTTTCACCAAATGAGTAATCCTCAGGGGGGGATACAGAAGGAACAGATTCCTCTGCATCAGAGTCTTCAAAAGGGGAGTAAGACTGCTCCTGATAATCAGAGTGCTCTGAAATAATGCAGCCCTGATCAGAGGAGGGGGAATCTTCCTCCACTCTGGGTCTTTTGTCCGGAGGTGGCTGAGAACCTCTGATTAGACTAATTAAATCCTCAGCCATTTTAAGCATCTGTTTCTTAGGCATGGGGCCTGGAGATGGGCCCTGTGTAGCTGGTCTCTTAGGGTGCATGGTAGCTTTAGAGTTGGTGAAAGCCTTGATGGAGAAAGAAGAGGAAGGTCTGAAGACACCTTGAGTGGAGGTGGACCTATCCACATTCTGTGTTTCAACGCCAAGCGTGGCTTCGGTATCTGTAGTCAGGGTGTGGGCCGAGGAGCCTGCGACCTCGGGTACAGGAGACACCGCCAAAGATGTGTCGTCGGTAATCAGGGGCTGCATAGGCGCCTCGCTGAGAACCGGACCACGTGTAGTCGGCTTTGGCGTGGTGTCGGTAGAGGCCGCGGACCTCGAGTGTCGGTCCTTGTCTTTGCGTTTTTTAGACAAAACCGGAGTCGGAGTATCTGACGACATAGTATAGTTAAATGCTTTCCCAAAATAATGCTGGGCGAACTCCGCCCGACGCTTAATAGTGCGTTTGTTGAATGTAGCACAAAAGCGACAGACCGAGACGTCGTGGTCTGGGCCTAAACAAAGTATACAGAGGGAATGGAAATCCTTATGCGGTATTTGCTTCCCACAAGAAATACAATTATTAACTTTGTCTGACATCGGTCTGAGGCAAGAAAAAGGTACTTAGCTTTTAAGAAGACTTCGGTTCCAAATTTTTCGTAATCTCAGGAGCTGGCCGACCGGCATTTGCGAACTGCTTCTGCTTCGGGCACCACGCGGCAAGAAAGACTGAAGAAAATGGCATCGGCTGGTTCTTTTATACCCCTGTCGCACTGACGTCAGGGAAGAAGCGACGACAACCGACGCCGGACCTAGACTTTGGAATTCGGCCGACCGAGGACCCGCCTGACGGCAGGAGAACCCATCTGTTATGACTGCAGCTGTATGCACGATGAACATGCGTATACCTTCTTACCCCATCTATCCAGCACCCTGGAGTCTCTATCAGAAGGGGTAGGATTTTTGGCAGTAGTAGCCTTAATGTCCTTGGGTCCCTGTGAAATAGTCTCAGGATCCACAGTAGGATTTTTAAAAAGGAACTTGTAAGAATCAGGAACCTTGTAATATCTATCAGGTTTTCTGGGAGCAGGAGGCAAAGAATCAGGGGCCAAACTAGATTCTGAAAAGGCATCAACAATGTCGAGTACAGGAGGGATAGCTAAAGGCCTGTGATGAGGCAGGAGTAAGAAGCCCCTAAGCCTCTTTTTTGAATCGGAGTAATCCTGGCTTTCCCAACAGAAATGCTTCCTAAGAGTATGCAAGGTTTCACCAAAAGAGAAATCCTCTGGAGGAGAAGCAGAAGGAATAGAATCCTCTGCATCAGAATCCTCAAACAGACCAGGGTAAATCCAGGTCATCAGAAGAAACAGAAATTTCAGAATCATGGTCAGAAGATTCATAAGCAAATTCAGTCATAGGTCTCTTAGAAGGGGATGGCTGGCTTCCCCTGATTAAAGTTATAAGGTCTTCAGCCATTCTAATCATTTGTTTTTTAGGCATAGAGGCCTGACCATACGGCCTGGACGTCAGTTTTCTAGGCATGGTTAGAGATTTAGGCCTTAAAGAAGAAGGTTGCGTCGGTTTAATATGCAAGTCCGTAGGCCTGAATACACCCTCAGAAGCCAGTGCCTGCACAGCGGCTCCAGACCCATCCAAGGTAGACACATCTGCAGGTTCCACAGTTGAAGCATCTCACGGCATACAGGACTCTGAATGGGTCTCAGTAGAGGCCTGCGAATCAGAAGTAGCGGGTATCAGGGGATGCGAAAGCACCTGAGTACCGACGAACTAGCGACTGGCTTAAAAGAAACGTTGCCGGCACCTTTGGACCTATGCGGCCTGTCTCGGTCTTTATCTTTGAGTTGTTTTGGAATGCCGGTAGTCGGATGGCTTACCGACGACATATCTGGGTAATTGAACAGAGAACCAAAATATTTAGAAGCGTAAATATACAGACGACGGATAGTTTGTTGGTTAAATAAGGCACAAAACCGACAATGAGGTATGTCGTGGTCAGGGCCTAGGCAAGGAATACAGTACAAATGAAAATCTTTATGAGGTATTTGCTTTCCACAAGAAATGCAATTATTAACTTTTACTGACATCAGTAAAGAGCAAGAAAAAGTTTCCCCAATGGGGTACTTCGCTTTAGTTGAAGACTTCGGTTTTGAAACTCGAAAACGAAAAATTCAGGAGTCGGCAGACCAGCACTTGCGAACTGCTTCTGCTTCAAGCACCTCACGGCAAGAAAGACTGATGTAAATGGCGTTGGCTGCATGCTTTATACTCCTGATGACCTGACATCATGGAAGATGAGATAGCAACTGAAGCAGGACCCAAGACTTTGATAATCAGGCCGACTGAGGGCTACTGCAAGCAGATAACCCAAATGTGATGACTGCAACAGTGAAACACGAAGAACATTTTGGCCTGTTTTACAAAAGGATTCACACCTTGCTCAAATCCAGACTCAGCCACAGATCCTGGTTTAATCTTCTTTGGAACCAAAACGAATCTTGAAAAAACCTTGATCCAAGTTGGTCTGGTGGGACCTCTTGGATGACTTGATATACTAAATAGCTTCTGAATTTCGATGGTTGCATCCCTTCTCTGATGGGGAGTACGTATGGAAAATGTTTGGGATTTTAATTTGAAACTTTTAAAAATTTTCATGTATAGCCTCTGGATGTAATCCTTAACACCTATATGTCTGAGATGATGGCCTCCAAAGATTCTGGGTGTAAAGCCAAATGACCCCCAACTGCCTCCAGAGCCTGAGAGTTGCCAGATCCTTCAGAGTTGCTGAAAGGGTCTCCCGGAGAAGGCTCCTTGAAAGCCCTGGGCCTACAGACCACACCTGATGTGACAGCGGTTCCCATTCTGGTTACTCTCCCTGCCACAGGGGAAGCCTTCAGAAGGAGCTTCCTGAAAAGGCTGCAATGCTTTCCTAAGAGATGTTTCCCCTGTTCGAGTTCCAAGAAATGTTCCCTTGAGTAGCAAAATGTACTCCTAACGGCAGACAGCATCTTCCCATACTGCCCCTTATGGTCAAAGTGCCCTTAACCTTAGGCACAAAACGTGAAAAGCCATTAAAGGGGGCGTTAATAAAGGACACCCTGAAGCAGTCCACAAAATTACGCAGTCTCATTCAAACATGGAGATGCAAGGCAATACAGGCACAAGCAGCTTGTGACCTGCCATCAGTCATGTTACACAGCAGACACATGGACGTTAGCAATAAGCTGTAAGGTGGACAACAGTGTTTCCAAAGTCTTCTGAGGCTCCTACCTTTGACACTTCCATCACAATGCCACATTAAAGTCTGGTCAAGTGACGGAGACAGTTCAATGCCCTCAGTGTGAACTTGGTGGAGGCACAGGGCTGCTTTCCCAACTGGTCCATCTCCCAAGAGTCCCTATTCGGGGGATGAAATGAGGAACTTTCCTCCAAGATATCCTTATTAGTGGCCTCTGTCACCATAATGGCATCAATGGCCGGACTCTTGCTCCAGAGTTGCCAGTCCTTGGGAGAGGTGAGACTCTTATCCGGTTTCTTAAAGATCGGGTCCACCATATTGGGCTCCTTCCATGCCCTTTGTGACACCAGGTCAATAAGGGCATCAGGAGAGGGGACCACTAGTTAAGTGGATGGGCCCACCCTGAAGGCCTCCAAAAAATACAGACTCCTCCAGAGAAGGAGCTTCAGCAGTCAAACTCCCATGCTGACAAAGCAGCTAAAAAAAGGCTGCCAAAGGGGACCCATCTCCTTCCTTGAGGTTGGTATCCTTGGTGAGGGATTCTTCAGCAGAACTCAGGTGCTTCCCCTTGCACCACTTCTTGCCTAAAACTTCCTGCCCTGGAAAAGTGGGCTGCTTATGGAAGAGGAAAGGGGCCTTGAAGGTAGGGTAATCTGGAGAACACCCAGGGTGGGCTGTGCTGAGACAGCGGTCTGAAGCATGTCCACAAGCACAGATGTTGAAGATAAAGGCATAGCAATTGCAGCTGACCACTCCTCTTCGTAGGAGAACATCCTCTAGGACATCAATGGCAGAAACTGAAGCTGGGCACTGAGAGCCCAGCAGATCTCGTATCCAAAGATCACAAGCACATATTGGACTCCAGAGCTGCTCCGACAGCGAGAGTGGAGCCAAACTGTTAAGAGCAGAGGCACAGAGTGGGAGGGATGATACCAAAACAGGAGTTTAACATGACCCAAAAACCCCCTTCTCAACATGTCGGCTCAGAGATCCACTGTCCGATTCTGCTAAAGTCGAGGAAACCAAGGTAGGGGCAGGAGCTGAAATTGGCCAGACCTTTGGATCCAGAAAGGCAACAGGCACAGACTACCTCAGAACCATAGGCCCTGAGGTAGGTAACCAAGTTAAAGCTGATGATGCCTTGGGTAGAGGACCTTGAAACAGAGGGGATCAATCCTAACTGTATCTGTGCCTGTAAAAGGATCTCATCAGCTGCTCCAAGTCAGTGGGTCTTAAACTACCGGCAAAGAGGGCTATTGAGCTGACAAAGCAACTGGTGGCAGGATTGGAGGCTCATCTACTGGAATACATCTCAGAGAAACAGATCGAAACTGGAGAAGCTCGCATCCAGGGAGGAGAAATGGATGACTTTGGGAACTCTCTGCTGGAGTAGAAGGGGGAAAGGGAGAAAAGTCCTACCCAAGGTTACTCCCTTGGGCAAGAAAGGGCTCATAATACTAACAGGGTGAAACACCCTTACCCACAGTCAAGCTGTCAGAGCGGATAAAGCCAAAGCCACGGGGGTAGCTGAGGGTCTTGGGGCCTTTGGATCTAGGTGACCAGAAGAAAAGTGGGGCTAATTGTTTTCCTTCCCAGTTAGAAGGTCTGGGGTTCTTTGAGCCCTGCTTGCAACTCTGATCACTTATATCCTATGCTGGAAGAAGCAAAGGATCACTAGCAGGCAACAGTCATTTTTAACCAACTTGGCCCTTCTTCTCACTGACTGACCACAAGTGCCAAAGCCCTTGCAAATAGTACATGGTTACTTAAGGTAGTCACCCCCTAGACAGCATACACACATCATGGGAGTCTTTGGAAGGGAGCCTGTGACCACAAGATACACACTTTAAAATCCTTAATGCTGAAAAAGATTCTCAAAACTACAGCAGTAACCTAAAACAAAAGAACACCAAAATCTAAAACACAGTAAACCACTAACACTAGAAACAAACTAGGCAGAGAAAAGTTCACTAACAAAAACACACCTATAGCCTTAACATCTACGCTACCTACAAGAAAAACAAACCACAAGTAGAAAGGCGCAAAAAAAATGGAAATAGGCTAAACTACACAAAAATATGCAATAAAGCACACACTCACGCTGCTGTCCAGGAATGGCGGCAAATGAAATCAGAGGTAATCCTAGTTCAGCGAGGGATTGTGGGTAGAAAGGTAGAGCTCGGCAAAGTCTTTGGAATATGTCTGGTTTCAGATCAGAGTCAGTTTGAATCGACACAGAAGACAATGGATTTGAGGTCAACAGACTCCACAGGCAAGCAAGCTGAGAGCATCTAAATGAACCTTCACTGAGGAGTACACAACTTTGCTACAAACAGATCTGAAAGGTATTATGGAATCAATGACAATCTTTCCAAACTGAGTGCCAATTAATCCTCTTGCAACAGTAAGAGAACCTCTTCCACTCGTAACAAGCCTCCCAGCTTCCCCCAATTTTTACCAAGCCCTCTGAAAAAAGGTGGTAAAATGATTAAATCAGCCAAGCTATCAACATGAATGTTTGCTAGTATGGCTGGACCAAAAACTCCTTGATTTGAGTGAAAAAGAACATAGTAGTAAAAGAACCACTAACATTTTCTCAACCTATCTACAACAGCAGGGAAAACTAATGCAGCCTCTGCCAAAAGAAAAAAGCAAGCTATCTGAATCATTTTGGCTTTTCTTCCCTTCATTTTTGAATCCTCTATAAGGAGAAGGGGAATTGGAGATTATGCAGGGAGAAACAAACCAGCCTATTTGAAGGTGTCTACTTGTCCAAACTTCCACAGAACAAGCTCTCAACCAAAGCTTTTTTTGTACAATCCATTGGAGAATTTGGTCTAGAAAGGCGTTTCAGTGCCACATCCATTAATGTAGTCCTGCAGCAGTCCTTGGTCAGCTGCTCAAAGGACTTCTACTGAGACAACAAGGTCTTGATCACCATATCCTGGATTCCAGGATTACCTCCCACATCTGCATGGCCAGCCTGCACAGACTGCACAAACAGGCTTCCTTGCTCGATGTACCACATCATATTCACATTATCCATTTCCAAGTACAACAACCCCTTTAGCCCTTAGACTGGCAAGAAATCCCCCAACAGCCAGGACCACTGGCATTAACACTCATGTTGATTTGGTCCTTAATTCCATGTCTTCGACCTACAGACTGGCTTAATACACCTCCCTTAGCCATATCAAAGACAACAGTGGCTAAGACTAGAGTCTCAGAAGCCTCTCTGAAAAGGGGGAGGTACTCATTTCTTCAGCAACTGGCAGCTCCCCCACATGGTCTCTTTCCTTACGGAAGAGAACAATGACAGGTTCCTACAGAAACTGTGCTTTGCTGCCAAATGCTCCTAAGGTACCACCACAACTTCCTTAAAAGTAGTTGTGCTAGCTGTACAAAGATGAGTATGAAAAGGTTATGCACTTACCATAGCATTGGATCCACGAAGCCGCGGTGGTACAGTGGTAGCGTTGTTGCCTCACAGCAAGAGGTTCTCTTGTTCGATTCTCGGCTGGAGTGCCTTCTGTGTGGAGTCTGCATGTCCTCCCCGTGGTCGAGTGGCCACCGAAAGACATGCGTGAATGGGCGTGCCTTCACTGAAGGTTGGGCTGGCAACTCGGCACCATAAAAATCGAATGCCAATCATTAGCAGACCGGAGTTCCGCTGTGGCATCCCCTAACCGGGAAAAGCTGAAAAGACAAACATAGCATTGGATCCACGTCGTCTGACTTCCATTCACTTCAAACATGTGGGCTGTTGGATCCAACGGGATTCGACCTCGGCACCAAACTAAAAACTTATCAGTTTCAGATTTCTGATCTCTCCCCTACCTGTAACTCCCCAGGTTACACCTTTGATACTCAAACTCTTGAGTCTGCCTCTACAGTAGTGAGAAACACACACACACATATATATGTGTATACACACACACATATATATACAAGCACACAGATATAGATTACAAAGATATAAATGTATAGATTATATAGATCATATATAAAAAGATGCGTGTACAATACACACATGCGCGCGCACACGTAAATTTACCTAGGGAAAACTGGTAGAGAGAATTTAAACTAATACTGTGCACAGACGTGTATAAACCTCCACTCAATCATGCAGAAGCCATAGCTGACAATTTGGAAAGGAGCAGGAGGGAAGGATTTTGAAGGGAATTAAACTGGCAGCATGGATCTAACTTTATGGGAAGTACATAACTTTCATATCCAATATTGTCTATTTTCGTCTATTCAAACATGGGACAAAATCCCAAGCAGTCAAACTGGGCTGCATTAGGGAAGGATGTTCCAGGGTGTGGTGGAGCCAACAGACTAATGTGATCTTGACTGTACATCCAGCTTTTAGTGGGCTACAAAGGCGTGTACAGTTGCCCATTTGGCTGCTGCACAAATCAACTGGCAATCCTCTACTGGACTGCAGAAGTAGAAACTGCACTTTGTCAAATGTGCCTTAGGTTTATTTACTAAAGACAAGTTTTTTTCTATGATGTATGAAGGACATGCAATCTGACAGCCATCTGGATATGGTCACTTTGGAGACTGCTTCTCCTACTTGTGGCCTAGCAAAGAAAATAAATAACTGATCATCCTTTCTGAAGTCCTTTGTCCTATGAATATAGAATGTGAGTGGTCTGAACACCTAATTTATGCAGGAGGTATTTTCCCTTGTTGCAGTATCTTGGAAAGTCAGATGGATGCATTGTTTGATTTAAATTACTACTGGATGCCACCTTAGGAATAAAGGATGGGTTACTTTTAAGGGAAACTCAGGACTTGTGAAAAACTAGATATGGGGGTTTTGATGAGAGGATTTGTAGTTCTAAGATTCATCAGTCTGTTGTTACTGTGACTAGAAAAACAGTTTTTCATTTAAGAAATTTTAAATCTGCTGTATTAGCAGGCTTAAAGGGAGTTTCAATCAGAGCTTGTAACCAGATGAAGTCCCATGGAAGTGCTAGGCCTCTAATGGGAGGTCTCAACAGAAATGTACTCTTAATAAAAGCTTTTGAGCTCTTGAGGGATGCAATCGATACATAATTAATTCCAACATGAAAATGAAAAGAGCAACCAACTAAATCCTGATGGTTGCTAAACTGGAGCCTTTATCAGAGAGATCAGACAGAAATTCAAGTATGGAAAGAACTGGAGCTGAGAAGGGATCTAGACCCTTTGAATATGCCCAAATTTAAAATCTCTTCCATTTGTTGTGGTAAACTTTCCTAGAATATGGTTTCTGTGTAGCAGAAAGAATACAGACTACTGCAGGAGAAAGCCTGGCATCTCTGGCTATGGTTAAAATTGAAGGAGCCATGCATTATAGCTTCATGGATTTCTGATCCGTAGGAGGCAGTCCGGCAGGATGGGACTGTAGAGTTGGATACTAATACAACATCCATGGAGGATGTACTAGAACAGGCCACAGGAAGAAGGGTCAAGGCTGTTGAGGCCAAAAGGGAGCAATGAGGATAATCCTGGCCTTGCACCATCTTGCTTTCTGTATAAACTTGGGGGGAAGGCATACAGGAGACCCGGGGGCCAACTGTGCACCCCAGCATCCCTTGGTGACTCTCCTTGTGGGAAGATCAGGACAAAATACCTGCTGTACTTGTTGTTTAGATAGGAGGCAAACAGATCACAACAAAGTTGGCCCCAGCAACTGAAAACTGCTTATGTCACTGCAGGGTTGAGGGACCACTCCTGAGGCATTAGTACTGCCTCCTCAATTTGTCCACGAGTACACTGGAGGTCTATGGGATGTACGTTGCTATCGGAAAGCACTGTAAAGACATCGCCCACTGTCAAACCCTCTTAGCTTCCCAACAGAGAGGGTAAGAACAAGCTTCTTCTTGTTTATTGCTGTACTACACAACAGTCATGTTTGTCTGTTTGTATGGATATTACACCACTGGGGAGCAAGTCCTGAGATGCCTGCAATGCTAGAACTGCCCTCAGCTTCAAGATACTGATGTGAATATTGGTCTCTGTTGTAGACCATGTACCTTGGACCATCCACCCTTCAAAATGCCCCCACACTAGAAGGGATGCTCCCCATGGCTACTGTTGTTGTTGGAGGACCATCTGGAGATGACGTCCCTTGTTCACAGATGAGGAAGCTATCCACCAAGCGATGTTTTTTGCAGACTTGCACAACCCAAACTTTTGCATATATAGTGTGTGTGGATTATGACCAGTGTGCTGAAAGTCCACTGCCACACTCAGGAAAAATCTTGCTAGAGGAATCATAAGAACTGTAGATGCCATGAGTCTAAGAGATGCAGGATTAACCACCCTGGTGGTTTTGTGTGAAGAATGTGCAGGGCTGTCAGGTGATTTAATTAGACTCTGGGCTGGAGACTGCCGTTTATCTGAAGTTTGGTGTTTAGGTGGCATCCTATCAACTCTATGTTTTGCGTAGGAGTCAACTGACATTTGAGTAAGTCAACTGACATTTTGCTAGGTTAATTGAAATTCCTAAGTTCAGAAGCAAATGGAGTACATGGTCCTGGTGTCTCAGCAGATGCTCAGTAGAGGCAATGAGAAGCCAATCTGCTAGATATGAGAAGACCTGGATCCCTAGTAGGAACAAGTGCACTGCGACTACTGCCATGATATCAATAGACACCCTATACGCTGTGGTGAGATCAAACGGCAGAGCTCTGAATTGGAAATGATTAGCTCAAAGCCAGAAGCAGAGGAAATCTCCAGGAGTACTTCGCTATTTTGATGGGACAATAAGCCTCCTGGAGATCTAGACAGCACATTCAATAGTCCTCAGCAAAGGCAGGATGGACTGAACCATGACCGTTAGGAATTCTGTCAGTTTTATGAATGGGTTTAAGTGACTTAGATTCAAAATGTACCCCAGTCTTCTTTAGCACTACAGAAACTGGAAAAGACTCTAGATTCTAAATGGTCGTAGGAACCACATGGAAGACTCTTTTTCCAAGCAGTTTTGAAATTTCTATGGCTGCCAAGTCCCACTGATTGGGTGGGGTTGGAGGAAAAAGGAAATTGAACAGCCTCTGGATATTACCCTCTGCACTCATAAATCTGAGGTTATCTTGCCAGGTTTGAGGGTGTAAGGAGAAAAGGAACCTCGAAGGCCCTGATATTCAAGTCCACCTCTGTCTCTTGGGCATCATCTGTAAAAACCCCCCCGCTAAGGGAAGGTCTGTCACCCTGGGAGTCATGGAAAGAATTCTGATTGCAGATCATCATCTTCCCTGATTTCTGGTTCCTAGAGAATGTACTTTGAGGGGTGGAGAAGCGTACGATTCCTGGAGAATATTCTTTGAGGGGTGGAGAAGTGCATTCCCACTGCAGAGAATGTCTTATCATACTGACTTCTGGTAAGTGTATCTTTCACTTTAGGTCCAAATAAGGTGGAACCATTGTAGAAGGCATTACAGAAGGATGTCTTGAAGCTTTCTGTGACGTCACAGTCGTATCCAGACATGTTTGTGCATACCAGTGACTGTTGCGCTGGCTGTGACATCAGCTGCGTTCGATACCAGATGCATGGCCACATTAGAGGATGATTGCAGGGTGGAAAGCTGGGAGTCTCTCCTCTGAACATCTACTGGCAATACCCCAGAGAGGGACTCTGGGATCTCCATTGTCAAGTCTCCCTGGAATTTCCTTATGAGGTGAGCAAGACAGTTTAGCGCTCCAAGCATGAAAGTCACTGACACACAGGTCTGCTTTCCATATCTGTCAATCTGCCTACATTCTCTATTAGTAATATGAACAGAACAGCTACCTTCTAACAGCTCTTTCTTGGTGGCTGCTGCCATCACCACAGCATCTACAGGTAGACCATTCACTCCAGTGCTTTCTATCATTCAGGGCAGACAGTATATGATCAGTTTTTTTTTTTTTTGGCATGGTCTCCTCTAAATCAGGGTTCTTCCACTCCCATTGAGCCATTAGATCAGTGCGACGGAACCAAAAGCTTCCAAGAATACAGACTAATCCAGAGAATGGTCTTGGATGTCTATCAACCACCCTCTCTGTTTCATTAATTCTAGAATGTGCCCAAAGGAGACATCTTCAGAGGGGGAACAGGGGGAGCCCTATCCTTTGTCTAGGTTGGTATCTTCTGTGAAAGGCTCTAGTGAGGAGTCTAGATATTTCCGTTTGCTTATCTGTTTTCTGGGAACACCTTCTGAGGGTCCAGTAGAAAGGACAGAGTCAGATGTAGAACTGACCAAGCAGACTTCTTCAGAAAACTCTGGTGCAGACTGTTCCTGTATGACCAGATGAAGTGAAGCAACAGAAAACAGTTGGGGTTTGGGTGGAACTGAAGTAGCTGAAGCTACCTTTTCCATTGTAAACTGGCAAAACCCTTTCCAATGCTTCAAAAGCTGAGGCTACTATTGGCGCTGATGAAGAGTAAACAGAAACCTTGGTGTCAATGAGCCTCTGCTCCAAAGTCTATCGCGGATCTGATCTAAAGCTGAGACAGTTGTGAGAATCTCTGCATTAACTCACACCCCTGGAGCTTAGCTCCGAAGCAGAGTCACAGTGTGTCACCCCAATCCGATGGGACTGGAGTAGAAACAGATCGGGATACAGTTCGCGAAGATGCAAGAAGTTACAGCGCCATCAAAGGAGCTCCAGTTCCAATCAGTTCCAAAACACCCAAACCCAAGGGTTGGATTGGTGAGGACTCCTATATGGGGGGGGGGGGGTGGCGCTGGGATAACTCCAAGCTGTATCTGCATCCTCAGAAATGTCCTCATAATCCTGTTTATGCCAAGCTCTGTAAGGCTTCTGGATGATCAAGAGGATGATGCTAACAAAGGAGGTCAAGAATATGGTTTCTCCTGAAGGATGGGTGATTGAAGCTTGGAACTCACCTGTCCTAGCGAACACCTGATTCTAGGAGATTGAGATCAGGGTCAAGGGGTAGATATTTCCGATCTGTGAATCTTCAGGTCAGGATCAACCGACATTGGCTGTTCTGGAACAGATCTCTCTTGTAGATCTTGAAGGAGATTTGCTCCTCTCCTTTCTTTCTTGTTCTCCTAATCCTTAGACTTTGACTTTTCCTGCTCCATTACAGAAGGTGAAGGGGTAGCCCCTGTCTGTGCAAGGAGAAGACCCTTAAATACTAATTTGGCCCTACAAGTCTGGAGGGACCTAGCACTGAAGGCTGCACAAGACAGACATGCTGTCTAGATGAGCATCACAGAGGGAGTACATGCATTTTGAACATGGGGTCCTGAGGGGGCAACTTGTGCCCACACTCCAAAACACTGATGCTTCTGACATTGTAAAAAAATTCACTTAAGAAATACTGGTAAAGTGAAAACACACTAATCTGTAGAAACAGAATACAGAGAAAAGAAATGCCTAAAATTTACCAAGAAGATTACCAAAACAGTCACTATTAACATACTTTTTTCTTTTTAAAGTAAACAAATGAAGAGAAAAAAATAGTGAGAGTACAATCTCACAGTAGAAGGGAGTAGTAATCCAAAACACAGAAAAAAATCCCACTTGAAAACAGAGCTCTCCGCACTTCCAAAACATTTGAACAGCAAACAAAAATAGAGTACCAGAGCTGCAACATAAAGAACTATGGGTAGGAGAGGACATCTGGGACTGATGAGCTTTGAGATTGGCGCAGAGGTTGGATCCCATCAGATCCAACAAGCCGCACGTTTGAACAGACAAAAATAGACATTAGATATTATGCATCCTTGTATCCTCATCCTCTCTGACAAGTCTCTTCTAGCAATTTCCAAGAAAAGAGCAATGAGGAAGACCACTTTATCAAAAGGAAGGAAAAGATTTTCTGGGTATGAATCCAGCAATGGCCCCAGAAGACTACTGTCCTTGATGGCTTATGGTTGGAATATGTACAGATTTGATAAGAATGACAAGTCTTGGATAACAAAGGTATACACGTTGTACTTCAAGTCTGCTCCTGAATTAGGCAGTCATCAAGGTACAAGTACATGGGGATGCCCTTAATTAGGATTTTTGTGAAGACCTAGGATATAGCAGCTAGCCCAAAGGGTAACAAAGTAAAATGGTAGTAGTCTCATGCCTTGAAGCAGAGAATGTGCTTGCAATCCCTATATATGGATAAGAGTAAATAGGCATTCTTAGATCCAGGGACTAAGAAAACTGAAGGGGCAGGACGGTATGCAAGGTAAGCATCTTGAACTTCAGGATTTTTCTGAACCTATTTGGATTACACATACCAGTAAAAACTAAACGAAAACTTCAGCCAAGCTAGAATTTCCACTGAGTGACCTCTCAAACTTCTTGTATTAGAGGCACATGGGATATATGCAACTGACCCTTATGATCATCAGGTGTTCCAGCTATATGGCGATTCTGAATGCCCATGACTTATTTCGTTTTAAGTCATTTCAATGGACAATTTCAGGTCAATAAAGCCAAACCCCACTAGCTGTGGATATGCATATTTCGGCCTTATGACCTCATCAGCACATCACAGGGATGACCTACTTGGCACTTCTCTTCAAGAAACAAAATAGAATAGAGTATAACCTGGTGCTCTCTTCTGCCAGTATAGCCTTTTGCATTGCTGCCTGTGGAAGTACTCCCTCTAGCAATGGAAGCATCACTAAAGGGTGTTAGTCCCTTGCCACAAACAACACTGCTTGGAAATAGGTGAATTGCAGTCTGTAGCCATGGGAAACTATCTACTACGTACAACTGACCCCTGCAATTTATTTCCAATTTGCTGAGAAAAAGGTCAGGAATCCCTATTTCTCAAGACCACCCGTTTAAGATGAGAACTGCTTAAGGAATGAGGTGGGTATGGGGAGCAATAGTGACACAGTTGAAATGGTCACTGTTGCTCCCTGTGCCATGGCACTGCTGGCCCTCAGACTTCCATTTTTGACCTTGCTGCTTACACCTTTGAAAGCCCCCCTTTCCTTTTTGTCTGAAGTTGTCATACTGGTACAGTACTTTGCAATGTACAATGGAATTGATGGAATTAATTAGAAGTTATGTACCTACCATAACGTTCCATGTTAGTTGTCTTCTCTCGCCTTCTTTCTTGCTGGATGGGGTTCGGAGCCGATCCTCGGCTCCGACTCGGCACTTGCTATAGCTTGAGAACTCCTTTTACCAGCTCGAGGCAACCCTATATCCCATGATGCAAGGCGGAACTACCTCAGATCTCGTTTGGTAGCTAACCTACCCTGCTAAAGACTATCCTAACATAATTAGGAACAGAAGTTCATAATAGAAGTCCTCATATGAAGGCTCAGGAGGAAAACAACCTAATAGGAACTCTTCAAGATCTGTCCAGGCCAGGGGGAAGGAGGGAGGGACGTAAGAAAGAAGGCGAGAGAAGACAACTAACATGGAACGTTATGGTAGGTACATAACTTCTAAATGTTGTCAATCTCGCCTTCATTCTTGCTGGATGGGACCGCGTCCCTAGCACCTGTATCCCGGGTGGCTCAATGGAACAGACTCTTGAGAACTGTGGAACCAAAACTGGCCCTATTTCTGGAGGCCAAGTCCAACTTGTAATGAGAAACAAAGGTATGAGGCGTGGCCCAAGTAGCTGCTGCACAAATGGTATCAATGGGTAGTCTATCCTGAAAGGCTGCAGAAGTGGATAGACTCCTGGTTGAGTGTGTTTTTGGTTTAGAAGATAGCTGTTTGCCTCTGAGAGAGTACACATAGGAAATGGTGGAAGTCAACCATCTGGATAAGGTCACTTTAGAAACTGGAAGACCTATCCTGTTTTCTGCATAGGAGACAAATAATTGGTCCGATTTCCTGAATTGTTTAGTTCTATGTAAATAGTACCTGAGCTGACGATGGACATCCAAAAAATGCAGTTTCTGTTCAGCTCTGTCGGAATAGTTTGGGAAAAAGACTGGTAGATCTATAGATTGGTTAATATTGGTTTGAGACACAACTTTGGGGAGAAAGGAAGGGTTCGTTCTTAATGATACCCTGTCCTTATGAAAAATCAAATAAGCGGAACGAATGCAGAGAGCTTGAATCTCGGAAACCCTTCTTGCAGAAGTGACAGCCAGTAAAAATATAGTTTTCCAGGTCAATAACTTCAAAGAACATGAAGCAGACGGTTCGAAGGGAGGTAGTATCAAGGATGCCAACATTAAGTTTAGATCCCATTGCGGAGGAGGATGCTTTATAGGCGGCTTTAGGAGAAAAACTCCTCTTAGAAAAGCCTTGCATAATCTATGAGACATAATGTTATTGTCATGCAAGCCAACATGATACTTGGAAATAGCAGCCAGTTGTACTTTGACTGTAGATGACGAGGATCCTGAATGAAAAACCTCCGCCAGGAAATCTAAAACAGAATGTACAGGAGCAGTAAAGGGATCAACATTTCTGGAATTTGCCCAAATAGAAAAACGTCGCCACTTGCTAGCATAAACAGTCCTAGTGGACGACTTTAAAGAAGACACTAAGATGTCTCTGACTGAGTCAGAAATCATCGGTAGCCTGGCTAGGGAAGGAAGTGGAGCAACCAAGCAGTCAGGTTGAGAGAATGAATGGCCCGGTGCTGCTGACCCGACTGGTGGATCAAGAGATCCGGAACTGGGTCCAGATGCCAGGGCTGCACCAGAAGGTGATGATGCAGAGACGGAAACCAAACTTGTCGAGGCCAATATGGGGCAATGAGGATCAACTTGGCCCTCAAAACGGTGGCTTTCTGAATGACTTGTGGAATCAAGGGAAAGGGAGGAAAAGCGTACAGAAGTCCCCGGGGCCAATCCTGGGTTAGAGAGTCTCTCAGGGGTTGGCCTGGAAGGGGAAAGAGAGTGAAAAAATCGGGGCACTTGTTGTTTTGAGGAGTAGCAAAAAGATCGCAACAAGGAGTGCCCCACTTCAGAAAAATCTGATCCACTACAGATTGATTGAGAGACCACTCGTGAGGCATCAGAATGGATCTGCTCAGCCTGTCCGCCAATAGGTTGGACCTGCCGGGGATGTGCGTTGCTATCAGAAACCGATGAGAGGAGATCGCCCATTGCCAAAGTCTGAGAGCTTCTCGACATAACGGATAGGACCTGGTCCCGCCCTGCTTGTTGATGTACCAGACCACGGACATGTTGTCCGTTTGTACTGCAATAGTCCCGTGGGAAGAAAGTCGTTGAGGGCTTGCAACGTTAAAAGCACTGCTCTCATCTCCAGGACATTTATGTGCAGATGGTATTCTATGGGTTGCCACGTCCCGTGGACCATCCTGCCCTGATAATGCCCCCCCACCCGATCAGAGAGGCATCCATAGTGACTGTGGCAACTGGAGGAGGGGGAATAAATGGTCGGCCCTGATGAAGAAGAGGGGAAGATATCCACCAATTCAGATGAGCTCTGCACGACTGTGTGACTAAGATTTCGTGCCTCATCGGAAGACTGTGGTACGACCACTGCGTGAATAGCATCCACTGCAGAAGACGCATGTGGAAGCGAGCCAGTGGTAGAAGAACAATGGCCGCAGCCATAAGACCTAGAACCTTCAGTATAAATCTGGCTTTGATCTTGTTGCTCTGCAATAGAATCCGAACGAATTTTTGGATGTCCAGAATTCTTTGATCTGTTAGTTTGGCTAACATTTTGACGGTGTTTAATTCTGCGCCTATAAAGGTGATAGATTGGCAAGGCAGCAGAGAAGATTTTTCGAAATTTACTGAAATTCCCAAACTCCTGCAAAGCGTGTAGTCTCTGGACTGAAGAAGCTGACACTTGGTGGTGGCGGAGAGGAGCCAGTCGTCCAAGTAGGGAAACACCTGGAATCCTTGACGTCTCAGATGAGCTGTGACCACTGCCATGCATTTGGTAAACACTCTGGGGGCTGAAGTGAGGCCAAAGGGCAGTGCTCTGAATTGGTAATGACTGGTCCCTAGCCGAAAGCGGAGAAACCTTCTGGAGCGTCTGTGAATCTTTATGTGATAGTACGCATCCTGAAGGTCTATAGAGCACATCCAGTTGTCCTTGCCCAGAAAGGGCAGAATGGACTGAAGCGTGACCATCTTGCCTTCTTGACAAATCTGTTTAGATTGCTCAGGTCTAATATTGGTCTCCAATCTCCCGTCCTTTTGGGGACCAAAAAGAATCTCGAGTAGACGCCGGATCCTACCTGGTCTGCCGGCACAGTCTGGACGGCTCTTTTTTCTAGGAGCTTTGAAACCTCCTGTTCTGCCAAATCCCATTGACCGGGTGAGATGTCTGGAAGGGATTGTAGAGGTACGGGAAACCTTTCGAAGGGGATTTTGTAACCCTCGGATATGATCGACTGTACCCACATCTCTTGTGATAGGGATTGCCAGGCTACTGGGTACAGTGAAATCCTTCCCCCGACTGCCTCCAAGGGTGGACAGTCGGGCAACACCTCAGGGATGCTGAAAGGGCTTCTCAGGAAGAGACTCCCTGTTGCCCTGGTTCTGAGGACCCCCCCTGCCTCTAGGGCGGCGTCTATTATTGTTACCCCCTCTGCCTCTGGGGGTAAACTGACCACGTGCGTCCGGTGTAGCTCCTTGGGCTTTACGGAACCACATCTTCCCCCCCTTCTGACCCTTGGGATATGGTCTAGAAGGAGTGGAAAACTCCAATGGCAGAAAGTTTTACCATCCTGCTAACACCTGGTCAAGGTATCCTTCACCTGAGGTCCGTAGTGAAGGACGCCTTAAAGGGGTCCGCAAAATTACAAAGCCGCATCCAGGCTTGGCGTCTAAGAGCAACTCCTGTGCCTGCGGCCCTGCTCGCTCCATCGGCCGCATAGGATATGAGCCGCATGGAGGAGTTATATATGGAATTCAGGATTGCAAGCTGAGAGGCAATCTTTTCCTGAGCCCCAGCAGCAGAAGGATCCTGGACTACTTCACCCAGTTCTTTGAGAATATCTCGTTGAAGCCTGGTGAAGTGACAAAGGTAGTTCAGCGAACGCATAGCAAAGGTCGCTGAAGAAAACATCCGCTTTCCATACCTGTCCATGGTCCTAGAATCCTTGTTAGGAGGATGGACAGGTACTGAAGGATCCGCCAGTTCCTTCTTAGTGGCCGCCACCACCATAGCATCCACAGAGACACCCTTGGAAAGGAACTGTTTGTCCGTAGGGGCCGTGATGAATTTGGATGGTCTCCTGGGGACAGGTTCCACAGAATCTGAAGCCACGCCTTCGAGCCACTACCTGCATAAGTGGGTCAAAAGGCGGAGACACCCAGGAGGTGGAGGGTCGGGATCCAAAAGCCTCCAGGTATACCGACTCATCCTCGGAGGGATCAATGGATGGCCAATTCCCCCTCTGTTTAAGGAGCTCAAGGATGTCTGAAAAGGAGACATCCTCAGAGGGGGATCGTGGGGAACCCTCCGACTCATCTAAGTCGGTATCCGATGTAGTAGACTCGGGGGAGTCTGTGTGTTTCCTCTTACACGTCCTCTTCCGAGGGGGTTCACCTGCTGGATCAGGAGAAACTTCGGAAGAGGAGGAAATTCCCAATGGGGAAACCTGGGGCGATGGATCCCTGGGCCTGAAAGCAAGAGGCTGGCAAGAGGCGTCTACAGGCACTGATGAGGGAGGAGCTAGAGGGATGGACCGTTGACCAGGCTCAGAGGCCAGGACACCACTCATCACCTCAAAGGCTCCCCTCCCCGGGAGGCCGGAATATCCCCGCTCCGAGGAAACAGGAATTCCCGGCTCCACTGAGAGGGAAGGCTCCGAGGCCGATGTCAGCGCCGAGCTTACCAAAGCCGAAGCCCCGAGAGGGAGAGCGGGGTCGGACAAGGGTCCGATGCCACTAGCCCCCTCGGAGCTGACAAGGGAAACCCGACGACCGGATCCCTCCAAGGAAGGCCTCAAGGAGGAGATCGGAGCCGAGGACGACGGAGCCGAAGGATGTATCGGCTCCGGCACCGAAACAGTCGCTGCCCTGAGAAGCTCCGGCTCCGAACTCTGGTGTGGAGTCGGAGGAGGAAGTTCAAGGGGTGAGGCTATAGCCGAAGTCTGTTGAGACAGGCTATAGAGCATTTGGGCCAGTGTCTGTGACTTCAACAGCCTGCTTACCACCCTCTCTAAGTCGTGGTCAGACAGCCTGGAAGATCTCGAAGATCGGCTCCGATGGCGCCGCTCCGACAAAAGAGGAGACCCCGGAGCCGAGTGGATACTCAGTAACGAAGGGGACCGAGATCTCTTTTGGGACGAAGTCATCGGAGCCGAAGTCCCCTGAATTCCAGATAGAGCCGAAGGTTTCTCGGCTCCGATGCTGGATAAGGTGTCGGCTCCAGCCGGAGCCGACAAGGCCACAGTAGACAAGGTATCGGAACCAGCCGGTGCCGAACCCACTACTTTTAAGGTAGATACATCGGTTCCAGCCGGAGCCGATCTCGGCTCCGACGGAGCCGGAGCCACCGGAGGAGGCTTGGATACTGAAGCCTGAGCCTTCGGTGGCTTAGAAGGTTTCCCAGACCCTGCTTTAGAGGGAGAACCTTCTGGCTTAAGTAAGCCACGGAGGATAAGCTTATTCCTCCTTTCCTGCAGGACTCTCTGGCTAAAAGAGTGACACAAAGCACAGGAGTCCTGCAGGTGCAAAGGCCCCAGGCAAAAAACACAAGAAGTGTGACAGTCTGTCAGAGACATTTTCTGACAGCACGAGTCACACTTCTTGAAGCCTGAGACCTTACCTTCCCTAGACATAATCCTAGGAGGAAGTCACACACACAAACCCCAACAAACACACAAAATTAATCCCCTAACACACAACACACAGGAAGGGATTAACCAATGGGGTTTAGGCCTAACTAAAACTTTACACTAAAGGTAATAAAAAGTTTGAAAAACAAGGGAATAGGGTGGGCTGTAACTCACTACAGATTATAAAAAATGGATACAAGGGGAAAATAAAACCCTAACTAAGCTTTTCTCTTTTAACAAGAAAATCACTTACCTCAGCTGGCAAGGGAGACCTCTTTCGCTAAGTGGCAAACGAGATCTGAGGTAGTTCCGCCTTGCATCATGGGATATAGGGTTGCCTCGAGCTGGTAAAAGGAGTTCTCAAGCTATAGCAAGTGCCGAGTCGGAGCCGAGGATCGGCTCCGAACCCCATCCAGCAAGAATGAAGGCGAGATTGACAACTTAACATCAGTAGTTTCACTGAGACCATAGATTCACCTTCTCTAGTTTCTTCAAAATCGCATAGGACAGGGGTTCAAGAGCAATTCCTTCTACAGTAGGGCATTATAACAGTCTGGTATGGGTTGAATCTTCAGCCAAGAACAGTTTCCTAATATATGTTACATGTACAGCTGTCTGGGGTCAGAGTTTAACCAATTTTGCTGGGGTTGGGGGCCTCCCCCATCATGCCCACAATCTGTTGAAATACACCCCCCCCCCTGGTACATCACCATATAATCTAAAAATTAATATATGGATGCTGTGGTGTACACCCTTCTTCCCAAAGCAGTGCAACACTCAATTCAAAGCCTGTCGGAAAGGGTATTTTGGACAGACCCCCCTCCCCCTCCCCCTTCCCCCTTACCAGTATCTACAGAAATCACAACAGGATTTGTCACTGGTTTTCACACAGCAAAGTAAAAGGATCCTGGACTCCATAAAACTAGTCAGGCGGGTGGATGGAAATCTAGTTCCAGGGATGCTGTACCAAGAGAATCCACAAATGCCTCAAAACATGAAGGAACCACAGGAATAAGGCTGTGATTACAGTACAAGAGATCAGAGTTCAAACAGCAGTTTGAGTGCCTATAGGATCAATCAGGGGAAGATGATGGGGGTAAGTGGCTGTTGCCAGCTCCCCAATACTGGGATGAAGCTTTGGCCTATCTCATGGGTGACACCTAACAGAAGCATTAGGCATTATACCCAGTGCAGATCACGCATAGTGAGTATTCTCTGCTAAGTGAATTTGTATTGCTTTGCTGAGGGAAATTTCGCCTATGGAGACATGCTTCCACTCCGATGAGGGCTGTTCCACCAGAAAAAAAAGGATGCCACCCCATAAGACCAGCAAGCTGGCCTACTCCCTACCCTGGGGAGATTCTCACTTTTTGCAGGACAGATGGGCCACTTGGAATTTCTGAGCAGGAAAGAATAGGCTGCAGAACTCTCTCCTAGCCATAGGTATGTTTGCCTCCTTTCTCCCTGGAATGACTGGGACGAGGACCCATAATACAAGTTCTTGGTGATGGCGGTGGGGGGAGTTTAAAAATAACATGAAGGAACAGAGTTCAAAGTGTTTCTCTCTCTCTCTTTTCAGACTCCAAAGACGAGAGACTCACATTTGAAATGGTCCTTCATTAAACCCATGGTCTTCGCAAATGAGAGATCTTCTACAGGAGACAGGGTGCCATCATCCAGGTTGTGCATGGTAGTGGTAGTGGTGTGTGTGTGAGGGGGTAAATAGGACTTCTGACACTTAAAAGTAAGCGCACCCCCCCCCCCCCCGACTTAAGGAAGTCTGATCTTTGCTCCAAAGAGGGCTACCACTTTGGAAGAGATGACAGCTGATCTGACCTGGGCTGCAGTGCCTGAAAGAAATACAAAAGTGGTGCCAGTCACCAACAGTTTTGAAAGGAAACCTGGCTTGGGGAGTTGTGTTAATGAGGTAACGAGGCCTGCAAAATGGCTGATGTAAAAGACTCAAACATCTGAGTCCAGAAGACTGCTGCATGGGCCACTTGAAAAGTCAGGACTCAAGATCAATAATCTTGTTTCCTCAACTAGCTGACTCTAGGTGTTCTTTCCTCAGGAGCATAATGCTCATCTTCACTCCTAAAGTGACAAGGAACCTGCTACAGGCTATACATACCTGGATCCCATCCAGATAAAACACAGAAATAGATAATTCAGTTCAAGAGGAAATGCTGATGGCGGACAGTATGATAACTTCTGGAAATACAATGTCAGAAGCCTCAAACAGCAGGCATTGTTGCTGGGTGGGGTGGGAGATTGTGGTAGTGTCTTCAGTTGCTTATTTTCCTTTTACTGGACCAACTTAGGTCTCCATGTGGTCTATTTCTTTCTTGGGGATGGCCTAACTGGTGATTGGGGGGGGGGTCCAACTTACTTGGAGCAGGAAGAACCTTTCCCAATCTTAAGGTCTGCTTGCTAAGCAAGCACAGGCAGATTATGCAAAGGCCCTAAATGCAAAACTACAATAGGTACAGAAATCCCTATGAGGTATCTTATGTCCACAGACTGACAGCCAAACACCAACTGACCGCCAGACACACAGACACCTATCAAGGTAGGACATACAAACTGACAGTCTGCCACCTCAAAATACACAAAACTATAAATTTCAAATCCAGCCAGGAAAGAGCAAAATAATCTTTCACTCGTATGTGCAGGTCGTGCACTCAATGCACTGAACTTTTAATACAATACCTGAAAGTAAGTGGAGGTCCTTCACTGCTCATGGCCAGAAATAACAAACATGGTGTGGGATAGATGCTTCTTATGCAAGATAGTGGCAAGGTCTCATGGGAGGAGCTACTCACACTTGGTTAGGAAAAAAGTGCTTAGCACCATAAGTCAGACTGGATGACAAGACTTCAGCTGTGGCAAAGTACCACACAAATTCTATTACACACAAAGGACACATAGCTTTACTACTTGCTGCTTCTGGTTAGCTTAAACTATAGTAATGCATTTGGTAAACACCCTGGAAGCGAAGTCAAGTTTGAATGATAAAGCTCAAAACTAAATGATCTCCTCCAACCAAGAAGCAACAAAGTCCAGTTGGGTACACTTACCATAAATGTAGATGTTAGAGTGTCTTCACTGTTGCAGTCATCACATTTGGGTTATCTGCCAGGGTAGCCCTCGGCTGGCCCGAATACTAGAGACTTTGGATTTTTGCATCAGTTGCTGTCGCTTGAGGACAGATGTCAGGTCGTCAGTAGCATAAAGTAAGGCATCCAACGCCATTACATCAGTTTTTCTTGCCCTAACATGTCAGGAGCCCACAAAGTAAGAGGCCAGGTTCTGGTGGAAGAACCCCACCACGGGAAAATAAATAGCAATATGTCCCTTGTAAGGAAAGGAGAAGAACAATGAGAAAGAGAATAAAGGGGGATGGAGGGAGGGTAACCAGGACTGCAACAGTGAATACACTCGAACATCTACATTTATGGTAAGTGCACACAACTGTACTATGTTCTTCATATTTCACTGTTGTAGTCATCACATTTGGGTAGATTCCCAAAGCTGAGGAAATGGGTGGAGGCAGTCAAGGATGCCCTGCAAGACTGCAGAGGCAAACCCTGCCCTGGATTTAAAGAGAGGCAGGTGGTAATACTTGGTAAAAGTGTGAACAGATGTCCAGGTGGCAGCCTCCAGGATGTCCCTGGTGGGGACTCCTCTGAGGAAAGCTGCAGAGGTGGAGGCTGCTCTGGTGGAGTGTATCCTGACACCCTTGGGGGGAGGCTTTCCATGCTGTTTGTAACAGAAATTGATGCAGTGTGCTATCCACTTGGAAATGGTTTGCTTGGAGATGGCTTTGCCTTCTGCCCCAGTAGAAAAGCTAACTAGCAAATGATCAGAATTTCTAAAGGATTTAGTCCTGCCCAGATAGAATCTGAGCTGTCTGTGCACATTTAGAGAGTGAAGAAACCTTTCCCCCTTGTTCTGGGGATTAGGAAAGAAGGTGGGCAAGTGAATGGATTGGTTGAGAGCCACACTGGAAACCACCCATGAGGCTTCCCATACTCTGGAACAGGCTACCGATCTATGTCAAGCAAAGTTCCTCATTATCACTCTTGAAGAAAAATCTTGATGAGTGGATGGGAAATAGGAAATACACCCCGGGGATCACTTCTGTGGCTCTGCTCGAGAGGGGCACAGGAAAATAACTTTCTTGGGTGGCGTAAGTCAGGGAACCTTGTTGGCTAGGCTTACTTAGGCCAATAGCCTAGTACCTACCTATGAAGGATGGGTTCGCTCTGAGGGATACCCTGTCTGCATGGAAGATGATGAAGAGTTCCACAGCCATGAGCGCTTGCAGCTCAGAGACTCTTCTGGCTAAAGTGATGGCCAGGAGGAATGTTGTCTTCCAGGAAAGAAATTTTAGCTCTGCAGAAGAAGCTGGTTTGAAAGGGGGGCAGGGTAAGCTTTTCCAAGACAAAGTTAAGGTCCCAAGCTGGTGTTGGAGCCCTTCTGGGGGGCCTCAACTTGCTAGCCCCTCTGAGGAACTGTTTGATCACAGGGTGTAAGAAAAGGGGCTGCTCAGTGGGAAAATGAGCAGAAATAGAGGCATGATTTTTTTTATAGACGAGAAAGACAGGCCACTGTGTAGTAGGTCAGCTAAGTAATCCAGGATGAGAGGGATGGAGGGTTGTGCTGTATTGGCTCCCTCTTAGCCTGGATCTAGGTGCAAAAACTTTTCCATTTTCCTGCATAAGACTTTCTGGTGCTAGAACGCCTGGCCTCACGGATAACATCCAGAGCATGTTTACTGAGGATGGCAGATTGGTTCGGGGTTAGGGAATAAGCCAAGCTCCCAAATTGAGTCTGCAATTGGGGATGCATGAATTCCCCTTCCCTCTGGGATTGGAATCTGAGGAAGATGCCATGGAGGCAGCAGGGACAGGCTGCGCAGCAAGGGGAACCAGTGTTGTCGGGGCCAGTCTGGAGCTATAAGAATGACATCTGTTTTCCTCCCTTATTTTGAGTAGTACCCTGGGGATGAGAGGTAGGGGAGGAAAGGCATAGACAGATAGATTGACCCAGGTGAAGGAGAGGGCATCTACTTTCCAAGCCATGCAGTGATGCTCCCTGGTACAGAACTTGCTGAGTTGACGGTTGGGTGTGGGAGGCAAAGAGGTCGACCTTCGGGGTTCCCCATTTCTGAGTTATTAGGATGAAGGTACTTCTGCTGAGTCGCCATTCATGTGGGTCCAGAAGATTTCTGCTTAATTGGTCTGCCAGAGAGTTGAGAGAGCCTGGTAGGTATTGTGCTAACAGGTGCAGCTGCATGGAAGAGGCTGTGGGCCAAAGGGTCATGGCCAGCCTGCATAGAGGGTAGGAGTGAGCCCCTCCCTGCTTGTTGATGCATCACATCACAGTGGTGTTTGTCTGTTTTGATCAGGAGAACCCCTGGAGAGAGAAAGGGTTTGAGAGCTATCAAGGCGTACTGCACAGCCATCATCTCTTTTTGATTGATGTGCAGAGGAATTTGCTGTGGGCTCCTTTGGCCCCGTATGCACCTGCCATCCAGGTGTGCACCCCAAGCATAGTCTGATGCATCCGTGGTGAGGTTCTGGGCAGTGGGGGGGGGGAGAAGGGTAGTCCCTAGCATGCTGTTGCCCACCACAGAAATTCCTTTCTGAGGCAAGGAATTATAGGTAGAAGAGTTTCCAGGTCTTGAGTGTGTTGGCACCAAAGGCTCTTTAGGTACCACTGAAGTTTCCTCATATGCAGTATGGCATATGGAATGAGTAGTATGCAAGATGCCATGAACCCCAGAGCTTGCAAATCTTCCTTGCAGACAGCTGGGGTCTGGTGGCTAGTTGAGAGAACTAGGCTGTCAAGAAAAATGTGTTTCGCTGGTGTAAGGTATGCCATCTGGGATGCTGTGTCCAGACTTGCACAGGTTTGGATTTCTTTTTGTTGATTGTGTACCCTAGGGAGGTTAGTAGGGTCTTTACAAAGGTCAGGTGTTTGAGCAGCTTTTCCTGGCTGTCTGCTTGAATAAGGCAGTCGTCTAAGAATGGGTAAATTTGAATATTTCTTTGTCTGCAAAAGGCAATGGCCAGAGCCAGACATTTTGTGAAAACTCTGGGAGCTGTAGATAAGCCAAAGGGAAGCACAAAGAACTGAAAGTGTTGAGATCCTGCCCTAAATCAGAGATATTTCCTGCATGATTCCCTAACAGGAATGTGGAGGTAGGCCTCTTTTACATCTAGGGTGGCTAGCCAAGCGTCCTTGGACAGCATATGCAGCAGCTGTTGGAGGGTGAGCATTTTGAATTTTGGGATCACCAGGAAGGTGTTTAGAATGGATAGATCGAGGCTGGGGAGCCAGGTGCCCTCTTTTCTGGGCACCAGAAAAAGTCTAGAGTAGAAGCCTTGGCCTATCTGTTCTGCAGGAACGTGCTCGACTGCTCTGAGAGAGAGCAGGGAAAGGATTTGCTTTTGAGCCTCTGCCCACTGATTTGGTGGTAGGCGTGAGAACCCTTTTGAGGTTGGAAGGGTGTGGAAGGAAAATTTGTATCCCTGAGACACAATGTTCAGAACCCATTGGTCCTTGGTAATGTTGGTCCAGGTGCTTGAGTGAAAAGAGAGTTTTCCTCCTAAGGGTAAGTGAAGGTGGGCGGCGGGTGGGGGGGTGGAGGAGGGGAGTCATTGTCCGTTCTTTCCACAAGGGGGGTGGCTTAGAACTCCCTGGGTCTGAAGTGGAGGAAGTCCACTGCTTAGATATGTGCATTCCCTGGGGCTGCCGTCTGGGGGGGGTCTGTTTCCTTGGGGCCTAGGCTGGGCCGGTTTACTCTGAGCAGGAAAGGACCAGTGCTTGGAGGGACAATGCCTGCTGAACCTAGGGGGCTGGACCTGTAAGAAATCCTTAACTGTTTGCATAGATTTTGCTTTTTCTTCCATATTTTTTAATCCTCTTCTGCCTTAGTGCCAAATAAGTTAACTTTGTCCAAGGGGGCATCCAACAATTTAGATTTGACATGGTCAGGCAGGGGTTGTTCCTTAAGCCATGCATGTCTTCCAATGACAGATCCAGTGACTGCTGCCCTGCAAGAAGCTTCTAGGGCATCAAAACCACAGGTGCAGTGTGTGTTTAGTTACTTGACTTGCAGAATGCATTAAGTCTTGTAAATCTTTAGATTCTGCCCAAGCAGGAAAGGAAGACATTTTTTGTTTAAGGCGTTCCAAGGTATGTTGCTGAAATTTCAGCATATGGAACTGACAATTTAGTGACCTGATAGCAAGAGTAGCTGAGGTGTATACTTTTCTATCCCATCTGTCCAATGCTCGGGAATCCCTGTATGAGGGGTGGGATTCTTAGCAGAGGTTGCTTTAATCCCTTTTGGCCCTTAACAAATGACCTCAGGGGCAGCCATTGGATTTTTAAAAAGATATTTGTGAGAGTCAGGGACTCTACAGTACCTGTCTGGTTTCCTGTGAGCAGGAAGTAGGGAGTCAGGAGTCAAGCTGGATTTGAGGAAAACATCATCCACAACATCCAGGACTGGGGGGATAGCCAAGGGTCTGTGTTGTGGAAGATCTAGGAATTCCCTGAGTCTCTTTTTAGACTACAAGTAGTCCTGACTCTCCCATTGGAAATGCTCCCTTAAAGTATGCAGGGTTTCCCCAAAGAAAAAATCCTCTGGGGGAGAGGCTGAAGGAATGGTGTCCTCTGCTTCAGAATCCTCATAAGTGGAGAGGGGTTGTATGTCTTCATAGTCAGATGCATCAGATTCATCTGACTCTTGTTCATATAAAACTTCCTTTTGGAAGGGGTAGCTTGGCTTCCCCTGATCAGCATGATAAGGTCTTCTGCTATTTCAAGGATTTGAGACAGAGACAAGGTAGCAAGAGCCTGAGAGTGGGTCATCGGTATCTTGAGTGTGGTTCAAACCCTTGGCCTAAGAAACTGTCGTTTTTGAAAGAATGGTAGTCACGAAAGAAGACGATGGTTTGTGTCGAGATTCGGTAGTGCAAAGTACTTCCTTGGAAGCTGGTGCCTGCTCAGCGGTTCCAGACCTATCCAAGGTAGAGACGATGGCAGGATCCTTAGTCGAAGAACAGTTTTGCGGTATACCGGACTCTGAAAGGGTCTTGGTAGTGGCCTGAAAATCAACTTAAGCGGGCATCAGGGGCTGCAAAAGCACCAGATTACCCGGAGGACTGATGACTAGCTTAAAGGAGGCGTTGTTGGTAGGGTTTGGAAAGTACAGTTTTGTACCTGCCATAAATGTAGATGTTAGAGTGCTAATACAGCTGCAGTCATAACAGATGGGTTCTCCTGCCGTCAGGCGGGTCCTCGGTCGGCCGAATTCCAAAGTCTAGGTCCGGTGTCTGTTGTCGTCGCTTCTTCCCTGACGTCAGTGCGACAGGGGTATAAAAGAACCAGCTCACGCCATTTTCTTCAGTTTTTCTTGCCCCAGATGTCAGGTGCCCCCAGAAAGAAGGCAATACATAAAATTATGTAATAATGCAATGCAATATAATCAAAGACCAGTAGTTGCAAGCAAATACACCATAAAAGAAGACCCCTAGAGGGGAAGGAGGGAAACCTGGACTGCAGCTGTATTAGCACTCGAACATCTACATTTATGGTAGGTACAAAACTGTACTATGTTCATAGTGCATACAGCTGCAGTCATAACAGATGGGTAGAATCCCAAAGCTAAGAAAGGGGTGGTAGGCACTAGGTGGAGCTAGGAGGAGCCAAAATGCCCTGCAAGACTGCAGTGGCAAAGCCTGCTCTAGATTTGGAGTATAATGGTAGGTTGTAGTGCTTGGAGAAGGTATGCACAGAACTCCAAGTGGCTGCTTCTAAAATATCCTTGGTAGGAACTCCTCTGAGGAAGGCTGCAGAGGTGGCTGTGGCCCTGGTAGAATGAGTTCTAATGCCTGTAGGTACAGTTTTGCCATGAAAGGAATAGCAAAAGCGTATGCAGTGGGCTATCCATTTTGAGATTGTCTGTTTGGATATTGACTTTCCTTGAGCTCCTACGGCATAGGCCACAAAAAGCTGTTCTGATTTTCTGAAAGGTTTTGTTCTGTCCAAATAATAACGCAGTTGTCTGTGGATGTCCAGGGAATGCAATAATCTATCTCCTTTGTTTTGAGGATTAGGATAAAAAGTAGGTAAATGTATGGCCTGATTTAAAACTACCCTGGATACCACTTTAGGCATAAAGGACGGGTTGGTACGTAATGAAACTCTGTCCTGATGGAAGATAAAAGGCTGGACAGTCATAAGAGCCTGTAGTTCTGAAACTCTACGAGCTGAAGTGATAGCCAGAAGGAAAGCTGTTTTCCAGGACAAATATTGTAAATCTGATGAGGCAGCTGGCTCAAAAGGAGGCAAAGTCAGTTTTTCCAGAATGAAATTAAGATCCCAAGCAGGTATTGGTTGTTTTCTTGGAGGTCTTAAATTCTTAGCCCCTCTGAGGAATTGTCTTAATAGAGGGTGAGAGAATAAAGGTGGATCAGTGTTGTATTCTGCAGAAATGGCTGAGGCATGGATTTTGATGGAGGAGAACGAAAGACCACTGCTTATCAGTTCAGCCAAATATTGTAGTATTTGAGGTAAATTCAGTTTTCCAGGGCACTGGCCCTTTTTCTCATTCCAAACACAAAAACGTTTCCATTTTGCAGAGTAAACTTTTCTAGTTGATGGCCTTCTGGCCTCCAAAATGACATCCTGCACTTTCTTGGAGAGCAGGGCCTGCTGCGATGCTAAGGAATCTTCCATGCGGCTAGATTGAGTGTTTTCAGCTGACTGAAAAGAGTTTTGAAGCTGTGCCGAGTCAGAAGAAGAGGCATTAGAGGCAGGGTCCATGGTGGGGAATGTGTCAGGCTCCTCAGGAGTGGGTACCAGTGTTGCCTTGGCCAGTCCGGAGCAATGAGGATCATCTTTGGTCTGTCTGCTCTGGTCTTCAATAGGACTTTGGGCAGCAGAGGAAGAGGTGGGAAGGCATAAACTGTCATTGATGTCCAACTGAAAGAGAGCGTCCACTCTCCAGGCCTTTGGATGGAAGATCCTTGAGCAGAATTTTGTCAATTGATGATTTTTGTGGGAGGCAGAGAGATCTATGTCTGGCCTTCCCCATTCTTGGATTATTTCTGTAAAAACTTTTGGATGCAACTTCCATTCGTGTGGATCTGTCATATTCCTGCTTAGGTTGTCTGCCAACGTGTTTTCCTCGCCTGGCAAGTACTGTGCTTGTAGTTCCATTTGTAAGTCCATGGCCATGTTCCAAAGTGACATGGCCAGTCTGCATAGGGGATAAGAATGTGTTCCTCCCTGCTTGTTTATGTACCACATAACTGTGGTGTTGTCTGTTCTTATCAATAGCTGACCTGGTTGTAGAAGGTCCTTGAAAGCTGTAATAGCATTTATCACTGCTAACATTTCTTTTTGATTGATGTGAAGGTGCTTTTCTTTTTGGGTCCATTTGCCCTGAATGCACCGGTCTGTCATGTGCGCCCCCCAAGCGTAGTCCGAGGCGTCTGTTGTGATGACTTGATTTGCTTGAGGCTTGCTGAATGGAAGACCTGTGTTTGGCATGCTTGAGCCCACCACAGAAATTCCTTTTGCAGACATGGAATTAGTGGTATTATTGTTTCCAAACTGTGGCTGTGTTGAGACCATATGTTTTTTAGGTACCATTGTAGTTTTCTCATATGCAGCTTTGCACATGGGATTAGTAAGATGCAAGATGCCATGAATCCCAGAGCCTGCAGGATTTTCCTTGCAGTCAGCCTGGTGCAATTTGCCAGTGTTCTGAAATATTGAATTAGTTGCCCCTGCTTCTCTGTCGTGAGGTAGGCCATCTGGGTGTTTGTGTCCAAATTGGCACCCAGGAAAATTATCTTCCGAGAGGGTATTAGTCTTGATTTCTCTTTGTTGACTGTGTATCCTAGAGAGTTTAATAACATTATTACATAAGCCAGATGTTTCAGAAGAATGTGCTTGCTGTCCGCTTCAAATAAGGGTATATTTGTATCCCTTGAAGTCTGCAGTAGGCAATTACTGATGCCAGGCATTTCGTGAATACACTGGGCGCAGTAGGTAAACCAAAGGGCAATGCAGAGAATTGATAATGGGTTGAACCTGCAAAAAATCTGAGGTATATTCTGCAATTTTGTCTGATTGGGACATGCAGGTATGCCTCCTTGAGGTCCAATGTTACCAGCCAAGACTCCTTGCCCAGCATGGGAAGAAGTTGCTGTAGAGTGAGCATCTTGAATTTTGGTACGAGTAGGAATGTGTTTAGGATGGAAAGATCCAAAATAGGTCTCCAATCTTTTCCCTTCCTTGGCACCAGAAACAGCCTGGAATAAAAACCTTGACCTTGTTCGTGTGTAGGTACCTCTTGAATAGCTTTCATATTTATAAGATCTGAAATTTGCTTTTGTGCCTCTGCCCTTTGATTGTGTGGCAGGTTTGGCATGCCTCTCATTTTTGGAAGGGTATGAAAATGGAATTTGTAGCCTCTGTTTATAATGTTCAGGATCCATTTGTCCTTTGTGACAATATGCCAATTTTTTGAGAATAGTGCCAGCTTTCCTCCTAAGGGGGCTGCCATTTGAGACCTGGTTGGCATGCAAAGGGGAAAGTCATTGGTTTTGCTTTCTGAAAGATTGCGAGTTGTCCTCACCACCTCTTTGTGTAGGAGCTTGCCATTGTCTGCCTCTGTACGAGCCTTGTGTTTGTCCTCTGCCCCTCGGGCGCCTGTATCTGCCTCTTTGGGGTCTGTCTGTGGCAGGAAAGGACCAGTTTTTGGAAAGCCAATTTCTACTAAAACGTGGGGGCTGAACCTGCAGAAATTCTCAGTTTGCATTGATTTAGCCTTTTCCTCCATTTTCCGTAATACTTCCTCAGCATTTGCCCCAAATAGTACATCCTTTTGAAGAGGGGCATCTAGTAATTTAGCTTTGACATGATCAGGCAAGGCTTGTTCCTTGAGCCAGGCATGCCTACATATGACTGAGCCTGTAACAGCAGCTCTACGAGGCCTCTAGAGAATCAAAACCACATTGTAAGGTATGTTTACCCACTTGTTCTGCACTATGCATCAAATACTGCAACTCCTTCATGTCTGGTTGTTCAGGTTGTGACATTTTTCTTTTCAATTGAGATAACAGAAACTGTTGGCATTTTAGCATATGAAACTGACAGTTTAAGGCCCTCATAGATAAGGTAGCCTAGGTATATACCTTCTTTCCCCACCTTTCTAAGGATCTGGAATCTCTCTCGGAAGGCAATGGGTTTTTGGCAATGGAGGCCTCAACTCCCTTGGGCCCCTGTGAGATGGTTTCTAGGTCAGCAGCATGGCTTTTGTATAGAAATTGGTGTGAGTCAGGAACCCTGTAGTACCTGTCAGGCTTAACTGGAGCTGGAGGAAGAGAGTCCGGGTTAAGGCAGGCCTCCGAGTAAACATCATCTAGGATGTCCAGGACAGGAGGTATAGCCAGAGGCCTGTGCTGGGGTAACAAAAGAAATTCCCTGAGCCTTTTCTTGGAGTCTGAATAATCCTGGCCTTCCCAGTGGAAGTGTTCCCTTAAGGTATGCAGAGTTTCACCAAATGAGTAATCCTCAGGGGGGGATACAGAAGGAATAGATTCCTCTGCATCAGAGTCTTCAAAAGGGGAGTAAGACTGTTCCTGATAATCAGAGTGCTCTGAAATAACGGAGCCCTGATCAGAGGGAGGGGGAATCTTCCGCTACTCTGGGTCTTTTGTCCGGAGGTGGCTGAGAACCTCTGATTAGAGTAATTAAATCCTCAGCCATTTTAAGCATCTGTTTCTTAGGCATGGGGCCTGGAGATGGACCCTGTGTAGCTGGTCTCTTAGGGTGCATGGTAGCTTTAGACTTGGTGAAAGCCTTGATGGAGAAAGAAGAGGAAGGTCTGAAGACACCTTGAGTGGAGGTGGACCTGTCCACATTCTGTGTTTCAACGCCAAGCGTGGCTTCGGTATCTGTAGTCAGGGTGTGGGCCGAGGAGCCTGCGACCTCGGGTACAGGAGACACCGCCAAAGATGTGTCGTCGGTAATCAGGGGCTGCATAGGCGCCTCGCTGAGAACCGGACCATGTGTAGTCGGCTTTGGCGTGGTGTCGGTAGAGGCCGCAGACCTCAAGTGTCGGTCCTTGTCTTTGCGTTTTTAGACAAACGCAGAGTCGGAGTATCCGACGACATGGTATAGTTAAATGCTTTCCCAAAATAATGCTGGGCGAACTCCGCCCGACGCTTAACAGTGCGTTTGTTGAATGCAGCACAAAAGCGACAGACCGAGACGTCGTGGTCTGGGCCTAAACAAGGTATACAGAGGGAATGGAAATCCTTATGCGGTATTTGCTTCCCACAAGAAATACAATTATTAACTTTGCCTGACATCGGCCTGAGGCAAGAAAAAGTTTTCCCAATGGGGTACTTAGCTTTTAAGAAGACTTCGGTTCCAAATTTTTCGTAATCTCAGGAGCTGGCCGACCGGCACTTGCGAACTGCTTCTGCTTCGGGCACCGCGCGGCAAGAAAGACTGAAGAAAATGGCGTCGGCTGGTTCTTTTATACCCCTGTCGCACTGACGTCAGGGAAGAAGCGACGACAACTGACGCCGGACCTAGACTTTGGAATTCGGCCGACCGAGGACCCGCCTGACGGCAGGAGAACCCATCTGTTATGACTGCAGCTGTATGCACGATGAACATCTGTGCGGTCTCTCTCAGTCTTTATCTTTACATTTTTTTAGATCTGTTGTCGGATGGCGTACCGAAGCCATATCAGAATTTGAGGACTGTAAACAAAAATATCTGGCTACAATAAGGGCCCGACGACAGATAGTTCTGGCGTTGAACAAAGCACAGAAGCGACAATGGGGGACATTGCGGTCTGGACCTAAACAAGTGACGCAGTAAGAATGGAAGTCTCAATATGGTATTTGCTTTCCACAAGCGAGACAGTTATTAACTTTTACTGACATCGGTTAGTGCAAGAAAAAATGGATCCCCAACGGGGTACTTAGTTTTAGAAGACTTCAACCTCAATTCAGTAGACGAAAACTCAGGTAGCGGTCGACCGGCACTAGTGAGAACTGCTTCAGCTTCGGGCTCCATGGCAAGAAAGACTGATGGAATGGCATCGGCTGCCTTACTTTATACTACTGACGACGCAGAAATCCTAAGTCTCCAGTATTCAGGCCGGCCGAGGGCTACCCTGGCAGGGATAACCCAAATGTGATAACTGCAACAGTGAAACACGAAGAACATCTCCCAATTACTGCACAATTTTTGTGTGTAGGTAGGAAGGCATCTTGAAAGTCCAAAGAGATCAAATTTCTTCTGGACAAGCAACCAATTTAAGCCTGCATAATGACCTTCCACCAGAACTTCTCTTTGGAAATAAACTATTTATGGTCACTACAATCTAAACATCCAGAATTCCTTAGTCTTTTTCAGAACTAAAAAAGAAAACGAGCAATATCCACAATCCCTTCTGGTCTGGCCAAACTCTTGCATGGCCTTTTCTTAAAGAAGGTTTAACACCTTTTGTGTGTCACAATGCTTGGATGCGTTGGGTATTTGCTTGGGAGGGGGGGTGTGGAAGGGAATTGTGTACTTTTAATATAACTTTCCAAACTCATCTAAAACATGCACTGCCTGACAGCCTTGAAAGGGGAAATGGACAAGACTGAGAGACTAACCGCCATAGTATCCCTAATTTTGCTGAGAGTTTATACCTCTATGCAGGTGCTCACTCTAATAAATTGCCAAGACAATGCTGATTACTCAGACTTTTGATTTCTGTTGGTTCTGGCTCTGCTTACAGGACAAATGGCAGAGTTTTCTGTGCCTGAGATGCTACTTTGTGGAGTTTCAGTGCAAACATGACATTTTTCACTTTCGCATTCTACTCCATTTCTCCTACTTCCAGTAGCCTTCGCTATATGGGTTACAACACCCGGCCAAACTTCCAAAGCTATAGGGCATCTTCCAACACACTGACACTGTCAGACAACTCAAGCGGAGCTGATCAAAAAAGTTTGGGTGCCAAGCCCTTCAGAACTTTCCTGCCTAACAAGACAGGGAGGCTGGGCTCTGAAAGGCAAACGCTAGGAAGAACAAAAAAAAACCACACCCCGGTATAAACATACCAAAATACAAGTGGGACGGAACAACTACTACAGCTGTGATCGTTCAAACATTTACTGTTATAGTAAGTTTATTTATGCAACTGTACCAAGTTCATTATATTTATCACTGTTGCAGTAGCCTTAGTTAAGGTGGTCTACCTCTAAGGCTAACTATATTTGGTAGGTAGAAGTCGAGCCGTCCCTGGAGAACGCTCCTAGCAAAGCCTGATCTAGACCTAAAAAAGGAATCAAGCTTCTAGTGCTTTGTAAGAGTAAGTACAGGAGACCAGGTTGCAGCTTATAGGATACTTCTTGAATTCAACCCTTTCCAAAAAAGCATTGGTAGAGGCTTGACCCGCCTGAACAGTTTTGGTGTGAGGAGCATAACAAAAGGTAATAACCTCAGACAACAATTTGGAAATAGTCTGTTTTGACAGAGATCGTCCCGTCTTACATTCACAAGAAATAAAAAGTGATCTGAAAGCTTTAATTCTGTCAAGTTAGTACTGGAGTTGCATGTGGACATCTAAGGTAAGGAGTACTTTTTCTCCCTCATTTTTGGGTTAAGAAAAGATAACAGAGAACGGATAGTTTGCATTAAAGTAATTTTGGACACCAATGTATGCATAAATGAAGGACAAGTTCTCAAAGAAAAACCCTGTCCCTGTGGAAAATGAGATAGGGCTAACCCACCATAAGAGCTAACAACTCAGATACGCTTCTTGCAGAGGTCAGAGCAATCAGAAAAAAAAAAAAAAAAAAGTGTCTTCCATCTTAAGAACCTCAAATCAGCTGGGTTAGCTGCTTCAAAAGGAGCAGGTGTTAGCTTCCCCAACTCAAAAATAAGACCCCAAGGAGGGGCCATGGGTTTTCTTGGAGGCTTCTTATGCAAAACCCCTTCTACAAACACACTGACACAAGAATGCAATGAAAGAGGAGAATCCATGGGGCAGACATGTTGAAATGGCAAACAGGCCCTAGGACACTAACTCACAGTAATATTGTAAAACCAGAGAACAACTAGCCCGGAATGGGCGTTGGTTATGTTGCTAGCACAAACAAGAAAACCTTTTCTATCAGCTAATATAGGATTTCCTAGTAGCAGGTTTTCTCGCCTCCTTCAGTACCTGCTGCACATCCTCAGTAAAGAGATGCCTAAAAGAAATTAAGACCCTAATATTCAGTCAACAGAAGTTGATTGGTGTTGGAGTGTATCAAACACCCTTGTGCTTGTATAAATAGATCTAGTCTGTGAGTAACCTTGTGACAACTGCCACTGGCCATTTCCAAAAGAACCACCACTGTTGCCTGGGAGTTGCCAGAGCCATGGGGGATTCCTTCTGAATCTTCAGATGTACCCTAGATATTAGGTGGACAGGGAGGGAAAGCATACAGGAACATTCCTCACCAAGGAAAAAAGGCATCTGTCTTCCATAGGTTCATAGGTTGATACTAGGCTATCTGCCCTAGGGCATTTATAAGCCTAGCCAGAGTGTGTTTGGCTTTCGCCACCCTTTTAGATTAGTTGACTGTGCCTCTGTATAGTAGGTCACAGAAGATAGCCCTTTTAAGGTTATAGTTTACTGTGCCTCTGTCTAGTAGGGACACAGAAGAGATCCCAGGGGTAAACCTAAGATCTCCCATCCACTCGTCAAGATTTTTCAAAGAGGGTCATTGAGGGGCTCTGCCCAACATGGATTGGGATTTTGTTCCAGAGTGACGGGAGCCTCTGGAATATGAATCTGTCCCTCCAGCATGTTCTATTTATTTCTGTGCTGAGGTTTTAAGTCCCTGGAGCATGTAGCTCTAAGGGATTTGGATTTCCTGAGGTGGACTATGTCCAATTCTGGTTTGGACATGGCTTTATACATCAAGCACAGACCGCCTCTGAGTAGGCGGTAAGCAACTGAGTAGAGCTGGAGTTTCTTTAGCCTAACTGCGTAGGGCATCTGTTTGAGTCCCTTGATCCTCTTGATGAGGTACTTTTGGGGTCTTTCCAGTTGCTGCAGGCGTCGGGTAGGGTACATCCCAAATGGGGCATTGTATTCAATTATGGGCCTGATGAGTAGAGGGGCACAATGACCTCTCTTGATCTATATGTGAACCCTTTCGTGATAAGGTGGGCTATATAGAAGGTCTTTCTAACCACTTGGGCAACGTGATTGTCAAAGGAGAGATTGCTATCTACTTGGGTCCCCAAATCCCTAATTACTTCTTCCGTACTTAATGGATTACCACCTATGTGGTAATTTGTGGGCACTTTGTTTTTCCCAAAGGGGATGACTATGCACTTTTTGGCATTTAGCTTTAGGCCATGGCTCTGGCACCAGTTATCCGTCTCTGCGAGACCCTTTTGGAGGATGCTTGTGTCAGTCGGCGAGTCGATTACGGCACCCAGTTTGCAGTCATCTGCGAACTTGGTCAGCCATAGTCCTCCCATGTTAGCCTGTACCTCAGAGAAATGTATACCGAACAAGAGGTGTCCCAGGACAGAGCCTTGTGGGACGCCACTTGTAACTGGTTTAGAGTCTGACATGGCACCTGCAATTCTGACCATGTGGGTTCTATCCCTGAGCCAGTTTGCAACCCATCTTGTAACATAGGGGTTGATATTTAAGCTGGTGAGCTTATTTATGATGCTCGAGTGGGGTATTGTGTCGAAGACTTTTGCGAGGTCCAGGTAGGCTGTGTGGACTACCTTCCCTTCATCTATGGCTTTGGTGACTGTTTCAAAGTCGTCGACCAGGTTCAAGAGGCAAGATCTGCCCTTAAAGCCGAATTGGGTAGGATCCAGTGTTTGGAGGTTCCCAATGTCTTTGTTTATGAGTTCCATGATGATACGCTCCATAGCTTTGCAGACCAGGCTAGTCAGGCTTATAGGGCGATAGTTTCCGGGGTCCGTTGTGGCACCACCTTTGTGGAGTGGGACCACTGCTGCTGTACGCCATTCCTTGGGTACATATCCTGTAGTAAGGCTGAGACTGAACAGTGACTTTATGTGAGGGTTCAGTTCTTGGAGCTCATGTAAGACGCAGCCCGGAACACCGTCCGGTCCCACTGATGCTGTTTTTTTTGCTTTGGAGAGGGCAGCTCTCACCTGTGCATCTGTGATGTCAGGGAGGCTACACATTCTGTTGGGATAGACATTTGCTCTTTTGGGGGATTTGCACTGAACCTGTCTGCCAGGATGTTGGCAATGTCTGTGGGTTCAGTGTATTTTTTGTCATTTTGCACTGACTTAGAGCATATCGGAGTTGCCACCCAGGTTCCTGACATAACTAAAGAAGGCCTTGCGATTATCTTTAGCGTCTTGTGCAATTTTTCTTTCGAAGATGGCCTTAGACGATTTCATGAGGGATCGTAGTTTCTTGCTAGTACTAATCAGAGATGCCTTGCCTTTTTGGGATTTTGGTCTATCATGTAGTAGCTTCCTTCTGTTGTACAGCTTATTTATGGCTGGGGTCCACCAGACAGGTCTCCTGCCTTTGGAGGAGTGAGTCTTAGTTTTATTTGGGATAGCACGATCCATCATTCCTGTAGGTGTCCATAAAATGCGTTTGTAAAGGATTCTGCGGTTTGGGACGCATTTTCAACTGGCCCGGGGGCTTTGAAGGATTCCACCACTGTTTTGAGAAGTGTGAAGTTTGCTTTTGAGAAGCTCTTCACCGTGGTTTCCTTGGCTGGGGGTGGGGACGGGATATGGATGTCCAGTGAGATTAATTTATGGTCAGATCTTACCAATGAGGGGTATACCTCTGGTATGGAACAGAGTCCCCATGTTGGTGATCAGGTCCAATATGTTTTCCCCTCTTGTGGGAGTGCTGACCAGTTGTTCCATAGCATTTGAGTTTATAAATTCTAGGAACCGTTGGGCGAGGGTGTTGGGGCTTGAGTAGTGCTCCCAGTCTATGTTTGGGTAGTTGAAGTCACCCAATATGATGGTGTTTGGAGAGACCTTCATATTCTCCAGTGTTCTCAGGAAAGCCGAGCGGGGTTCCTGAGTTTGGGAGGGTGGTCTGTAGCAGGCTACAAACCGAAAGGCAGTTTTGCCCACTGTTAGTTGCACATGGATGGTCTCCGATGCTTCGTGCAGTGCCACTAAGCTGGAGGTGTGGTTATCTTTGATGAATATGGATACTACCCCCCCTCCCTTTGTGGCTCGGTCAGAGTTTTGGGGCTGAAAAGCATGGTATGAGGTATAACCTTGCAGTGCTGGGGTGCTCTCGGGAGCCTTGAACCAGGTTTCTGTTACTGCACAGATATTGATATTCTCCATACCGAGGAGAGCCTCGAGTGCATGCATCTTGAGGTTTAGACTTCTGGCGTTGAGCAGCATTACCCTTAATTTCTTTTTCCTTGTGTTGTCTATGGAGGTGGGTTTATCTTTTGAGTCTTGCCTAAAAAAGGCACTATGGAGGTGGCAAGAGCCTTAGCCAATATTCGAAAGCCCAGGCATGACAGGTGCAAGCCGTCCCTAGCGAAGCAACGTGGCTTGTCGAGCATGTCATCCCAGGCTGATAGATACTGGATCCCCTTTGAATGACACCAATACTTTAGCCAATTGTTAACATTGATCATTTTGTCTTTAAACTGTGGCATCATTCTTGGTGAGGGTAAGATGCTACTCAAGATCAGGGTCATACTGGCCTGGGCTACATGATCAGAGAGCTCCTCTGTGTCTCTTCATATAGTCCAGGGAGGTATGTCTCAGGTCATTCACACCAACATGGACAATGACGGAGTCATTTGTACTTGCTTTGGAGTGACCTGAGTGCTTGTGTTATGTGGCGGATCCTGGCATCCGACAGGCAGCTTACAGTGACCTTCTCCTTGTTCAGCCTGGTGAGTGGGACGTCAGTGTGTCTGACTATTTAGAGTCACTTATTACAAGTGTATTAGGTGTGTTGTTTAGCCTTAAGGGCCGTGACTGTGTGGCACACTGACTTTGTGAACTATGTGATACGTGGGTATTGTTGTGGGGTAACGGTTGCTTGGATGTCTGCTTTGGAGTTTCCAGGCTTGCTTGCATGCATTCCTGAAGCAGAATCTTGCCAGCTGATTGTTCAGAGAAGATGCAAAAAGGTATACCTGAACTCTCCACAGATGGATCAAATCTTTGAAGATCCCTGATCTAGTTTTCATTCACGAGGGTCTGCCCTAGACACACAGATTTCCTCTGATCAAATGTAGGATACCATCAGAATAAGATTATCCTGTGAAGCTATATCCCATGCTAACATGGCTAGCCAGCAAAAAAGAGGCAAGACCTGGCTTCCCCCCTTACTTGTTCATGTGCCACATGACTGGTGTCATCTTTAATAACTTGAAGAGGTCCTGGGGACCAAATATAATTCAGAGAGTTAACTGCCTTGATCAGAGTAAACAGCTCTCTTATATTTACATGCCTGCATCTGTCCATGGTGTCCCACACACCTTGCACTTTTATCCCTCCTGAATCTGCTCCCCAAGCAAAGTCTGAGGCATCTGTGGTGAATGATTGTTCTGGAACATGGAGGGAGAAGGGGAGACCTAAATTTAGGGATATCTGTTATCTTCACCAAGTGAATTCTCTTCTGACAAATCCCAGCACAGAGATTTGAAAAGACAAAGGGTGTTGGTGCTGGGATCAAAGAGGTTTCAGATAACACTTTTTTAATGTGGAGTACAGTCAGGGGTATCATGAGAATCACTGAACCTTGAGAGCCAAAATCCTGAGGTATTTCTTCGCAGTGACCAAAATCCAAGTGGAAAACTCTTGGAATACATTTAGATATAGATCAACTTTTTCTGCAAAAAAGCTCTTTGAACTGTGGTGGCTAGCTGACGTCACAGAAACCCAATCCTGTAAGGAGTCCAGAAAGGCTTTTGAATGTTCTCTTGGACTCGCAGCTTAACAGCTCTCTCACCCAAAAGAGAAATTCCTGACACTTTGAAAAAGACTAATGAAAGATAAGCAAGTTTTCTATATGTGCAAAAATGTGGACACCTGCACCCTGCAATGAGCTACACATGGAACTACACACTTTGAAAAACACTCTTGGTACAGTGGGAAGCCCAAAGTGTAAAGCACAGACCTGATAATGGGATCCAAACACACACACAACCTTAATGCATGCCTGAAATCGGGATGAACAGGGATGTGATAAGAATCTTAAATCTAGTATTACTGGGAACCTTGGAGGAAGAAGAGGTAACACGTTTTGAAGTCACATCATTTTGAATTCGGGCACCATCACAAATGGGAATAAGAAAAGAACTGATCCTGACCTCCAAGCATAGTCTTTCTCTGGCACTAAACATCCTTGAATAGAACCCCTTTCCCATCTAGGAACTGTTTCTATCGCTCCCTGGGACAGCATTTGACGGAGGACAGGTGGAAAAAACGTTTGGTCAGAGGGATGAGGAATTTTCCACTGCAAAGGAGGAACTCCCTCAAAATTCTGTCTGCAGCCTTGATGAATGATCTCTACAACCCATTTGTCTAAAACTATCTGCTGACAAAGAGAAAAGTGGATTTAGACTTTCTGGAGGACAAATGGGGTGCCAAGTTGGGGGGGGGGTATTCTAACCTTACTGGACTGCCCGTTTTTTTTTTTTTTTAAGAGAGTTTCCAGATTTTTTACTTGGAACTCAACAGCTTTAATGCTAATGAGGCAGCTGCAATGATTCTACATTAATCAAACTGAAGACAGTACAGTTGTGCAAGTAAGCTTATTGTAAAAAATGTTCAAATGATCACTGCTGCAATATCCTAAGCCACATGGGTATATCCTGCTAAGGATACAACAGCCATTCAGCATCCAAAGACTGAGCACCTTCCATATGTTCAAACCATTAGCTAAAGCTAAGCAAAGTCAGGTTTGAAAGCCATGCCCTTTAGCACTTTCACACAAACAGAGAGAGGGAAGACTAAAGCATAGGGCAGCACTGCTAGAAAAATGAAAATACATATCCACATCTTGGCATAAGGAAAGAAAACAAGGGGGACAGAGTGGCTACTGCAACAGTGATCATTTAAACATTATGATGCTAAGTTTACTTCAGCAGCTATACTGTGTTCCTTATAAAGACCACAGATGCAGTAAAAAGTTGCCTCTTACCATCACTTTCCATCTGTGTTGTCGATCTTAATCTATACTTGAATGATGAGTACTCTGTTCTGACCTTTGGAAACGATCCGGCCATTGTATAGCTCTCGTCACCCCAAAAAAATTTTTCGAGTTGCAAGTCTATCCATAATTCCTCTCCCTAAATTAATTCAAACAGACTTTGCAAAAGACAGAACAGTGTAATAAAGGTTAGAAGCCTTGTCCAAGATATGGGTAACAATAAGATCCCAGGACAGGGTATTGCTCCACCAGAAACCTGAAGGAGGGGGCTGGTGGAAGGGACACAAGAATAGATGAAGATCGGCAACACAGATGGAACGTTATGGCAAGACATGACTTCTTTATCAGTGTTGTCAATCTTCATCTATTCTTGGCAGATGGGACAGAGTCCCCAGCTACCTTGAACCCTGGGAGGCCTTCTGGAAGGACATTCCTGTGCACCACAGAATCAAAAGATTATCTCTCCCTGGAGATCATATCCAATTTGTAATATGTAATGAAAGTATGCGGCTTAGCCCAAGTTGCAGCAGCACAAATTTCTGACATGGAAGCTTTGGAGTAAAAGACAGCAAAAGTTGCCACTTTTGGACAAATCCAACCTAAGGTGCTCTCAGATGTTATCAGTCAGTCTACAGACCTACCTGTATTTTACCCAAATTTTTCTAACAAAGGAGAGTACTGCCTTCACCTCCTAGATGTACACAGGCAGTTACAGTTCTACATAGATAGAACTAAACAGTTTAGACGATCTGATCAATTGTTCACATCTGAGATCACCTTCGGAAGAAAGGCTGGATTTTTCCTGAGTGCCACTCTGTCCTTATGGAAAATTAAGGAGCTTTAGAACATAGGGCTTGTAATGTAGATGTACACAGGCAGTTGTGGTTCTACCTAGATAGAACTAAACAGTTTAGACAATCTGATCAATTGTGCATATCCTTCATCAGTGCAACTTTAGGTACATCAGTGTCCACGGTAACTCTCTCCAGGTGGTTGAAAGAATGCACATCTTTCATCTACAAGAACTTGAATATGAAACTCCCAAAACTAGTCAAGGCACATTCTACTAGATCAGTGGCTAGATCAGACCCATCTACCTGAAATGACAGCTATGTCAAGTAACATCTTTCAGGAAAGGAAAGTACAGTTGTGTACACTTACCATAAATGCAGATGTTCGAGTGTATTCACTGTTGCAGTCATCACACTTGGGTTATATCTGCCTGCAGGTAGTCCTCAGTTGGCCTAAATACCAGAGTCTTGGGATTTCTGCGTCGGATGCTGTTGCCTCATCCATGATGTCAGGTCGTCAGGGGGTATAAAACATGCAGTTGATGCCATTACATCAGTTTTTCTTGCCCCAGATGTCAGGAGCCCCCCAACATAGGAAGCAATCAAATGGTGTGGAACACCTCCAGTAAAAAGTAAATACCATTTCCATAAAATATGTCCAAAAAAAGAGGATAGGTAGAAAGCATAGAAAGACAGGGGGCTGAAGGGAGGGTAACCAGAACTGCAACAGTGAATACACTCTAACATCTACATTTATGGAAAATGTACACAACTGTATTATGTTCTTAGCTTTTCACTGTTGCAGTCATCACACTTGGGTTGATTCCCAAAGCGGAGGAAGGGTGGAGGCAGTCAAGAAGTAGTAGGGCTGGCTAGCAGGCCTTGTAAGACTGCTGTGGCAAATCCAGCTCTGGATTTGGAAAAAAATAGCCAAGTGGTAATACTTGGTGAATGTGTGTACAGAACTCCAGGTTGCAGCTTCCAGGATGTCCCTGGTAAGGACTCCCCTGAGAAAAGCTGTAGAGGTTGAGGTAGCCCTAGTGGGATGAGGTCTGATCCCCTGTGGGGTAGGTTTACCATGGTGTTTGTAACAGAAATGGATGCAGTGTGCTAGCCATTTAGAAATGGTTTGTTTGGAAATGGCCTTGCCCTCTGCCCCTGTAGTAAAGCTGACCAGCAGTTGCGTCAGATTTTCTGAAAGGTTTAGTCCTGTCAAGGTAGAACCTGAGCTGTTTGCGCACGTCCAAGAAGTGCAGGATCCTTTTCCCCTTTATTCTGAGGATTAGAAAAAAAGGTTGGTAAATGGATGGATTGGTTTAAAGCCACACTGGACACCACCACTGGGCATAAAAAAAGAAGTTATGTTCTTACCATAACGTTCCATGTGAAGTGTTCATCTCGCCTTTGTTCTTGCACACGGGTTCGGAGCCGATCCTCAGCTCCGAGTCGGCCGCATCACAAGCTCTACATCTCAGAGAAGCTCGAGACCAGAGTATATCCCATGATCCTCCCTGCTACTCCTCAGATCTAGTTTGCAAGAAACCAGACCGCCGGTCATCAACTGCTCTAAGACACTCACACCTGTAACCATATACACCATAAACTAATAGCATAATGCCATGCCATATGGTGGTGTACCATATCTGCTGGAGGACACAGATTAATTAACCCCAGAAGAGGGAAGGGACCCCGACCAGACTCTAGTCTTACCAGTTCTTCCAGAACGTGGTAGGGGAAGGAGGGAGGGAATGTAAGAACAAAGGCGAGATGAACACTTCACATGGAACGTTATGGTAATAACATAACTTCTTTATGTGAAAGTGCTCAATCTTGCAGTTTGTTCTTACACACGGGTAGCGTCCCTAGCTCCGTTACCCTGGGTGACTCATGGAAGAACGTTCCTGAGCACAGTGGAACCAAAGGATGCCCTGTCCTTAGAGACCCTGTCCACCTTGTAATGAGTGATAAACGTATGAGGTGTTGCCCACGTTGCTGCTGCACAAATCGTATCCAATGGTAAGCGAGCCGCATGAGCTAAGGAAGTGGAAACGGCCCTAGTAGAATGAGCCTTGGGCTTGAAAGGCAGTGGTTGATTCAAAACAGAATATACAAAGCCTATACAATTGGAAAGCTATTTAGATAAGGTACACTTGGTGACTGCCATGCCCTTTCTGTTGTCTGCAAATAAAACAAACAGCTGATCCGATTTTCTGAGATTTTTAGTCCTGTCCAGATAAAATCTCAGTTGCCTATGTACATCCAGTTTGTGCAACATATATTCCAATTTGTTTGAATGATTCTTGAAGAACGTGGAAAGTTCTATGGATTGGTTAACGTTCAACATAGAACAAACTTTGGGGAGGAATGACGGGTTCATGCGCAAGGACACTCTGTCCGAGCGGAAGATTACGTACGGTAGTCTAACTGACAATGCTTGTAACTCCGATATTCTTCGAGCTGAAGTGACAGCAACAAGAAATAGAGTCTTCCAGGACAAGAACTTCAGGAAACGGGATGAGGCTGGTTTGAAGGGTGGTAACATCAGTTGCGACGGCAACAAGTTCAAATTCCATGGGGAAATTGGCTCCCGAATGGGTGGACGAAGTTGGAAAGTTCCTTTCATAAAAGCCTTGCAAAGCCTGTGAGACATAATAGAAGAGCCCCCTTCACCAACATGGAAGTCAGATATGGCCACCAACTGCACTCTTATAGTGGAAGTAGAGGCCCCTTCATGAAAGAGTAAGGATAAGAACTCCAAAACCTTATGAAGAGGGGCTACACCAAGGGATCTATACGTTGATCTGACGCCCAACATACAAAACGTTTCCATTTGCTCCTGTAAAGTTTTCTGGTGGAGGCTTTATGAGAGGCAACCAGAATGTGCTGTACTTCAGGAGAGAAGAGATCCCCACCTGGCTAATCAGGGAAGTGGAGCAGCCAAGCTGTCAGTTTGAGGGATTGAAGGGATGGGTGAGGAACTCCTGACGAGTGAGTCAATAGATCTGGCACTGGGCTCGAAGAAAGGGGAACCATATCTGCCGAGGCCAATATGGCGCTATGAGGATTATCGTCCTTTCCAGGTCTCTGGCTTTCTGAAGAAATTTGGGTATCAACGGGGCAGGAGGAAATGCATACAGGAGACCCGGGGGCCAATCGTGCACTAGTGCGTCCCTAGGGACACCGCCCAGAGGGGGAAGTAGGGCAAAGTAGCTTCTGCATTTGGCATTCAACGGGGATGCAAATAGATCGCAGCAAGGCTGGCCCCATTTGCAGAAAATCATTTCTGCCACTTGCGATTTGAGGGACCACTCGTGGGGCAACAGGATGGCTCTGCACAACCTGTCCGCAATGACGCTGGATGACCCTGGGATGTGCGTTGCCACTAGAAAGCGACCTGTGGACTCCGCCCACTGCCAAATTCTCAGGGCCTCTCTGCATAATGGGTAAGACCTGGTTCCCCCTTGCTTGTTTATGTACCAGACCACTGACATGTTGTCCGTCTGAACTGCTATCGTTCCCAGAGGTAAGGATGTGTGGAAGTGTTGCAACGCTAGAGAAACCGCTCTCAACTCCAGGACATTGATGTGCAGGTTGTACTCCTGTTTGGACCATTCCCCTTGGACTGTTCTTCCCCGAAAGATCCCCCCCACCCTATCAGGGAAGCGTCCGTGGTTATTGTAACTGTAGGACTGGGTAGGACAAATGGACCCATAGCAGATCTCTTTTGCAAGAGTTCGTTATAAGTATTTTGTGTGATAAGGGTAGTTGTTGGAATGACCATTGCGTGAAAAGTAGCCATTGGAGAACCCACATGTGCATTCTTTCCATAGGGACTGCAATTAGAGAAGCAGTCATCATGCCTAGAACCTTTAACACTAGTATGGCCGGAGCTTTTCTGTTCTGAAGAAGGGTAACTTGTTCCCTGAGGGCTGACGTTCTTACTGGAGGAAGCTTTATCAGAGTTAACTTTGTATCTAAATCTGCCCCGATGAACGAGATATGCTGTGAGGGCGATAAGGCAGATTTTTCGAAATTGATCGAGATTCCTAAATGGGAACAAAGGTCGACTGTGTAAGTCCCTGGCCTGTACAAGACAATGCTCGGTGGTGGCAGTAAGGAGCCAGTTGTCTAGATATGGAAACACTCAGAATCCTAGCCGTCTCAAGTGAGATGCCACTACTGCCATGCATTTGGTGAACACCCTGGGGGCTGAGGTGAGACCAAAGGGCAGCGCTCGAAACTGAAAAGGACTGGCTCCCAGCAGGAAGCGCAGGTAATCTCTGGACGGCCTGGCCATTTTGATGTGGTAGTACGCGTCCTTGAGATCTATAGAGCACATCCAATCGTCCTTCTGTAAAGAAGGGAAGGATAGACTGTAGCGTGACCATCCAGAACTTTTCCTTCCTTACGAAGGTGTTGAGTTTGCTGAGATCCAAAATCGGTCTCCAGTCCCCTGTCTTTTTTGGAACTAAAATAACCTTGAGTAAGTTCTGGATCCTCTTTGGTCCGCCGGGACTGGCTGGATGACTCTTTTCGAGCAGCTTTGAAATTTCTACTGCTGCTGGATTTCGCAGATGGGGTGGCACATCTGGAAATCTCTTTTGTTGAGGTGGGGTTGACGTAAAGGGAATTTTGTTTGCTCTGGTTACTATGCTTTTTACCCAAGAATCCGAGGTAAGATTTAGCCAGGCCTGTGGGTATAAAGCCAAGCAACCCCCAACTGCCTCCAGAGCAGGACAGTCGGGCCTCCATTCAGGAGTGCTGGAAGGGCTTCCCAGGGACGGTATCCCTGTCACCCTGATTTTGCGGACCCCCTCTGCCGCCAGGGTGGCGTCTTCCATTTCCCCCCCCCTCTGCCTCTGGAGGGGGCATCACCCTGTGTGGCTTGGAAAGATCCCAGAGTCTTATGACCCACATCTTTCCGCCCCTTTGCCCTTTGGGGTACGGTCTAGTCGGAGCGGAAAAACGGACCCCAACAGCAGATAGGGTCTTCCCCTCTTGCTCACACCGAGTTAGAGTCTCCTTTACTCTGGGCCCAAAGAGAGTGGCACCATCAAAGGGGGCATTGGCAAAGGAAGACTTGAAGGCTTCCGCGAAGGAGCACAGCCGCATCCAGGATTGTCTACGGAGAGCAATCGCTGAAGCTGCAGCTCTACTCGATCCTTCGGCCGCATACGAGATGAGCCTCATGGATGAATTTGCTATTGAAGTAAGGGTGTTAAGTTGTGCTGTCACCTTATCTGAGACAGCAGCATCTGTGCTACCCTGGAGGGCATCTCCCAGTTCCTTAATGAGATCCCTCTGAAGTCGCGTAAAATGTGTCAAATAGTTTAGCGAACGCATGGAAAAAGTCATTGAACTGAAAATGCGCTTCCCATATCTGTCCATTGTCCTAGAATCCTTATTAGGAGGATGAACAGAAGATGATGACTCAGACATTTCCTTTTTCGTGGCTGCCGCTACCACCATGGCATCGACCGGGACTCCCTTAGTAAGAAAAGCCTTATCTTGGGGGGCAGTGATAAACTTGTTTGGCTTACGAGGTACCGGTTCCACTGTGTCTGGCGTCTCCCATGCCCTTCGAGCAATTAAGTCCATCAACTCGAAGGGCAGAGTCACCCAGGAGGTAGAAGGATGAGCCCCAAAAGCCTTCAGCAACACCGACTCGCCCTCAGTGGGGGCCAGGGACTGCCAATCACCCCTCTGTCTCAAGATCTCCAGGATGTCTGAAAATGATACATCCTCAGAGGGGGACCGTGGGGACCCCTCTGCCTCATCCAAGTCGGTGTCAGATGTTAGACATTCCTGTGGGGAATCAATGTGCCTCCTCTTGCACAATCTTTTCCTCGGAACTTCATCAGAGGGGGCTTCTGGTGAAGCCTCCGAGGAACAGGGAGCCCCTTCCGGGGCTGGCTGAGGCGATGGGACTCTACACTGAGTGGATCGCGGGAGCAGAAACAGAAAGCGGCCCTTTAGGGGAAGGAGAAGACGCTTCCGAAGAAGTAGTTGTCTGTTCAGACAATACCTTCCTCATAAGATCGAAAACCCCCGGGCCGAGGACTCCTCCGGATCCAAAGAACGCGGATGCCTCCCCAACACCGGAACCACGGGCTCCGACCCAGAGGACGGAGCTGACCTTATCTGTGCCGAGGCCCCGAGAGGGAGAGTCGGAACCGAAAGGTCAGTACGACTCTCGGTCCCGGAACCAAGGAGAGATTGTCGGCTCCGCAACTCCCCAACGGGCTCCAAAGGAGTCTAAGTCAATGGTGCCGATCGCACAACGGACGGTTTCGGCACCGAGGGCTCCACTAACATCGGTTTGTCTTCTCTCGGCTCCGAAGACTGGATGGGTCTCGAAGGAGGATCCGTTGGAGATATGGGGAGGCCTTCCAGTTTTGACAGCAATTGGGACGAAACCGCAATTAGCTTGGACAGAGCCGTGTTCTCCATTAGCTTCTGCATGACACGATCCACGTCGGTATCCGATAAGTTATGTTCTTACCATAACGTTCCATGTTAGTTGTCTTCTTCTCGCCATCTTTCTTGCTGGATGGGGTTCGGAGCCGATCCTCGGCTCCGACTCGGCCTATACTACAGCTTGAGAGCTATTTTTACCGGCTCGAGGCAGCCCTATAACCCACAATACCATGCGCTAACTCCCCAGACCTCGTTTGGAAGCTAAGACATAGTATAAATATATTATTATAATCCTCATTTGCAAGTACGGACTCCCTGCTAGTAACACTAAAGATACGGGGAAACCGTAACATGTTGTATCTCCAGAAATGGAAGGACTCAGAGACCTCAAGTCTGTCCAGGCTAGGGGGCAGGAGGAAGGGACGCAAGAAAGAAGGTGAGAAGACGACAACTAACATGGAACGTTATGGTAAGAACATAACTTCTTAATGTTAAGTTGTCATTTCTCGCCTTCATTCTTGCTGGATGGGACAGCGTCCCTAGCACCTTAGTCCTGGGTGGCTCAATGGAACAGACTCCCGAGTACAGTGGAACCAAAGTCAGCTCTATTTCTGGAGGCTATAACAAGTTTGTAATGGGCGATAAAGGTATGTTGGGAAGCCCATGTAGCTGCTGCACATATGGCATCTAATGGTAACCTTGCTTGAAAGGCCGTTGATGTTGATAGTGCCCTGGTTGAATGAGCCTTAGGCCTAGACGGACGTTGCCTGTGTCGCAACTCATAGACAAAGGTAATAATAGATGTCAACCATCTGGAAAGAGTAACCTTTGATACTGGAAGCCCTTTCTTTCCTGCAGCATAAGAGAGAAAGAGCTGGTCTGACTGAGTTGTTTTGTTCTGTCTAGATAATACCGTAGTTGGCGATGAACATCCAATGAATGTAATTTCCGTTCAGCCCTGTTAGAATAGTCTGGGAATAAGACAGGCAAGTCAATGGAGTGGTTTAGATTTGCTTCAGAGGACACTTTCGGTAGGAAGGAAGGATTTGTTCTGAGAGTTACCCTGTCTTTGTGAAAGACCAAATAAGGGGGACGGACAGACAAGGCTTGAAGTTCCGATACCCTTCTGGCAGATGTTATGGCCACTAAAAACAGAGTTTTCCAAGAAAGAAGCTTGAGGGAGCAAGAGGCTGCAGGTTCAAAAGGAGGTAGAATCAATGAGGTTAGAACTAAATTCAAATCCCATTGTGGGGGCGGATCCTTAACTGGAGGTCTAAGCAAAAAGATGCCCTTGAGAAAGGCTTTACAGAGTTTGTGGGACATAATATTTGCTTCTGAGAGCCCCACATGAAAATTAGCAATGGCCGCTAATTGTACCCTGATAGTGGCTGACGATGACCCTGAATGAAAGAGTTCCGCCAGAAAGTCTAGAACCTTATGAATGGGTGCATGGAAAGGATCTAAGGACCTAGCTTGTGCCCAGAGCGAAAAACGCTTCCATTTACTCGCATACGTCTTCCTAGTATTGGACTTATGAGAAGCCAGAATGGTATCATGAACAGGAGGAGAAATAAGGGGAAGCCTGGCTACGGCTGGAAGTGGAGCAACCAAGCTGTGAGGTTGAGGGAATGAAGAGACTGATGCAGCTTGCCCGTGAGATGGGTCAACAGATCCGGAAGGGGTTCCAGATGCCAAGGCTGTTCCAGTAGGTAACTGTGCAGAAATGGAAACCATACTTGTCGAGGCCAAAACGGGGCAATGAGGATCATTTTGGATCACAATGCAGTTGCTTTCTGAATTAATTGCGGGATCAATGGTAAGGGAGGAAAGGCATATAGAAGACCCCGGGGCCAATCGTGAACAAGAGCGTCTCTGGGGGGATGGCCTGGTAGAGGAAAGAGTGTGAAGAAGTCGAGGCACTTGCTGTTTTGAGGAGTTGCGAAAAGATCGCAGCAAGGCTGCGATCTTGCTGCGATCGCAGCCTTGCTGCGATCTTTTCGCAGCAAGGCTGGCCCCACTTCTGAAATATTCTGTCTGCTACCGCTTGATTTAGAGATCACTCTTGAGGCATGAGGATAGTTCTGCTCAATCTGTCCGCTATGACGTTGGACTTCCCGGGGATTTGTGTTGCTATCAGAAACCGTTGAGAGGAAATCGCCCATTGCCAAAGTCTGAGTGCTTCTCGACATAGGGGGTAGGACTTTGTTCCGCCCTGCTTGTTTATGTACCACACCACAGACATATTGTCTGTTTGAATTGCTATAGTCCCTGTGGGAAGAGAGCTCTGAAGGGCTTGCAACGTTAAAAGCACCGCCCTCATCTCCAGGACATTTATGTGCAGGTGGCATTCTAATTGTTGCCATGTGCCCTGGACCGTCCTGCCCTGATAATCCCCCACCCGATCAGGGAGGCATCCGTTGTTACCGTGGCAACTGGGGGGGGACGACGACAAAGGGTCTGCCCTGAAAAAGCTGAGGGGAAACCATCCACCAGGAGAGATGATTCTTGCATGATGGGGTTATCAAGATGTTGTGAGTCATTGGGAGCTGTTGAAAGGATCACTGAGAAAACAGCATCCACTGGAGGAGCCTCATGTGGAAGCGGGCTAATGGGAGTAGAAGAATTGCCGCTGCCATGAGGCCTAATGCTTTCAATACTAGCTCGACTTGAACTCTGTTGGGCTGAAACAGGGGCTGAACATTCCGCCTTATGTCTGTCACTCTCTGAGGTGGTAATGTTGCAGACATTTCTGTGGTGTTTAATACGGCGCCTATAAAGTTTACACATTGTCAAGGCGACAAGGAGGATTTTGCAAAATTTATAGAAATACCTAGATTGTTGCAAAGTTGAATAGTGTAATCCCTGGCCATTATAAGATGCTGCTTGGTGGTAGCGGAAATGAGCCAGTCGTCTAGATAAGGAAACACCTGGAATCCTTTTTGTCTCAGGTGAGCCATGACCACTGGCAAGCATTTGGTGAACACCCGGGGGGCTGTGGTGAGACCAATGGGCAGGGTTCTGAATTGATAATGACTGGCTCCCAGCCGGAAGCGGAGAAACCTCCTGGAGCGCCTGTGTATCTTTATATGATAGTACGCGTCCTGGAGGTCTAATGAGCACATCCAGTTGTCTCTGCCCAAAAAGGGTAGAATGCACTGCAGTGTTACCATCCGAAATTTTGTCTTTTGTACAGAGTTGTTCAATCTGCTGAGTTCCAAAATGGGTCTCCAGTCTTTTTTGGTACCAAAAAGAATCTGGAGTAGATTCCGGATCCTAGCTGATCTGCTGGGACTGCCTGGATGACTTTTTTCTAACAGCCTTTTTATTTCTAGCTGTGCCTGACCCCTTTGTGCGGGTGGTACGTCTGGTAGGGGTCTTGGCGGTTGTACCAGGGGGAAGTGAAGGAAATTTTGTAACCCTCTGATATGATCTTCTGTACCCATGTGTCTTGGGAGAGGGATTGCCAGGCTTCCGGGTACAGAGATAATCTTCCCCCGACTGCCTCCGAAGGCGGACAGTCAGGCAGCTTCTCAGGGATGCTGAAAGGGTTGGTCAGGGAATGATTCCCTGGAACCCTGATTCTGTGGACCCCCTCTGCCCCTGGGGCAGCGTCTGTTATTATTCCCTCCTCTGCCTCTGGGGGGAAATTCACCACGTGCGGCAGGCGCGACTCCCTGTGGTTTGCGGAACCACATCTTTCCACCCTTCTGTCCCTTAGGATAAGGTCTAGAAGGTGTGGAAAAATGGACTCCCACGGCAGAGAGAGTCTTACCATCTTGCTCGCAGCTGGTGAGGGTATTCTTCACCTCAGGTCCAAACAATTCTGAACCATCAAAGGGGGTGTTGGGGAAGGACGCTTTGAAGGGATCAGCAAAGTTAGTGTCGCATCCAAGCGTGACGTCTCAACGCAACACCTGTGCCTGCGGCCCTACTCGCTCCATCGGCTGCGTAGGAGATAAGCTGCATGGAGGAGTTAACAATGGAGTTCAGGGTGGCCAGCTGGGAGTTCATTTTGTCCTGATACCCCGCAGCAGAAGGATCCTGTACAGTTTCACCCAGTTCTTTGAGCAAGCATCTCTGAAGACGGGTGAAATGACAAATAGTTCAGCGATCGCATAGTAAAGGTCGCTGAAGCAAATGTCCGCTTGCCGTACCTGTCCATGGTCCTGGACTCTCTGTTAGGAGGATGAACAGGTACAGAAGGATTAGCCAATTCCTTCTTAGTGGCTGCTGCTACCACCATAGCATCAACTGAAACACCTTTGGTGAGAAAGGATTTGTCCTCTGGTGCAGAAATAAATTTAGAAGGCCTCCTAGGGGGTAGGTTCCATTGAGTCAGGAGCTGCCCATGCCTTTCTAGCCACTACCTCCATTAGTAGGTCGAAAGGGGGAGACACCCAGGAGGTGGAAGGGCGAGATCCAAAAGCGTCAAGGTAAACCGACTCGTCCTCGGAGGGTTTGAGAGTGGACCAATTTCCCCTCTGTTTTAGTATCTCTAGGATGTCTGAAAAAGAGACATCCTCAGAGGGGGATCTCTGGGAACCCTCCGACTCATCCAAGTCGGTGTCCGACGTGACAGACTCGGGGGGAGTCTATGTGCTTCCTCTTGCACTTTCTTTTCCTAGGGGGTTCCCCTGAAGCTTCAGGGGAGGCCTCTGAACAGGAGGAGACACCCAAAGTGGGTACCCTACGCTTTGGATCTCTGCTGTCAGATGCAGGAGGATGGCCAGAGACCATAACAGGCACTGTAGAGGGAGGAGCTGCAGAACTTAACCTTGTAGTGGACACTGGGTCCAGCACGCTCCTCATCACCTCGAAGGCTCCCCTATCAGGTACCAAGGGTAGTCCTGGCTCCGAAGAGACCCGAACCGCTCCCGGCACCGACAGAGAAGGCTCAGAGAATGATGTCGGGGCCGAACTAACCAGAGCCGAAGCTCCGAGAGGGAGAGCGGGGTCGGACAAGGGTCCAATGCCACTCACCCCCTCGGAGCAGACAATGGAGTCTCGGCGCCCGGACCTCTCCACGGATGGAACCAATGAAGAGGTCGGAGACAACGACACCGGAGCCGAAGGTAGAAGTATCGGCTCTGATGTGGGCAAGGTTACGGTTCCGTCAAACTCCGGCTCCGAACTCAAGAGGTGAATCGGAGGAGGAATCGATAGCGGTACCGAAGGAGCCAGAGTCTGGTGAGATGGGCTCTGGAGCATTTGGGCTAGTGCCTGAGATTTTATGAGCCTACTGACCACCCTCTCAATGTCGTGGTCGGAGAGCCTGGATGACCTAGATGAGTGAGTCCTATGACTCCGCTCTGATAGGGGAGGGGATCTCTGAGCCGATCGGACGGATAATAGTGAGGGGGATCTAGAGCGCTTGCACGCTGGGGTCGGCTCCGATGCTGGTTTCGGAGCGGATACCACTTTGCCCGCCTCGGATCCGATTGGAACCGATGTCGGAGCCATCTCAATAACGCTAGCCCTCGACTCAGAAGCTGGAGCCGAGGGTTTGGCGGTTTTTGAAGACTTCCCCGAGCCAGACTTGGACGGGTAGTCATCGGGCTTTAACAAGCCCCTTAAGATGAGCTTATTGCGCTGCTCCTGCAGGACTCGAACTAAACCCGTGACAGACGGAACAAGAGTCCTGCAGGTGTAAAGGCTCTAAGCAATAGACACAAGAAGTGTGACCATCTGTCAGAGACATTTTCTGGCAGCACGAGTCACACTTCTTGAATCCCGAGACCTTAGTGTCTTTGGACATAGTCCTAACAACAAAAGCACAATTCAACGCTGCTCCGGTACAATAAAGGCTGTCCAATAACCCCAAAGACATTGCTGCAGAATGCAGATAAACGACCACGAAGTAATTATAAACAAATATTTATTATGAACAGAAACAAAAATAAAAACAGAGTAGAAGATTAAGCGCTTTCATCTCACAACTGAGACTTCTTCAGAATCCTCTTCCACATAGACAAAATCATTCTTTTATAACCGGTAGATCTCCCTCATTGGTCTACAACACTGTCATCATTAATTGAATTCATAGTAAATTTAAATGGGTATTGTAAAATGAATTGTGCGTGAAGTAAGAATAAAAATAAGAATAAGAAATCTTACTGACTTTCTTTACATTAACTTGACTGGGGCTGGCTTGATGATTAAATACAGAGAATTAAAATACAAAAACATTAGAATACAAATAATTAAAATGCACGAAGTTAGTAGAATGAGTACATACACCACAAGGACCCTGATTACACAACAAATAATAGCTTGTAAATGAACTGAACCCATCAATATACAGGGCTTCTTGAAACTACTTTTATATCTGTTGTATATTGCGTTTTCATAAATCAACATTGCAACCAACATTAACATTAAAAACATGCAGCATAACATACTTATGGAAATACTCAATATGAAATTCCTAAGTACATAAAAACATGTAAAAAATCATAAAATAATCATAAAATCTCGGATGTGAAAATCCAACAATCCTAAATACCTCCACGTGACTATAATGTAGAACATGAAGGTGGAACATAAATGGTTATTACAATGTGCAATACACAAAGGAAATGCTGTGTGTACCGATATCCATGTAAGAAAATAATGAGTAAGTATATAGAAGTGTATTATAACGTAATAATAAATATATATGTATATAAATATATTTTTATGTACATAAATATATTTTGAATATTGATATACATACAGTGTATGTAAGAATTTAATATGTAAACTTGTATATTGAATATATTTTAATATATTTTAATATGTTGTATATTACTGGTTTAATGTATAAAATAAATATATATATATAAAATATTCATGAATATAAAATGTATAAATATGTAAGAAATATATAAATATGAAAATATAAAAATATAAATATAACATGTAAAATGTAAAAACGTGTATGTGACATTTTTAATGACTGTGGGTTGGCTATATTGAAATTGATGATGAATCGAAACCTGGAAATAATGGAATTAAAGAAAAAAGAGATAGATAATTTACAGAAGGAAATCAGTACAGACTTGCTATTCCCAGTGGAGGAATACAAATATGTTTATGTGAAGGTTTTGCATGACATTGATTATGTAACTGATACTAATATTAAAAGAAAATTAAAGAAATTAGAAAGGGACATATATGAATATGAAAACGGTTTTGCTTATACTAAAGTGACAAAAACACAAGGTTTTGGGCAGGATAGGTTGTCTTACAAATACAAACAAAATGATAATAGGAATTACAGACAAGGGGGAACAGGATGGAATAAATACAGGAATCAGGATGTACAAGAATATGGTCCTTATAGAAATTAAGAATTTCATTCTGGTGATAATGACCAAAATATTTGGAGAACAGAGTTCCCTTTAGGGATGGAGGAACCAAGGAGGTCAGAGAGACTGAGGAATCGAAATCAACAACCTTCCTACGCACAAGCAACAATGACCAACAGTGTGCAGCAGATGGGGAGAGAATACAGATAGGGGGCCCCTCAATGAACACAGATGAAGTAATTGCAGAGGAATTTAATGGGGAACACATGCTTGTAGAACAAGAATATGGACAACAGGTCAATATTAACAATACCTTTAATAATTTTTATATTTTCAACTATACTGATATGGTTATTACTGAGGAATTTTTCAAGTTATTTACAAAAGGTTTTACTTTTGTTCCAGTAAACAAACCTAAGATAGAAAATATTATACTGGATATTAGAATGTTTACACGGAAATTGAACTTTCAACATTTGTTCAAAGACAAAGTAGTAAAAGACAAAGGGGATGGTTTAACTAGATTAAGTACATACAACCCCCCTCTCCAGCATGAAATCCAAAATTTTGAAAAATGTGTTACCAACAGGGTTCGTTGTGAGTACAGGAAAGGAAGGAAATTGAAGAATAATTTGACCAAGGCCGAGGCAGATTTATTGGATAATTTAAGTAAAAATGACAAAATACGTATTATGAAGCCCGATAAGGGGGGAGGTTTAGTGATAATGGACAAATGGGACTACATCAAAAGGATGAAAGATATTTTAGATACTGAGGAACACTACAGTTTGGTAACCAGGAATGAAATAAACATTTCATACAGGAAAATTGATTTGATTTTAGATGACAATTTGCTTGCAGGTATGATTGATACTAAACTATATAATTTTTTAAAAGTTCCAAAACCAGTGATACCTGCTATCTTTGGTATACCTAAGACACACAAATCATGGTCAGATCCCCCCATTGAGGCCCATCGTATCTTCCCAAGGATCGAAAACGCAGCTACTAGCTATTTATGTTGACACAAAAGTTAAAAAATTTTATAATAAATACAAACACATTTTAATAGATTCTTGGGATTTTTTACAAAAAATTGGGAGAAGTATGTATACTGATGAAACCCTTTTCATTACCATTGATGTGAAAGACTTATTTTCTGTTATTCCTCAGGTTTTGGGTTTAGAATGGTTTGAAGAAATATTACAGGAAATTAATCTTCTAACAGGTGATGAATTTAGATTAGTTTTAGAATGTATGGAATTAGTTTTAAAATATAATTACATGTATTTCGAGGGGGATTATTACCACCAAAAGGACGGGGTTGCTATGGGTTCTGCCTGTGCCCCAGTGTTCGCCAACATGTTTATGTTGTTTTGGGAGAAGAAGTATGTTTTAAACTCTGAGTACAGTCAATATATTGGTCAGTATTTCCGCTTTTTGGATGACATTTTTGTCTTGTGGACAGGATCTTACAACATGGTGAATGATTTTATAAGTTACATCAATCAGACAACTACATTTTTACAATTTACACATGAAATTGGGAGAAATGAAATTCACTATTTAGATATAAAGTTGATTAAAGATTATAACAACAAATGTTTTAAATCTAATATTTTTAGAAAGGAACACCACTCTAATGCATATCTACACTTTGATAGTGACCATCCTTACCAACTCAAAAAGATCATCATAAAAGGACAGATGATTAGGATGGCTAGAATGATTTCGGATGAAATAAACAACATAGAGAGAATGTTTACGGATAGAGGATATCCTATGGATTTTATAATTCCAATTAAGGAATATGCGTTAGCTGGGAGAGGTGTCAAGTACATTCCATTACTGGCCAAGGATGGTGTGTTAGGTCTTGAAGGGAATTCAGTACCTAACATTGATACAAGTTCTGATGTAGATACAGTATCCAATATAAATCACACTAACAATAATGTCTACAACAGGGACAGTGGGAGTAATAGTTTGAATAGACAGGAAAGGGATAGGGAGGAGGTTACACCATATTTGACCTTCACTTACCACCAAGGTATAGGTTGGCTGAAAAAAAAGCATATACGAAGCATGGGAAATGTTCAAAAACATGGCAGTAAGAACGGATGTCTTCCAAAACAAGATCAAATTTAGTTTTAGGAGAAATAGAAATATCAAGAACATTATAGAGAAGAACAGCACTAACACTGGTGGATGTAATAAGAAACAAGGTAGTTATGCTTGTGGTAGATGTGCATAATGTTGTTACATAGCAGGACTAAAAGAGGTTAGAATTCCAAACCTGCATATTGTTCTTAAAGCTAGGAAATACTACAGTTGCTATTCAAAAGGGGTGGTATATTATGTTTTCTGCAAAGCATGTGATTGCTATTACATCGGTAAGACAGAACGCCACCTCAGATCTAGAATATATGAGCACATGAGAGACATCAACAAACGTAACGACAATAATGCACTCTATAGACACGCTTTGACTTGTATACATGCTGACTTCAAGTTCTGGGTATTGGAGGAAATTGCGTACCCAGAAAGAGGAGGGGATTGGGAGACACGTTTGGAATACAAAGAAATGATATGGCAATTAAGGTTAGACGCTTGTGGTAGTAAAGGACTTAATGATCATATTTCCATTAGTCCAGCATTAAAAGTATTAGCAGGTGATCCTAAGAGACACGGTAGATGAAATTCAACCCATTATACATAACACCTATTTTATTTTACATGTAGTTTTGGTGGTTACATCAGGTTTTAGATATATTCCTTTTTATATATTATATTATATATTTTTTATATATTATATTATTTTTTTATATTATATGTATATATCTATATTCATATTTATATTCACTTATTAATTCACATTTATATGTATATTTATAAGCATTCATAAATCAAATTTACTTTCATATGTCACAACAAATGAACTAATTTATATTTATATTTCATATCAATATTTAATATTCAATATATTTTTACATTTTACATGTTATATTTATATTTTTATATTTTCATATTTATATATTTCTTACATATTTATACATTTTTATTTATGAATATTTTATCAATATATATATTTTTTATACATTAAACCAGTAATATACAACATATTAAAATATATTCAATATACAAGTTTACATATTAAATTCTTACATACACTGTATGTATATCAATATTCAAAACATATTTATGTACATAAAAATATATTTATATACATATATATTTATTATTACGTTATAATACACTTCTATATACTTACTCATTATTTTCTTACATGGATATCGGTACACATAGCATTTCCTTTGTGTATTGCACATTGTAATAACCATTTATGTTCCACCTTCATGTTCTACATTATAGTCACGTGGAGGTATTTAGGATTGTTGGATTTTCACATCCGAGATTTTATGATTATTTTATGATTTTTTACATGTTTTTATGTACTTAGGAATTTCATATTGAGTATTTCCATAAGTATGTTATGCTGCATGTTTTTAATGTTAATGTTGGTTGCAATGTTGATTTATGAAAACGCAATATACAACAGATATAAAAGTAGTTTCAAGAAGCCCTGTATATATTGATGGTTCAGTTCATTTACAAGCTATTATTTGTTGTGTAATCAGGGTCCTTGTGGTGTATGTACTCATTCTAACTTCGTGCATTTTAATTATTTGTATTCTAATGTTTTTGTATTTTAATTCTCTGTATTTAATCAAGCCAGCCCCAGTCAAGTTAATGTAAAGAAAGTCAGTAAGATTTCTTATTCTTATTTTTATTCTTACTTCACGCACAATTCATTTTACAATACCCATTTAAATTTACTATGAATTCAATTAATGATGACAGTGTTGTAGACCAATGAGGGAGATCTACCTGTTATAAAAGAATGATTTTGTCTATGTGGAAGAGGATTCTGAAGAAGTCTCAGTTGTGAGATGAAAGCGCTTAATCTTCTACTCTGTTTTTATTTTTGTTTCTGTTCAAAATAAATATTTGTTTATAATTACTTCGTGGTCGTTTATCTGCATTCTGCAGCAACGTATTTGGGGTTATTGGACAGCCTTTATTGTACCGGATCAGCGTTGAATTGTGCTTTTGTGGTTTGGTGTGCTTTTGTGTTTTTCGTTTACAAATAGTCCTAACAACAGCAAACACAGTTATCACAGTCAGTCCACACACACACTCAACTTAAAACTAGAAAAGGTTAAGGGAACTGACTAAACCCACACACAGACACTGTAAGGGGTGGGGAAAACTAAGGTAAAGCCCGTAGGCCCAAAGATAAAAGTTAACTAAAGAAGGGAAGAGGGGCTACAAAAGGGCTGTAATGAATAAGTACAATCAGTAGGGACATAAAAAAGGGGATCTAACTGGAAAAACTACCTGAAAATTAGTTTTATAGAAAGAATTCTCTTTACTGACCTGAGCCGGTAAAAAAGGCAACCTCACAGCGAAGCGGCAAACGAGATCTGGGGAGTTAGCGCATGGTATTGTGGGTTATAGGGCTGCCTCGAGCCGGTAAAAATAGCTCTCGAGCTATAGTATAGGCCGAGTCGGAGCCGAGGATCGGCTCAGAACCCCATCCAGCAAGAATGAAGGCGAGAATGACAACTTAACATTGGTCTGGAAGATCGGATCGAAGGGGCCGAAGATGGCACCGAACGAAGAATCGATGGTGGAGGCAGCGCCGACACTGGGTCTAAGACCTGGGGCTCGATCAAAGATAACCGTTCGATGCTCGGCCCCGAGGTCTGTGGGACCGGCGAACGAATCTTGGAAGAGGTGCTCGGAGCCGATGACATGGGCTCCGACACCCTTGATGTCTTCGACCCCTTCGAAGACTTAGAAGCCTGGTCGGACTTCTCCAGGGCCTCCTGGAAGTCCGTCTCAAGTAAGCCCCTGTCAATCCGCTTCATGCGCCTCTGTCATGACTCTCCCACTAAAGGAATGACAGCTGGAGCAGTCCTCCTGCAAGTGGAGAGGGCCAAGGCAGTAAACACAGGAAGCATGATTGTCAGTAATGGACATTTTTTGCCCACACTGACATCTTTTAAATCTGGATTTGGCCTTCTCTGACATAGCAAGCACAAATCCCAAATAGTAATAAAGAACAGTCACCAACACTAATAAAATACACAAAGAAGGTTATATTTGGATTGAAAGGTTGTTAGCAACAAGGTAATAATAGAAGTAATATGAACAGTAACCTATATACACTATCCAGTAATTATAGAAGAAACACACACACTGTCAGAGCCCAAAGTAGGCCGCAGCCCAACAAAAAACTACCTATATATATATATATATATATATATATATATATATATATATATATATATATATATATCTCAAGATATACCGAAACTAACTAGAAACAACCACACACTCTATACACTATCCTATCTGATAAATTCTGACAGAAAAAAAAAAAACTCTTATCTGAGCGTTGTAATTAAACTTTTTCTCTGACTCGAGCTCTCCTCGACCGATCTGTTGCAGCGGCAAACTAGATCTGAGAAGTAGCAGGGAGGATCATGGGATATACTCTGGTCTCGAGCTTCTCTGAGATGTAGAGCTTGTGATACGGCCGACTCGGAGCCGAGGATCGGCTCCGAACCCGTGTGTAAGAACAAACTGCGAAATTGATCACTTTCACATGATGGGTTAGTCCTGAGGGAAACCCTGTCTGCATGGAAGATAATGAAAGGTTCCACAGCCATAAGGGCCTGTAACTCAGACACTCTTCTTGCTGAAGTGATGGCTAGCAGTAAGGCTGTTTTCCAAGAGAGAACTTGTAACTCTGCTGTAGCAGCAGGCTCAAAAGGGGGAAGCGTGAGCTTCTCTAATGCAAAGTTAAGGTCCCAGGCAGGAGTGGGCGCTGTCCTGGGGGGGGGGGGTCTTAAATTTTTTAACTCCTCTCAGGAACTGTTTAATCAGCGGGCGAGAGAAGAGGGATGGCTCAGTACTGTAATGAGCTAAGATGGCAGAGACATGAATCTTAAAACTTATGAAAAGGAGAGGCCCTTGTGGAGCATCTCTGTTAGATAATCTACAATTTGAGGCAAGGAGGGCACGGCTGTGTCCTTCCCTTGAGAGTGGCTCCAAGAACAATATCTATTCCACTTGTCTGCACAGGATTTCCTAGTACTGGGCCTCCTGGCCTCAATGATAACATCCAGCACCTGTTTGCGGAGGGTTGCTGGTGATGTATTCAGGGAATAAGCCAGGTTCAGGGTTTGCAACTGATGATGCAAAATCTGTCCCTCCTGCTGGGACAGCAGAGAGGGGGGTCTGCTGTAGCTGCCAGGGTGGCACTGCTGTCAGACTGCATAAGAGTGGGTACTAGGGCTGGCGTGGCCAGTCTGGTGCAATAAGGAATGTCCTTGGCCTGTCCTGTTTGATCCTGAGTACCACCTTTTGAAGGAGGGGCAGAGGGGGAAAGGCATATATTGAGAGGTTTTCCCATGTGAAGGAAAGGGCATCCACTTTCCAAGCTTGGCTGTGGGGAATTCTGGTGCAAAATTTGTTTAGTTGATGACTTTAGGGGGATGCAAAGAGGTCCACCTCTGGTGTCCCCCACCTGTGTATCAGAAGTTTGAATGAGTTTGGTTCCAGTTTCCACTTGTGTGGGTCCATTAGATTTCTGCTCAAGTCGTCTGCCAGTGAATTTTGCTTGCCTCGCAGGAACTGAGCTTGCAGGTGCACTTGGTTGCTTAAGGCTGTGTTCCACAGTGTCACGGCTAACCTGCAAAGTGGGTAGGAGTGAGTTCCTCTCTGCTTATGTACCACATAACTGGTGGTGTTGTCTGTCTATCAGGAGTTGTCCTGGCAGGATAAGGTATTTGAAGGCTGTCAGTGCATTGTGTACAGCTGACATTTCTTTTTGATTGATATGCAGATGAATTTGTCCTGGGCTCCATTTGCCTTGAATGCATTTGCCTGCCATGTGAGCCCCCCATGCATAGTCTGATGTAAGAGTTTGGATGGCGAAGGGTTGCGAGAAAGGGATCCCTTGTTGTGGTTGCAAGCCTCTGCCCACCAAAGGAATTCTGTCCTTGGGCAAGGAATGATAGGAATCACTGCTTCTTCCAGGTCCTGGGAATGTTGACACCAGAGACTTTTCAAGTACCATTGGAGTTTCCTCATATGCAGTCTTGCATATGGAATCAGTAGAATACATGATGCTATGAACCTTAGGGCTTGCAGTATTTTTCTTGCAGATAGCGGAGTTTGGGTGGCCAGTAGTTTGAAATAAGTTGTCAAATAAACCTGCTTTTCTGGAGTGAGGAATGCCATCTGGGAAGTTGTGTTCAAGCTTGCTCCCAGGAATACAATATTTTGGCTGGGTACCAGATGTGATTTTTTTTTGTTGATGGTATACCCCAGAGAAGTCAGGAGTCTCTTTACAAAGGTCAGGTGCTGAAGTAGCAGTTCCTGACTGTCCGCCGGAATCAGGCAATCGTCCAAGTATGAGTAAATTTGAATATGTATCTGCCTGCAGTAAGCAATGGCTGGAGCCAGGCACTTTGTGAATACCCTGGGCGCAGTAGATAAGCCAAAGGGAAGTGCAGAGAACTGATAATGCATAGAGCCTGCCCTGAAACGTAGATATTTCCTGCAAGATTTCCTTATGGGGATACGCAGATAAGCTTCATTTAAGTCAAGGGTGACTAGCCAGGAGTCCTTGGCTAGCATAGGAAGGAGCTGCTGCAGTGTAAGCATTTTGAATTTTGGTACCACCAGGAAGGTGTTTAGGGTTGACAAATCCAGAATAGGGTGCCAAGAGTTCTCTTTTCCTGGGCACCAGGAACAGCCTGGAGTAGAAACCCTGTCTCCTTTGCTCTGTTGACACAGGGTGAATAGCCTTATACTGAGAAGAGAAAGTACTTGCTTTTGGGCCTCTGTCCACTGGTTTGGAGGAAGGTCTGGCAATCTGCTTGGGGGTGGCAGAGAGTGGAAATAGAATCTGTATTCCCTGGGATTCAAGACCCATCAGTCCTGGGTAATATACTCCCAGTTTTTTGCATGCTGGGTGAGTTTTCCTCCCAGGGGTGCAAGTACTTTGGCATGGCTGGGAAGGGTTAAGGACAAGCCATTGTGAACTTTTTCCATAGGGGGGTGGCCTACCACTCCCAATTTCTGAGGAGGGAGCACTCCATTGTTTAGATTCGTGCATACCGAGACTGTAGTCTTTGTGGTCTGTTGCCCCTGGGTTTGGGCTGAGAAGGCCTGGAAAAGACCAATTTTTTGAAGGCCAATGCCTACTAAATCTAGGTGGTTGTACCTGTAAGAAACCTTTAACAGTTTGCATGGATTTAGATTTTTCTTCCATCTTTTAAAGAACAACTTCTTCTTTCGAGCCAAACAGCCTTGGTTTAATGGAGCATCAAGTAGTTTTGCCTTGACATGGTCTGGCAAGATTTGTTTCTTCAGCCAAGCATGCCTTCTCAGAACAGACTCAGTGACAGCAGCCCTGCAAGATGCTTCTAAGGCATCTAAACCACACTGCAAAGTATGTTTACCAACTTGGTTTGCAGAATGCATTAAGTCTTGTAAGTCCTTATTTTCTGCACAATCAGTAATCAAAAACATTTTTTGTTTAATTAGATCAATAATATGCTGCTGGTACTTCAACGTGTGAAACTGGCAATTTAAAGCCCTGATGGCAAGAGTTCCAGAGGTTTATACCGTCTTACCCCATCTGTCTATAGCCCTAGAATCCCTGTCCAAAGGGGTAGGGTTTTTGGCTGTAGAAGCCTTAATACCTTTAAGTCCTTGGGAAATGGTCTCTGGATCCGCAGTGGGATTTTTAGAGAAATTTGTGAGAGTCAGGTACTCTGTAGTATCTGTTATGCTTTCTAGCAGTAGGTGGTAAAATATCAGGGGGTAAGGCTAGATTCCATGAAGACATCATCTACAACATCCAGGACAGGGGGAAGAGCTAGAGCACAATGCTGAGGCAAGTCTAAAAATTCCCTGAGTCTCTATTTGGACTGTGGGTAGTCCTGGCATTCACAGCGGAAAAGCTCTCTTAGGGTATGCAAGGTTTCACTGAAAAAAGGTCCTGGGGGCTGAGGGAATTGACTCCTCTGCATCAGAGTCCTCTTGGGTAGATAAGGGTATGTCCTAGTAATCACAGGGGTCAGAATCATCAGACTCATGGTCTGAAGAATATGAAGGAAAATCAATTCTTTGTCTTTTAGAGGGGGAAGGCCTGGCTTCCCTTAAAGTAATAAGGTCTTCAGCCATTCTAAGCATTTGTTTCTGCGGCATGGGAGCTTGAGAATGTGCTTTGGTCGTCGGTTTCCTAGGCGCAGTGCGAACTCTGGGCCTGAGAAATTCGGCAGATTTAGTCATTAACTAACTAGTCGGTTTAATGCAAACATCGGAAGGTCTGAATATACCCTCATAAGCCAGTGCCTGCACATCGGCTCTGGACCCATCCAAGGTAAAGACATAGGCAGGTTCCATAGTCTAAGAAGCATCTTGCGGCATACTGGACTCCGAATGGGTCTCAGTAGAGGCCTGCAAATCTGTAGAAGTGGGTAAAAGGGGCTGGAAAGCACCTCACTGAGTACTGGCGGACTGGCAACTAGCTTAACGGAAGAGTCATCGGCAGTTTTGGACCTATGTGGTTTGTCTCTGTCTATCTTTGCGTTTTTTCGGAAGGTCAGTATTCGGCTGGCTTACTCACACCATTTCGGAATACGGAGAATGAGAGCTAAAGAATTGAGACAAAAATAGCACAACGACGAATAGTTTGGGCGTTGAACAAGGCACAAAACTGGCAGCGAGGGGCATTGTGGTCTGGGCCTAAACAGGTGACGCAGTAAGAATGAAAATCTGAGATATTTGCTTTCCACAGGCAAGATAATCGTTAACTTTTTCTGACATCGATGAGAGCATGAAAAAAAGGTCCCCAATGGGGTACTTAGCTTTAAAAGGTTTGAAACTCGAAAAATGAAAATTTCAGGTAGCTGCTGACCGGCACTTGCGAACTGCTTCTGGTTTGGGCTCCCGCGTGGCAGGAAAGCTGATGTAATGGCATCGGCTGCATGTTTTATATCCCTGACATCATGGATGAGGTGACAGCATCAGACGCAGAAATTCCAAGACTCTGCTATTTGGGCCGATTGAGGGCTACCTGCAGGCAGATAACCCAAGTGTGATGACTGTAACAGTGAAACACAAAGATCATCTTTAAATTTCAAGTAGCTGCTGGTTCAAATGGTGGTACCATAAGTGAGTGCAGTAATACAGTCAGACCCCAAAGTTGGAGAGGATCTTTAAAAGGAAGCTTTATGTGCATTGTACCTTTTAGAAAAACTTTACAAAGTCTTTGAGACATCAAAGTTTGGTCTCCAAATCCAATGTGAAAATTTAAAATTGCTGCTAAAATAACTGACTGGAGAGGCAGAGGCTCATTTATTAAAGGTGATAGCTAGGAATTCCAAAAATTCTCTACTGGCACTGAAAAAGGGTCTAGTCCATTGTTAGAGGCCCAAATAAAAAAATTCTTCCATTTGCTTAGGTAGAGAGTTCTGGTTGATTGTTTATACCAACAAAATATGCCGCACAAGAGAAGGCATAGCATTATATGCCTGGTGAATATCTGAAGTGGAGGAAACAAGCTGTTAGCTTCAGATTTTGAAGACTGGGATAGACTAGTCCCTGGGGGGTGAGACAGGAGATCCGTAACTGGGTCAAGAATCCATGGGCAGCAAAGTAGATGAGGCCAAAGGATGGGAAACCATACATGTCAAGGCCAATAAGGAGCAATGAGGATCACTCTGCTTCTCAACCGAGATGCTTTCTTAAGAAATAATAGTATCAGAGGGAAGTGGGGGAGGTGTAGAGGAGATCCGGGGACCAATCGTGAAGAAGAGCGTCTCTGGCAGATTCCCCGAGGGGGGATTAGGGCACAGTAGCTTCTGCACTTCTTGTTCAGGGGTGAGGCAAACAAGGTCACAGCAAGGCTGGCCCGAATGAAAAAAATCCCCTCACTTACTCTGGGGCTCAAAGACCACTCGTGCGGCATGAGGATACATCTGCTCAATTTGTGTGCAATTACAATGGAAGTCCCCAGGATGTGCATTGCTATCAGAAAGCGGTCTGAAGATATGGCCCATTGCCACACTCGAGAGCCTTCTCGACACAATGGGTAGGACTTAGTTCCCCCCTGTTTGTTGATGTACCAGACTGACATGTCTGTCTGAATAACTATCATCCCTAAAGGTAAGGCAGAATGAAACACTTGCAATGCCAGAAACACTGCCCTTAACTCCAGTAAACTGATGTGCAGGTTGGCCTCAGAAAAGGACCAAGTGCCTTGGAAAGTCTTCCCTAGATAATGCCCCCATCCCATCTATGAAGCATCCGTGGTCACTATGGCCTTGGGCAAGACAAAGACATCTTTGAAGAATCTCATTCAAATGCTCATTCTTGCTCAGCTAGAAATTAAAATCAAGAGGTCCATGGGATGAGATAGAACTGACCATTGATTTGCTAACAGCCACTGGAGAAGTCTCATGTGAAATCTTGCTAGTGGGACTAATGTGATAGCAGCTGCCACAGAGCCCAGGGCTTGTAAAATCAGCTGAGCAGGTATCTCGTTTGAGCACAGTAGAAAATGAACTTGCATCTGTATCTTCTGCAATCTGTGAAGAGGAAGCGATGCAATGCAAAAATAAGTGTTGAGATGAGCTCTGATGAATTCCATTTCTTGGGTGGGCATTAAATGGGATTTCGCAACATTTACTGTTATGCCCAATTGGCAGGACAGGTCCAGTATGAAAACCGTAGTCTGTTGCAGTAGATGTCAGGAGGGAGTGGACAGGAGCCAGTCATCTATGTAAGGAAACACACCGACTCCGTGCAGCCTCAAGTGAGCTGTGACCGCTGTCATGCATTTGGTGAACACCCTGGGGGTTGTGGAGAGACCAAAAGGCAGCTCCCTGAACTGGAAATGACTGGCTCCTATTTGGAAGCGGAGAAACTGAGCATTTCTCCACTTTTATGTGGTAATACTTGACTTGAAAGTTGATAGAACACATCCAATCATCTTTCTCCAAGAAAGAGAGAACAGACTGAACTGTGACCATCTGTAATTTTGCTTGTTAGACAGACTTATTTAGAATACTGAGATCCAAAACTGGTCTCCAGTCCCCTGTTTTCTGTGTCACTAAAGAATCTAGAGTAAAAAAACAGATCCTAACTGGTCTGGTGGGATTTCTTGGATAACTCTTTCTAGCAGCTTTTGTACTTCTACTGCTGCTTGAACACTCTGACTGGGTGGGTAAGTCAGGGAGCCTTGGGAGGGTTTCTTGGACAAAGGGTGAATGGAATTAGACAACTTCTGGTAATTATCCTTAGCACCCAAGCATCGGTGGTTATTCATCGCCAGGTATTTAGGTGCAAATAAAATCTTCCCCTGACTGCTACCAGAGGTAAACAAGAGGGCCTCCCTTCAGGAGCGCTGACAAGGTTGACAGGAGAACGAGTCTCTGGAACCTTGATTCTGTGGACCACTTCTGCCTCTGGGATGGTGTCTTCCACTGCAACTCCCCCCTCTGCCCCAAAGGGCATCCGAGCCACATGTGCTCCGGGAAGGCTTCTGAGATTTCTTGAAACGCATTTTACCATACCTTTGATTCCGTGAACAGGATCGCTGAGGAATGGAAAAATGTATGCCCACAGCAGACAAAGTCTTTCCATCCTTCTCACACGTGGACAGAGTTTCCTTGACTTTGGGACCAAACAAGGAGAACCCATCAAAGGGGGCACTGACAAAGGAAGATTTGAACGGTTCTGCAAACTCACGCAGGCGCATCCAAGCATGTTTCCATATAGCAACGCCTGAAGCTGCGGACCTGGTCACCCCTTTGGCTGCATGTGCAATGAGCCTCATGGACGAGTTTGATATAGACTCCAGGGTAGCTATTTGGGAGGCTACCTTTTCCTGAACCCCCTCAGCCACAGCTTCCACCAGGGTATCTAACAGCTTCTCGATCAGATCCCTTTGGAGTCTAGTAAAATGAGCCAAGAAGTTCACGGACCTGATGGAGAAGTTCGATGACGCACAGACCCAATCCCCAAATCTGTCCATTGCACTGGACTCTCGGTTCGGGGGGGGGGGGGGGGTAGACAGTAGAACTTTCCTTGGCAAGTTCTTGTTTAGTGGCTGCCGCTACCCACCACGGTATCTACTACCAAGCCCTTAGCCCAGTGGGGTTGGTCCTCTGGACCAGTAAGCATCTTATCAGGTCTTCAGGGGACTGGTTCCCACAGCATCAGGAACATTACAAGCCCACTAAGCAATTAACTTAAATAGTCAGCGGGAGGGGTCACCCAAGAGGTAAATAGGCATGCACCACAGGCCTGCAGGTACACAGATTCCTCTGAGGATAGGTCTTTCGGCTTCCAACCAACCCTCTACTTCAGGATATCTAGAATGTCTCCAAAGGAGACATCTTCCAGCGTGATTGGGGGGAACCCTCCCCTTTGTCGAAATCCATGTCCTCTGTGATGGATTATTCCTGACAATCAAAGTGCTTCCTCTTGTACGAATCTCTTCAGAGGGGGCTCCTCAGTGGGGACATCTGAGGAGGACTAGGAAGAGAGTACCCTTAGAAGGCAAGTGGTGTGACCGTGATGCGTGCTGTCTGGGGGTGAAGGTGGGTGCCTGAAATTAAGAGTATGGAGCCTCAAGTGGGGACTCCAATAACTCAGGAGCCACCTAAGAAGCAGTGGACAAAGCCCTTTCCACAGCCTGAAAGGCAAGACCCCCTGAGGAGGGATGGGAGCCCAGAACAGAGACAGACAAACTCAGAACCGGGTCACACCCCAGCTTAAGAGTCCCACCTGGAAAACTGAACAGAGGAGGGGTTCACTGCTGCTGTAGTCATAAGGGATACTGACGGCTCTGTAAAAATGCTCTCAACCAACATAAACCCTCTGTACTCGAAGATGCGGTCCTGGGAATCTGAGGGCACAGAGGGGGCCAGAGCCAGACTTGGCACAGAGGGCAAAAACGCAGTTGGCACCAAAGTCATAGGAACCTCGGTGGATGGAGGCGAAGGATCTAAATCCTGTGCTGAGGTTAGAGGAGGAGAGTAATTGGGTGTACTGGGGGTGGGGCAGCTGCACCAGGAGGGAGAGTGGGCTGAACAGCAGAGGAAAGACCCCGGGCTGCCAAGATCTCGTTCACCAACCTAACTTTCAGTTCCAAAAGACTTCTGGAGGAGCGTGTTGATAGGGCTCAAGGAGACTCCAGTCTCTCTAGGAACAGACTAGGAAACAGTCTACGGAAGGAATCCAATGAAGGTGAGTAAGTAGACCTGGGTTTCGAAATTATGGCTTGCTTCAGTACCATCTGTTGCACCTACGTGAAACAGCTGGCAATGAAGTCAGAGCCATAGAGATGGTCAGAGCTGTAGAACTAAGGCTCTGAACCATAGACGCAACCAGAGTAGAAGGAACCGAAGAACTTCTCCAGTACCGGAGACTTTGACCGTTCCAACAGTTTTGGAACTTTGGATTGCGGTTCTGAGGAGGAAGCTTCAGAGGCATATTTGTGCTTCTTAATGGGCAGTGCCAAAGAGGATGACTGTTACCGATCAAGAGTACTTAGGGCCAGAGGCCGGAGGAGAATGGCCGGCCTTGGACAAGGCTTCCTTGAAAAGGGCCTTAAAAAAGCCCTTTGGAGGATCAACTTATTCTTTCTCTCAGCCAGAGTTCTATTATTAAAACCCTAGCAAATGGTATAATCCACACTCGAAGTGAGGCACACCCACGCAATAAATGCATTTTTCATGACTATCTGGGCTTGGCATTTTTCTGCTGCTCTCAGTACATTGTTTGAATCGTGAGACTGTAGATTTTGTTTTTTCTGCCATAAAGAACAGTTGTGTAAAATCTTACCATAACCATAGATGCCCTTCTCTTCCATGTTGCAGTATTCATCACATATGGGTTTACTCCTCTTGTGACCCGAACGTCTGGCCAGTATACAACAGTTTTCAGTCACTGTATGGTGTGAGGGACGTCCGATGTGCCTAGTGGAACGTGGGCCATAAAAGTGACGTCTTTTTGGACCAGCCCGCAGAACTGTAAGCCCCAGCTGGAACCAGTCCTAGCAAGGGAAATGCAGCATAAGGGGAAGGATAATGGGAAGGAATACGGCAACATGGAAGAGTAGGACATCTATGGTTATGGTAAGATTTTACACAACTTTTCTTTGTCCTTCTATTCACATGGTGCAGTATTCAGCACATATGGGTGAGTGCCAAAGCTCACCGTAAAGAAGGGGGTGGTGGTCGAGAGGCAGTCTCCAGGAATCCATGAAGGATAGCCCTGGCAAATCCTGCCCTGGCACTGGAAATATGGCTTAACTTGTAATGTTTGGTGAAGGTGTGCAATGATAACCAAGTGGCTCCTTCAACAACAACAGAGGTATTCAAACCCCTGAAGAAGGCTTCTGAGGAGGCCATTGCCCTGGTGGAGTGTGCTTTAATAGTACCTTGCAGGGATTTCTCATGGTATTTGTAGCAGAAGGCGATAGCTTTGGAAAACCAGGTCGAAAATATTTGTTTGTTACTACGTTCCCTAGGACCCTGGGGTGGTAGGGGACAAACAGTTGATCAGCCTGTCTGATGAACTTGGTTTTTTGCAGATAAAATCTGAGTTGTCTGTGCACATCCAAGGAATGGATTACTCTCTCACGGTCTCTCTGTGGGTTAGAGAAGAAGGGTGGTAGATGGATGACCTGATTTAGGAAGGTCATTCATCACCTTGGGCACGAAGGAAGGATTTGTTCTTAAGAGTAACCCTGTCCGTGTGGAACACCAGGAAAGGTGGGATGGCCATGAGGGCTTGTAGCTCTGCCACACTTCTAGCTGAGATCAAGACCACGAACAGTACAGTTTTCTATGTATAGTGTTTTAGGGAAGCTTTGTCTGCTGGTTTGAATGGAAGAAGTGCAAGCTTTTCCAAAACATAGTTGAGGTCCCATGGGGGTGGAGATGGCCTTCTGGAGGGTCTCAGGTGAAGGACCCCTTTAAAGAATAATGTGGCTGGTAGTTTGGAAGCCAGGGGGACCTAGAGGAAGAAGTGCTGAAATGGTAGACAAGTGGGCTTTAATGGATGAGTAGGCCAAACATGTCTGTAGTAGTTCACACAGGGTAAGACAGTAATAGAAGGGTGTTGCTTGCAAGTGAGTTCAACTGTCTTGAGACACCATACAGAAAATCACGTCCACTTTGTTAGGTAGGATTTTCTTGTGTCTGGTTCCCTGGCCTCCTGGATGACAGTGAGCAAATCCTCATTGTAAAAGTACCTAAAAGGGATCAGAATGCTATCGGGCCACAGTGTGAGGTGCAGCAGTTGCCACTGTGGGTGTATTTGGGATCCCTTGTGCTGTGTGAGAAGGTCCTCTTTGATAACTGTAAAAGTAGGGGGAACTAAAACGGTCTTGGTCAACAGGGAGTCACCAACAAGATTTTTGGTCTGTCCTGCTGAATCTTCAGCAGGACCCTCTGTACAAGTGGGAAGGGGGGAAATGTATAGAGAAACCTCCCCTTACAAAAGACTGAGAAGGCATCTGTTGCCATCGCCTGAGGGTGTGAGAGTCTGGTGCAGAAGAAAGATGTTGCCTGTTGATGGAGGAGGAAAACATATCTATTTGAGGTGTACCCCACCAGTGGAACAGATCCAGGAAGCCATCCCTGAGAAGCATCCTTTTGTGGTTGTAATGGATCTGCTGAGGGAGTCTGCCTGGGAGTTCTGTTGTAAAGGAATGTAAACCCCTTGCAGGGTAACTCTCTGGGATGTGGCCAGTTCCCACACCAGGAGAGCTAGTCTGCAAAGCAAGTAAGATTTGGTCTCCCTCTGTTTGTTGAGATACCACAGCTCTGTGGTATTCTGTAAAGATCTTTAGTGGCCTTTGTTGTAGATTGGAAGACTCGCATGGCCAGGAGTATTGCCCTCATCTCTCGTGGTCTTTGTGTGGCTCAGGCCACAGCCCCTGCACTTTCAGATGGCTCAGAGTTGCTCTCCAGCCCAAGTTTGAGGCATGTGTGTGCATGATCTGTTTGGGTTGAGGTGGTTGGTGGGGAAGACCTGGATTGATGTTCACTTGCTTCAGCCACCACTGGATTTCTAGTTTGAGGCAGGATAGGAGGGGAACTCTGTACTCCAAAGGGTGGGAGTGCTGGGTCCAGACTGACCTTGGGTACCATTGCAACTTTCTCATATGCACTCTTGCTAATGGTAACATGGGGATAACGGTTGCCATGTAGCCCAGGAGACTGAGGTACTGCCTTGCTGTTAATTCTGTTGTCTGAAGGACCAGAAGTAGGTGTTTGGTTAAGCTTTCCACCTTTTGGAAGGGGGGGGGCTTTCATGATATCTCTGCGAATACTGCACCCCAGGAAGCAATGTCTTGGGAAGGTTCCACGTGGGATTTTGTGAAGTTGATCTGAAATCCCAGGGATTGTAGGAGGGTAATGGCAAGCTGCAAGTGTTTGCAGGAGGATCTCTTTGCAATCTGCCTGTACGAACAGATCATCCAGATAAGGGAATATCAGGATCCCTTTTGTCCTGCAAAAGGCAATAACAGGGGCCAGACATTTGGTGAATACTCTGGATGCCGTGGAAGGCAGAGAATTGAAAGTGAGAAGGGCCCACAGAGAATCTACAGTATTTCTTGAAATTGGGCCTTAACAGTATGCAAAGGAAGGCATCCTTTAAAGCTAGGGTGGCCATGAACCCTTGGGGAAGGAGGAGTGGAAAAAGAGTTGATAAGGTCAACATCCTGACAGTAGGAACCTGAAGGAAGAGGTTGAGCAGAGAGATGTCCAGAATTGGGTCTCCAAGGATCGTCTTTTCTTGGCACTAGGAAAATCCTGGAGTAGAAACTTCTTCCTTTTGCAGCCAATGGTACTGTTTCGATGGTGCCTTGCGCCATCAGAGTTTCTAGTAAGGCTGCAATAGGTGTAGCTGTTTTGAAGGTTGTGGGATAGCCCTTTGCTTTGGGGGCATAAGTCAGGTCATAAAATACCTGTTTAGCATTAATGAAAGGACCCACTTGTCAAAGGTGATGGATGTCCACACTGGAAGACAGTGAAAGATGCAGAGAGAGAGGGAGAGAGGAAGGCTGTGGGGGTTTTAAGGATGGCAGGTAGTCAGACACGACCTGCCTGTCTTGAAAGGGCCATCTCTGGCAGGAGTGGGTTGCTTCCTAGTTGTTTTTCTGGGTCTTGTGGGAGCAGCAGGATGAGAGTGCTTTCTAATAAAAGTACAGTTTTGTACCTACCATAAATGTAGATGTTCAAGTGTTCACACTGCTGCAGTCATTACACTTGGGTTATCCTGCCGTCAGGCGGTCCCACAGTCGGCCAGAGTTCCAAAGTCTTGGTCTGGCGTCGGTTGCTGTCACTTCTTCCCTGACGTCAGTGTGCCAGGGGTATATAAAATGCATCAGACGCCATTTTCTTCAGTTTTTCTTGCCCCAGATGTCAGGTGACCCCAAGTAGTTAGGCAATACATATTGCTAATAAAACATGCATAAAAAGTAAAAACAATAACTTCAGTTACAAGCAAATACACCACAAAGGTTGTATAGGATAGAAAGGTATAGTTAAGTCCAGCTACGACAGAGGGGATGGAGGGAGGGTAACCTGGACTGCAGCAGTGTGAACACTCAAACATCTACATTTATGGTAGGTACAAAACTGCACTATGTTCATCGTGTTACACTGCTGCAGTCATTACACTTGGGTAGAATCCCAACGCTAAGGTTGGGTGGCTGGTCTATAAAGAGTTAGGATTGGCTATGAGGCCCTGCAGAACTGCAGTGGCAAATCCTGCTCTGGATTTAGAATAAAGAGGCTTGGTAAAGGTGTGCATTGAACTCCAAGCTGCAGCTTTCAAAATTTCCTTGGTTGGTACTCCTCTGAGAAAGGCTGCTGAAGTGGCTGTTGCTCTGGTAGAATGTGGCCTAATGTTATTAGGGACTGACTATCCATGCTGTGTGTAGTAGTAGCAAATACAGTGTCCTATCCATTTGGAAATAGTCTGCTTTGAGATAGCCTTGCCCTGTGATCCTGAAGCATATGCTACAAACAGTTGCTCAGTTTTCCTGAAAGTTTTTGTTTTGTCCAAGTAGAAGCGTAGCTGCCTGTGTATGTCCAAAGAATGCAGAAGTTTCTCCCCTTTATTCTGAGGGTTTGGATAGAAAGCTGGCAAATGGATGTTTTGGTTAAGAGCCACACTAGATACCACCTTTGGCATGAAGGTAGGGTTTGTCCTTAAAGAAACCCTGTCCTGATGAAATTTTATAAAAAGTTCCACTGCCATTAATGCCTGTAGCTCTGAGACTCTTCGTGCTGAAGTTACTGCCAGGAGCAGAGCTGTTTTCCATGACAGAAATTTTAGATTGGCTGTATTGGCTGGCTCAAAAGGTGGCAAGGTCAGTTTTTCCAAAACAAAATTGAGGTCCCAACGTTGGTGTTGGTGCTCTCCGGGGCGGTCTTATGTTTTTAGCCCTTCTGAGGTACTGCTTTAGCAAGGGATGAGAGAATAAAGGAGGATCCGTGTTGTAATGAGCTGAAATGGCAGAGGCGTGGATCTTAATTGAGAAGGATAGGCCTTTGTCCAGCATCTCAGTTAAGTATTGTAAAATCTGAGGAATGTTTGGGACAAGAGGGTCAAGGCTTTGAGCCTGGTTCCAGGCACAGAATCTCTTCCATTTTTCTGAGTAAGATTTCCTGGTGCTAGGCCTCCTGGCCTCCAAAATGACATCCATAAAAGCTTTAGAGAGAGGTGTTGCCTGTTTGACTAATGAATCTGCCATGCAGCCAGGTTTAGGGTTTTGAGCTGACCGTGCAGGATCTGATTGTTTTGTTGAGTCAGAAGGTGTGAAATTTGAGGCAAAATCCATGGTGGGCCTTGAGCTAAGTTCTTTAAGATTGGGTACCAGTGCTGGTGTGGCCAGTCTGGAGCAATCAGGATCATCTGTGGTTTTTCTTGTCTGGCTTTTAGGAGTACCTTTGAAAGGAGAGGCAGTGGTGGGAAGGCATAAACTTTTAGGCTTTTCCAGCTGAACGAAAGAGCATCCACTTTCCATGCTTGTGTGTGGTAAGTCCTTGTGCAGAATTTTTGTAGTTGGCAATTCAGTGGGGAGGCAAAAAGATCTATGTCTGGGCACCCCCATTTTTGCGTTACCATGCTGAAGATTTGTGGATTCAATTTCCATTCGTGAGGGTCCATGATATTTCTGCTGAGATCGTCTGCCAGAGTATTTTTCTTTCCTGGCAGGAATTGTGCTTGCAGATGAACTTGATAAGTTAGAGCTGTGTTCCACAAGGTCATGGCTTGCCTGCATAGGGGATAAGAATGAGTGCCCCCTTGCTTGTTTATGTACCACATTACTGTAGTGTCTGTCTTTAATAATAATTGTCCTGGATGCAGAAGGTCCTTGAAAGCTGTTAGGGCATTTTGAACAGCCAACATCTCTTTTTGATTGATGTGAATATGCGTTTGGTCTGTGGTCCACTTGCCCTGAATACATTTTCCTGCCATGTGTGCTCCCTAGGCGTAATCAAAAGCATCTGTTGTTAGAGTTTGCCTGGCTGTGGGTAGGGGGAAAGGCTGACCCTTGTTGAGGTGACATGCCTGTGCCCACCATCGAAACTCCTGTTGTAGGCAGGGAATTACTGGTATTACTGTTTCTAAACTGTGAGAGTGTTGAGTCCAAACACTTTTTAGGTACCACTGTAATTTCCTCATATGCAGTCTGGCATATGGAATTAGTAGTACGCAGGATGCCATAAATCCTAGGGCTTGCAGAATTTGCCTTGCAGGGAGATGGGACTTTTTTGCCAGTAATTGAAAATATTGAGTCAGTTGTCCTTGTTTGTCTGGCGTGAGATGAGCCATCTGGGCCGTTGTATCCAAGCTGGCACCCAGGAATATCTGTTGTGAGGGCATTAGTTTTGACTTCTTTTCGTTTACTGTGTACCCTAGAGAAATTAGCAGCATTTTTACAAATGCCAGATGCTTTAGAAGAATGTCCTTTTTCTCTGCTTGAATGAGGCAGTCATCCAGGTATGGACATATTTGAATTCCTTTTTGTCTGTAAAATGCAATTACTGGTGCCAGGCACTTTGTGAAGACCCTGGGCACAGTAAATAAGCCAAAGGGCAGTGCAGAGAATTGGTAGTGCATTGTACCTGCTTTGAATCTGAGGTATCTTCTGCAATCTTGTCTGATAGGGACATGCAGGTATGCCTCTGAGGTCCAGAGTTACAAGCCAAGCCTTCTTGCCCAGCATGAAAAGATTTTGAATTTCGGAACATGCAGTAAGTATTTAGAGTTGAAAGATCTAGTATGGGTCTCCAGGCTTTGTCCTTTCTGGGGACCAGGAAGAGTCTTGAGTGAAATCCTTGCCCTTGTTCCTACTGTGGTACTTTTTGAATAGCTCTCATGTCCATGAGGGCTGAAATTTGTTTTTGAGCCTCTGCCCATTGATTTTGTGGCAGCTTTGGCATTCCCTTTAGCCTTGGTAAAGTCTGAAAGTGGAACCTGTATCCTTGAGACACAACATTCAGAACCCGTTTGTCTTGGGTGATTGTTTGCCAATTTTGAGAAAAAAGTGCTAGTTTCCCCCCTAAGGGGGCTGCCAAAAGGGAAGTGTTTGGCATAGGAAGGGGGAAGTCATTGGGACGGTTTCCTGTAAGGTTGAGACTTGTCCTCACCTCCTTTTGGGGTTGAGGTACCCCACTGTCGTTGTCTGTAAAAGCCTTGGGGTTGAGATCTGCCTCTTGGGCGTCTGTATCTGCCTCTCTGTGGCCTGTGACACTGGAAAGGACCAATTCTTTGTAGGCCAATTTCTGCTAAATCGAGGTGGCTGTACCTGTAAGAAATCTTTGACTGTTTGCATAGATTTACCTTTATCCTCCATTTTCTTTAACACCTATTCTGCCTTAACACCAAACAAGGTATGCTGTAAAGGAGCATCCAATAATTTTGCCTTAACATGGTCAGGTAAACTCTGTTCTTTTAACAAAGCATGTCTTCGAATCACAGAACCTGTAACTGCGGCTCTACAAGAAGCCTCTAAAGAATCAAAACCACATTGCAGAGTATGTTTTCCCACCTGTTCAACTGCATGCAACAAATCCTGCATTTCTTTATAGAGTCAGGAGCGTCTGAGCTTGTAAGCATTTTCAGTTTTAACTGAGCCATTAAATATTGTTGGTACTTAAGCATGTGAAACTGGCAATTTAAAGCACTTGCTGCTAAAGTTGCAGAAGTGTAAACTTTCTTCCCCCATCTATCTAATGCTCTAGAATCTCTGTCAGAGAGGACTGGATTTTTTGCAATGGAAGCCTTAACCCCTTTGGGACCCTGGGAAATGGTTTCTGGGTCAGCAAAAGGGTTTTTATAAAGAAACGTGTGAGAGTCAGGGACTCTATAATACCTATCTGGCTTGGCTGGAGCAGGGGGCAAAGAATCAGGAGATAAGCTGGATTCAGAGAACACATCATCCACAATATCTAACACAGGCGGAATAGCAAGGGACCTGTGCTGAGGCAATAAAAGGAAGTCTCGGAGCCTTTTCTTGGATTCTGAATAATCCTGACTTTCCCAATGGAAATGCTCCCTCATGGTATGCAAAGTTTCCCCAAAGGAGAAATCCTCAGGAGGAGAGGCTGAAGGGATAGATTCTTCAGCATCAGAGTCCTCATAGGGGGGTACAGAGTATCCCTGGTCTGAAGAGGAAACAGAGGAAATGGAAACCTGATCAGAGGAAATCAGTCTGTATCCTGCCTAGGCCTTTTCGCAGGAGGGGGATGGGAACCCCTGATTAGAGTAATGAGGTCTTCGGCCATTTTGAGCATCTGTTTCTTAGGCATGGAGGACTGTCCTAGAGAATGCTGTACTTGCTTCTTTGTTTTTAATGGTGTTTTTGTCTTGGCTGCTGCTTTAATGGTAAGTTGTGAAGGTCTGAAAACACCCTCAGAAGCCGATGCCTCCTCAGCGGCTCCAGACCCATCTGAGGGATTAGTTTCCGTAGGCCCAATACCTTGAGTTTCCAGAGGCCTAGCTATCTCCATGTTGGAGTCGGAGGCGGCCTGTGACTCTGAGGTAGCGGGTGTCAGGGGCTGCGAAAGCGCCTCACAGTGAACCGGTGACTGGCCTAGAAGAGGCTTTGTCGTCGGTTTTGGACCTCGGAAGCTTGTCTATCCTTGTCTTTGCATTTTTTATGAATTGCGGTCGTCGGTTGTTCCGAAGGCATTGTAGAATTGAACCTTCGGCCAAAGTAGTGCAAAAGCAAAATCAAAACGTCGTTTTATAGTGCGTTTGTTAAATCTAGCACAAAACCGACAACTAGTGACGTCGTGATCAGGGCCTAGGCATGGAATACAGTAAGAGTGGAAGTCCTTATGAGGTATTTGCTTCCCACAAGAAATACAATTAACTTTTTCTGACATCGGTCTGAGGCAAGAAAAAAGTTTCCCCAATGGGGTACTTAGCTTTACTGAAGACTTCGGATCTGAAATTCGACTTCGAAAATTTCAGGAGTCGGCCGACCGGCACTTGTGAACTGCTTTTGCTTCAGGCACCGCACGGCAAGAAAGACTGAAGAAAATGGCAAAGGATGCATATTATACACCCCTGGAGCACTGACGTCAGGGAAGAAGCAACAGCAACCGACGCCGGACCAAGACTTTGGAACTCTGGCCGACTGCGGGACCGCCTGACGGCAGGATAACTGACTGCGGGGACTGCCTGATGGCAGGATAACCCAAGTGTAAAGACTGCAGCAGTGTAACACGATGAACATCTGTGTTTTTGTTGGATAATTCCTCTGGAATTATGGAATAGGAGTGACCAGCAGGCATTTCAAATCCTGCATCTCTTTTCCCTTCTGCTGTAGTGACTTAAATAAATCAGCCACTTTTGTACCAGAGCTCTATTGTCCAGAGGGGCATCAACCAGCTTTGCTCTAAAGTCTTCTGGTAGGGGGTCTGGAGGTGTAGCCGGGAATACCTTCTCAAAGCAGATGCAGACACTGCTAACACTGTAACCTGGGAGGTGAGAGCAAGAAGGGAAGACAGTGAAGCTTTAACAGTAAAATCTGGGGAATCGGACAATTCCTTAGACTTTCTCCAAAAGGGATAAGGCATATTTAGCCATGTGTGTCTGGTAGTTAGTAGCCCCTGAAGGCCAGAGTAGCAAAGGTGTAAATTTTGTAACCCAGACATTCCATGGTTTTGCTGTCTGTCAGCAGGAAGAATGGTGGTAGGCAAGAGTTTAGAGGCCTTATCCGTGGAGATGGAAATATTGGCAAGGTCTGCTGGAGGACACTTAAGAAACTTAGCGGTCTCAGGGACTTTATAAAATCTATCAGGTCTCTGTGCAGCAGGGGGTTGTGAGTTAGGGTTCAAGGATGCTGAAGAGAAGGCATCCAGAAAGGCAGGCAGAACTGGAGAAAAAGTAGTAGGAGTTGGGAATCCATCTGAATAAGGTCATAATACCTTTTTTGAACCTCAGTCATTTCAGATGATTCCCATTTAAAATGTTCCTTCATCTTGGTAATAGTCTCCCCAAAGGTGAAATCCTCAGCTGGGGAGTCAGGATCAACAAATTCTTCCTCTGGGTAGCCATATCCCAAGGAAGAAGAAAGCGGAGAAGTATGAGAGAGTGATTCTTCAGATGAAGAATCAGAAAATTCTTCCTCTTCCCTCAGAGACGGGTCTGATGTTTGAGGCCTTGGGCTCAGTACAGTAGAAGGGATGATCGAAGTTCCTGTAGTGGTAGGCCGTTAAGACCATGAAAGCAGTAAACTTTAGCTGAAAGCCTGCCAGTCAGGCATGCTTTCAGTAGTAGGTGAAACGTTTTCTGTTTTCCTTCCTTTTGAGAGGCCTGTCGGGCATCTGAGGGGAGGAAGGCCTGGAATCGGGTGACTGTAAGGAACTGGAGGGATCTGACAGACCTACTGAAATTGCTGCTCACCCCCCAGCCATCAGAAAAGTACAGTTGTGTACACTTACCATAAATGTAGATGTTCGAGTGTTAGTCACTGTTGCAGTCATCACATTTGGGTTATCTGCTTGCAGTAGCCCTCAGTTGGCCTGATTAACAAAGTCTTGGGTAATGTGTCGGTTGCTGTCTCATCTTCCATGACGTCAGGTAGTCAGGGGTATAAAACATGCAGCCGACAACATTTCATCAGTTTTTATTGCCCCAGATGTCAGGTGCCCCCATAATGGGAAACAATTATATACAAGGTTACACCTCCAACAAAAAAGCAAATACACCAGAAAGCTTTAAGCACAGTAAACAAGAATAGAGATATAGACAATAGAAGTCAGGGGGCTGAATTGAGGGTAACCATGACTGCAACAGTGAATACACTCAAACATCTACATTTATGGTAAGTCTACACAACTGTACTATGTTCATGTTTCACTGTTGCAGTCATTACATTTGGGTAGATTCCCAAAGCCAAGGATGGGAGGAGGCAATAAGATAGCATTAGGACCAGCTATAGATCCTGCAGGATTGCAGTGGCAAAGCCTGCTCTGGATTTAGAAAGAAATGGCAAGTGGTAATGTTTGGTGAAGGTATATACAGAACTCCAGGTAGTAGCTTCTAGAATGTCGCTGGTAGGGACACCTCTGAGAAAGGCTGTAGAGGTAGATACAAGTCCTGGTTGAATGTGGTCTTATCCCCTGTGGGGTAGGTTTTCCATGGTGCTTATAGTAGAAATGAATGCAATGGCCAATCCACTTAGAAATGGTTTGCACTGAAATAGCTTTCCCCTCTGTCCCTGCAGCAAATGCAAACGTCAGCTGTTCTGATTTCCTGAGAGGTTTAGTCCTAAGTAAAATCTAAATTGCCTGTGCAAGTCCAAGGGGTGCAGTATTCATTCCCCTTTGTTCTGTGGATTATAAAAGAAAGTTGGCAAATGAATGGACTGATTAAGGGCCACACTGGATACCATCTTGGGCATGAAGGAGGGACTGGTCCTGAGGGACACCCTGTCCGCATGAAAGATGATGAAAGGCTCCACAGCCATGAGGGCCTGAAAATCAGACACCCTTCTTGCTGAAGTGATGGCTAGAAGGAAAGCTGTTTTTCAAGAAAGGAATTTCAACTCTGCACTTGCAGCTGGGCTGAAGGAAGGTAGAGTGAGATTTTCCAATACAGAGTTAAGGTCCCAGGCTGGAGTAGGGGCTCTCCTGGGTGGTCTTAAGTTTTTGGCCCCTCTGAGGAATTGCTTCAGCAGCGGATGAGAGAAGAGGGGTGGGTCCTGTATTGTAATGAGTTGAGATGGCTGAGGCATGAAATTTGATGGAGGCAAAGGAAAGGCCCTTTTTAAGCATCTCAGTTAAGTATCGAAAAATCTGAGGTGAACTGGGCGCTGCTGTGCCCATCCCATGAGCTCCATGAAAAGAATCTTTTCCATTTTGCAGCATAGGATTTTCTAGTAATAGGCCTCCTTGCCTCCAGGAAGACATCCATCACTTGCTTACTGAGGGATGGGAATGGTGAGATCAAGTAATTAGCCAGGCTGCTAAGTTCAGGGTTTAAAGCTGTGGGTGCAGAATCTGGCCCACCTTCTGAGACAGTAGCGCAGGGGTCTGAGGCAGGTGCCATGGTGCCATCAGCGACACTGCGCAAGAGGGGGTTTCAGTGTTGGTGTGGCCAGTCTGGTGCGATCAGTATTGTCCTTGGTTTGTCTTGTTTGATCTTTAGTACCTTGGAGAGGAGAAGCAGAGGGGGAAAGACAAACTGATAGTTTTTCCCAGGTGAAGGAAAAGAGCATCCACTTTCCAAGCTTGTTTGTGGAGAGTCCTTGTACAGAATTTGTCCAATTGATAGTTCTGGGAGGAGGCAAACAGGTCTATCGCTGGGGTCCCCCATTTCTTTCTCAACATGTTGAATATCTTTGGTTCCAGTCTCCACTCGTGTGGGTCCATGAGATTTCTGCTTAGGTCATTTGCCAGTGTATTTAACTTTCCTGGCAGGAATTGAGCCTGTTGGTGCACTTTGCACTTGCGTGGGTCCATGAGATTTCTGCATAGGTCTGCCAGTGTACTTAGCTTTCCTGGCAGGAACTGAGCCTGTAGGTGCACTTGGTTGCTCAGGACTGTGTTTCACAGAGCCATAGCTAGCCTGCAGAGAGGGTAAAAGTGGGTTCTCCACTGCCTATTTATGAACAACTTAACAGTGGTGTTGTCCGTCTTTACCAATAATTGTCCTGGAAGAATGTGGTCCTTGAAAGCTGTCACAGCATACTGTACAGCTAACATTTCTTTTTGATTGATACGCAGGTGCATCTGACTTGGGCTCTATTTGCCCTGAATGCACTGCCCTGCTAAGTAAGCCCCCCATGCATAGTCTGATGTGTCTTTTAGGGTTTGGGCAGCAGGGGGTAGAGTGAAGGGCAGTCCCTTGTTGTGGTGGCAGGCCTCTGCCCACCAAAGGAACTCTATCCATAGACAAGGTATGAAAGCAATCATTGATTCTAGATCCTGAGAATGTTGACACCATAGGCTTTTAGATACCACTGTAGTTTCCACATATGCAGTCTTGCATATGGAATTAGAAGAATGCAGGAGGCCATGAAACCCAAGGCTTGCAGTATTTGTCTTGCAGATAGCAGGGTCTTTGTGGCCATAAGTTTGAAGCAAGCTGTCAAATGAACTTCTTTCCCTGGCGTGAGGGAAACCTTCTGGGAAGTTGCATTCAAGCTTGCTCAAAGGAATACAATTTGTTGGAAGGGTACCAGATGTGATTTCTTTTCGTTTATGGTGTACCCCAGGGAAGTCAGCAATTTCTGTACAAATGCCAGATGATTCAATAGTATGCCATGGCTTTCTGCCTGAATTAGACAATCGTCCAGGTATGGGTATATTTGAATACTTCTTTACCTGCAGAATGCAATGGCTGGAGCTAGGCACTTTGTGAATACCCTGGGTGCAGTAGATAAGCCAAAGGGCAGTGCAGAGAACTGATAGTGCATGAAAGCCTGCTTTTAAGCGTAGGTATCTTCTGCAAGATTCCCTGATTGGGATGTGCAAGTAGGCTTCCTTTAAACCCAGTGTTGCCAACCAGGCATCCATGCCTAGCATAGGAAGCAACTGGAGAAGAGTTAGCGTCTGGGATCACCAAAAATGTGTTTAGGATAGAGAGATCCAGGATAGGACGCCAGGAGTAGTCTTTTCTGGGCACCAGAAAAAGTCTTGAGTAGAAACCTTGTCCCCTTTCCTCTTCTGGGACAGTTTGAATAGCCCTTATACTTAGAGAGAGAACTTGCTTTTGAGCCACTGCCCACTGATTTAGGGGTATAACTGGACAACCGTTTGGGGTTGTTAAAATGTGGAAGTGGAATCTGTATCCCTGGGAAAAAAGAAGTTATGTACTCACCATAACGTTCCATCTGATTAGTTATACTTCATTGTTCTGCAACCTGTGGGTATTCAGATCCGAGCTGGCAACTTTTTTTCTAGCATCTGCTCCAAGCTCCTCTCTTACCCATAATGCACTACCATCTCCTACCTTCCCTCAGATAGAGTTTGCTGCTATTAAATACATAAGCAACTCAGCCCAATGAACCAAACCTGTACAAACAGGACAAGGTCCGGGGGACAGAGGGAGGGAAAGTTGCAGAAAAATGAAGTAAAACTACTCAGATGGAACGTTATGGTGAGTACATAACTTCTTTATCTGAAGTAGTTAACTTCATTTTATCTGCAACCTGTGGCACAGAGTCCCCAGCTACTCCAATCCTGGGAGGTCCCTATGGAAGGATATTCCTGAGCAACGCAGAGCCAAAGAATGCTTTACCCCTAGAAATCAGATCTAATTTGTAATGGGAAATGAAGGTATTTGAATTGGCCCAGGTCACTGCTGCACAAATGTCGTCCAAAGGAACCCTAGACCAAAAAGCAGCAGAAGTTGCCATGGACCTGGTAGAGTGAGCTTTAACAATACCAGGAGGAGCTAAACCTTTTGCTTTGTAGACATGCGAAATGCAAAGCATGATCCATCTGGCCAAAGAAACCTTAGAAATAGCCTTGCCCAGAAAGGCTTTGTAAAAGGAAACAAAGAACTGGTCAGTATTTCGGAATGATTTTGTTCTATGAAGATAGAAGCGAAGTTGTCTATGAACATCTAACAAATGAAGTTTGTATTCACCCTTATTTTGGAAATTAGGAAAGAAAACAGGCAAACTAATGGACTGGTTTATGCTGGCTTCAGATGCCACTTTGGGTAAGAAGGAAGGATTAGTACGGAGAAAGACCCTATCCTTATGGAAGACCAAATACGGAGGCACGGCAGACAGAGCTTGAAGCTCAGAAACCCTCCTAGCAGATGTAATGGCGACTAGGAAAGCTGCGTCTTCCAGGATAAAAATTTTAAATCCACCGAAGCTGAGGTTCGAACGGAGGAGCCACCAATGCCTGTAAAACGAAGGCAATGTCCCAAGTAGGCACTGAATCCTTGACAGGAGGGCGCAACAGAAAAGTGCCTTTAAGAAAGGCCTTACACAGCCTAGAAGAGGCTAAGGCAATGTTGTCTTCACCAACATGAAAATTAGAAATGGCTGCCAATTGTACTTTCACTGTGGAGGAGCCATCTCCTTGCTGAAAAATGCCACACAAGAAATCCAACACTGCATGAACAGGGGCTGTAAAGGGATCTAGGTTTCTCTGTGAGGCCCAAATGGGAAAATGCTTCCATTTACTGCGATAAAGTTTCCTAGTGGAATCTTTAAGAGAAGCCACCAGAATGGATTTTACAGGAGATGAAAGACCGGGAGTCCTGGCAATCAACAGAACAGGAACAACCAAGCTGTCAGCTTAAGGCTGCTCCAGTCGGACGGGCACCCGAAGGATGGGAGATTAGATCTGGGCAGGGATCCAGAACCCACGGAGGAGCTAAGAGATGAGACCAAAGGAATGGGAACCAAACCAGACGAGGCCAGAACGGGACAATGAGGATAAATTTACACTGCAGTCGGCAAGCTTTCTGAAGAAACTTTGGAATGAGTGGCAATGGTGGGTAAGCATACAGAAGCTGGGGGGTCAAGCTTGGACGAGAGCATCTCTGGGGGCTTCCCCTGGTGAGGGAACCAGAGCGATGAACTTGCTGCACTTTGCGTTGGAAGGAGATGCGAAGAGATCGCAGCCAAGCTGACCCCATGCAAGGAATATCTCCTCAGCTACTGACTGTTTCAGAGACCACTCGTACGGCATCAGAATAGCCGGACTCAATCTGTCCACTAAACTGTTGGAGCGCCCCGGGATGTACGTTGCTATCAGAAACCGACCGGTGGAGATCATCCATTCCCACACACTCATGGCCTTGTGACATAGGGGATAGGATCTGGTTCCCCCTGCTTGCTGATGCACCAGACAACCGACATGTTGTCGGGCTGAATTGCAATCAATCCAAGAGGAAGGACAGTGTGAAAGGCTTCCAACGCTAAAAGCACTGCCCTCATCTCTAGAACATTTATGTGAAACTTGGTCTCTGACTGGGACCACGTGCCTTGGACCGTCCTTCCCGAACAATGCCCCCCCCCCCACCCGAGTTGGGAGGCATCTGTGGTCCCTGTGGCTTGGACTGGAGATGACAAGAAGGGGTGTCCTCCCAATACCTCTGGTGAATTTAACCACCAAAGAAGGGACGTCCTGCAGACGTGACTGATCCTGATTGGAAATTCCATGGGCAGGTCTTGCCAAGACCGCTGAACAGCCAGAGTCCATTGAAGAACCCGCATATGAATTCGCGCACAAGGGAGAATCGATATGGAGGCAGCCATGCAGCCCAGTGCCCGGAGAACATTGCTCGCCTTTGGAGACTTGAAGTTCGCTATCTGAGCCATGTGGCACCTGAGGTGTAAGATCCTGTCTGGAGTTAATACTTTCATCTGAGAGGTGTTTAGCCGTGCCTCAATGAAGTCTAAAACTTGCACTGGTTGCAACTGGGATTTCTGATCATTGACTGTAATCCCCAACAGATCTGCCAACCGAATGTAGTAGTCTCGGGCCAGACAAAGCAGACGCTTGCTGGGCGCAGCGAAGAGCCAGTCGTCCAGATAAGGAAATACCTGAATACTCTGAAGCCTCAGGTGAGCCGCTACAACTGCCATTACCTTGGTGAACACCCTGGGGACTGCGGTGAGACCAAAGGGAAGGGCTCTGAACTGAAAATGACGGGCTCCCAGCCGGAAGTGCAGAAACCTCCTGGAGCTTCTGTGGATCTTGATGTGGTAATAAGCATCCTGGAGACCTAACGAGCACATCCAGTCGCGCACTCTGAGATAAGGTAGAACGGACTGTAGGGTGACCATCTGGAATTTCTGTTTGGCTACAGACAGGTTCAAAGTTGACAGGTCTAGAATGGGCCTGAGGTCTGCAGTCTTTTTTGGCACCAAAAAGAACCTTGAGTAGACACCTGATCTGGACTGGTCGGGGGGGGGGGGTCTCTTTGATGGCTCATTTGAGAAGCAGCTTTGAAACCTCTGGAGCTGCAGCCTCACTGAGTAGGTGGAACATCCGGGAGGTGTTTTGGAATATTCTGAGGGGCAACAAATGGGGTAGTGTAACCTCTGGATATAATCTTTAACACCCAGCGATCTGTCATAATGGACTTCCATGCCGCTGGGTGTAAGGACAATCTTCCCCCCGACTGCCTCTAGAGTAGGACAGCCGGGCAACCCCTCAGGGCTGCTGTCTGGGTCTATCAGAAAAAGGTTCCCACAACCCAAAATTCCTGGGACCTCCTCTACCTCTGAGTCGGCGTCGATCCTGTCTCCCCTCTGCCTCTGGAGGCATAGTTGTCCTGAGAATCCCGAGAAAACTGAGATTTTCAGAAAAATTCTTTTGCCCTCTGATTCCTAGAGAAGGACCGCTGAGGGTTAGAGAAGCAGATCCCGATGGCAGACAAAGTCTTCCCGTCCTTTTTGCTCTGGACAAGTGTGTCACATACCGTCTTCCCGAAAAGGGAAGAACCGCCATAGGGAGCGTTAATAAACAACGCATTGAAAGGGTCCATGAACTGACACAACCAGAGCCAGGCATGACGCCTCATGCCTATGCCTGTCCCGGCCACCCTAGCTGCTCCTTCCGTGGCATGGGAAAGGAGCCGCATAGACGTGTTTGAGACGGACTTCAGAGTAGAAATTTTTGCAGAGAACAACTGTTTGCCATGCGGCGATAAAGACTCTGGGGGCGACTCAGCGAATTCCGATGCAAGGTCTCGCTGAAGCCGGATCACATGTGCCAAATAGTTCAGCGCATGGATTGAAAAGGTCGCTGAGAATAAATGCACTTCCCAAACCTATCCACCAACTTGAACTCCTTGTCTTGAGGGTGGACTGAGAAACTCTCCTGTGCTAGTTCCTTCTTGGTGGCTGCTGCGACCAACTTAGCATCAAATGGGGCTCCTTCTGACCAGGGTTGTCTGTCAGAAGTGGGAGATAAATTTTTTTGTTGGGGCATTTGGGGATGGGCTCTGTGGTGTCAGGCTTCTTCCATGCCCGCGTGGTGATAAGGTCCACCAAGGGGTCCACTGGCAGGGACACCCAGGAAGTAGATGGGCCCGTGCCAAAGGCCTCCAGGAACAATGACATCCCCAGAAGGTTTTGGGGCTGACCAACCTCCGAAGGAGACGTCTTCGGGAGGTGACCTGGGGGAACCTTCTCCTTCATCTAAGTCAGTGTCCATAGAGAGGGACTTGGGTGAGTCCAAGTGCCTCCCTTTAGCACTTGAACTTACGGTGACCCTCTTCAGTGGGACTCTCAGAAGACGACTCGTGAGCCGCAGGGGTTTCCTCAGGGGAAATAAAGTACAGTTGTGTACACTTACCATAAATGTAGATGTTAAGAGTGTATTCACTGTTGTAGTCATTACATTTGGGTAATCTGCTGGCAGGTTGCCCTCAGTCGGCCTGATTAACAAAGTCTTGGGTCCTGCGACGGCTGCTGTCCCTTCTTCCATGACGTCAAGTCGTCAGGGGTATAAAACATGCAGCAGACGCCATTACATCAGTTTTTCTTACCCCAGATGTCAGATGCCCCCCAAATGGGGAGCAAATAAAATAAAAACACAAAATATACCTCCAATCCCAAAAGCAAATACACCAAAAGGGCTTTTAAGCATAGTGAAAGAAAGTAGAAGTATAGCCAGAAACAAATAGGGGGCTGGAGGGAGTGTAACCAGGACTGCAAAAGTGAATACACTCTAACATCTACATTTATGGTAAGTGTACACAACTGTACTATGTTCTTAGTGTTTCACTGTTGCAGTCATTACATTTGGGTAGATTCCCAAAGCTATGGTAGGGTGGAGGGAATTATACAGCATTAGGACCAGCAATAAGGCCCTGCAGGTCAGCAGAGGCAAGAACAGCTCTGGATTTAGAGAACAATCGTAAATGGTAATGTTTGGTGAATGTATGAACTGAGCTCCAGGTAGCAGCTTCTAGAATGTCCCTGGTAGGAACACCTCTGAGAAAGGCCGCATAAGTAAGATGCAGCCCTGGTGGAATGGGATCCGATCCCCTGGGGGATAGTTTTTCCATGCTGCTTATAGCAGAAACAAATACAATTGGCTTATCCATTTGGAAATGGTTTGCTTTGAAATAGCCTTTCCCTCTGCCCCTGCAGCAAATACCACCAGCAGTTGTTTAGATTTTCTTTGAGATTTTGTCCTATTTAAGTAAAATCTAAGTTGTCTGTGAACATCCAATGAATGCTGAATCCGCTCCCCCTTGTTCTGTGGACTGGGAAAGAAAGTTGGCAAATGAATAGTCTGATTAAGAGCAACACTGGATACCACCTTAAGCATGAAGGATGGAATGGTCCTGAGAGATACTCTGTCCGCATGAAAAATGATGAAAGGCTCCACTGCCATAAGAGCCTGTAATTCGGAAATCCTTCTAGCTGAAGTGACTGCTAATAGGAAAGCGGTTTTCAAGGAGAGAAATTGTAAGCCTGCAGTAGCAGCTGGCTCGAAAGGAGGGAGAGTGAGCTTTTCCAATACAAAATTGAGGTCCCAGGCAGGGGTTGGAGCTCTCCTGGGTGAGCTTACATTTTTGGCCCCTCTGAGATACTGCTCAACAGAGGATGAGAGAAGAGGGGAGGTTCTGTGTTGTAATGAGCTGAAATGGCTGAGGCATGGACTTTTGTGGAAGAAAAGAACAGGCCCTTGTGAAGCATCTCAGTTAAGTATTGTAAAATCTGAGGAATGTTGGGCACTGCTGTGCAAATCCCTTGAGATCGATTCCAGGCACAGAATCTTTTCCATTTGTCAGCATAAGATTTTCTAGTACTAGGCCTTCTCGCCTCCAACATGACATCCATCACAGGGAAGCTAAGGATGAATTTAGGTGATCAGCCATGCTGCAAGATTCAAAGTTTGGAGCTGCTTATGCAGAATTTGTTTGTTCTGGTGAAACAGTAAGTAAGGTGTCTGAGGCAGGTGCCACGGTGGAAGGTGTGAGACATTGCGCAGGAGTGGATACCAGTGTTGGTGAGGCCAGTCTGGAGCACTCAAAATCACTTTTGGTTTGTCCTGTTTGACTTTTAGTAGAACTTTGGAGCGCAGAGGCAGAGGGGGAAAGGCATAGACTGATAGGCTTTTCCAGCTGAAGGAGAGCATCCACTTTCCAGGCTTTTTTGTGATGAGTTCTTGTGCAAAATTTGCCCAACTGATAGTTGAGGGGTGAGGCAAATAGATCTATGTCTGGGCTCCCCAATTTGCGTGTCAACATGTTGAAAATCCATGGTTCCAGTTTCCATTCGTGTGGGTCCATGAGATTTCTGCTCAGTTTGTCTGCCAGAGTATTCAGCTTTCCTGGCAGGAATTGCGCTTGTAATTGTACTTGATAGGTCAAGGCAGTGTTCCACAATGCCATGGCTAGTCTGCAAAGGGGGTAGGAGTGTGTACCTCCCTGCTTATGTACCACATAACCGTGGTGTTGGCTGTCTATCATTAACTGTCCTGGATGAAGGTAGTCCTTGAAGGCTGTCAGTGCATTTTGTACGGCAAGCATTTTTTTTTTACTAATATGAAGGTGCATTTGATTTGGGCTCCATTTGCCCTGAATGCACTTCCCTGCCCGATGTGGCCCCCAAGCATAGTCTGATGTGTCTGTAGTTAGGGTTTGGGTGGCAGGGGGTGGAGTGACTGACAGTCCCTTGTTTTGGTAGCAGGCCTCTGCTCACCATAGGAACTCTAGTTGCAGGCAAGGATGGATAGGAATCAATGTTTCCAGGCTGACACAATGCCGACTCCATAGACTTTTTAAGTATCACTGAAGTTTCCTCATATGCAGTCTTGCATACGGAATTAGAAGAATACAGGAGGCCATGAACCCCAAGGCTTGCAGTATTTGTCTTGCAGAAAGCATGGTTTTTGTGGCCACCTGTTTGAAGTAAGTCACCAAATGAATTTGCTTCTCTGGCATAAGGAAAGCCATCTAGGCAGTTGTATTCAAGCTTGCACCCAGGAATGTAATTTTTTGAAAGGGTACCAGTTGTGATTTCTTTTCGTTTACAGTGTACCCTAGACAAGTTAGAACCCTTTTTACAAACGCCAGATGGTTTAGAAGAGTGTCCTTGTTGTCTGCCTGAATTAGACAGTCGTCCAGGTATGGATAAATTTGAATATTTATCTGCAAAATGCAATTACTGAAGCCAGGCACTTTGTAAATACCCTGGAGGCAGTAGACAAGTCAAATGGCAGTGCAGAGAACTGGTAATGCAAGCAGCCTGCTTTGAAGCGGAGATATCTTCTGCAAGATTCCCTGATTGGGATATGCAGGTAAGCCTCTTTTAAATCTAGAGTTGACAACCAGGCATCTTTGCCTAGCATAGGAAGTAACTGTTGAAGAGTCAGCATCTTGAATTTTGGAATGCCCAAAAAGGTGTTTAGAGTAGATAAGCCCAGAATTGGACACCATGATTTGTATTTTCTGGGTACCAAGAAAAGTCTTAAATAGAAACCTTGTCCCTTTTCCTCTTCTGGTACTGGTTGAATAACACCCCCCCCCCCATGTACATGAGGGAAAGTACTTGTTTCTAGGCCTCTGCCCACTGATTTGGGGGCAAGTCTGGCCATCCGTTTGGAATTGACAACGTGTGGAAATTAAATCTGTATCCCTGGGATACTATATTTAAAACCCATTTGTCTTGGGTTATAAGTTGCCAGTTTCTTGCATGAAGAGCCAGTTTTCCCCCCAAAGGGGCGGCTAAAAGGTAAGTGCTTGGTAAGTGTAAAAGGAAGTCATTGAGACTGCTTACCATAGGGAGGTGTCTTGTTGTTTCCAGATTTGGAAGAGGAGGCACCCCATTGTTTTGTTCTGAAAGTCCCTTGTGACTGGAACCTGGAGCCTTTGGAATGTCTGAGTTTGGCTTGAATGGCTCTTGAAGGAACTGCAAAGAACCAGTTCTTAGTAGGCCAATGCCTACTAAATATTGGAGGTTGCACTTGTAAGAAATCTTTCACAGTTTGCATAGATTTAGCTTTATCTTCCATCTTTTTTTAAAACTTCTTCAGCCTTATTACCAAACAGCCGGTCTTGTTTTAAAGGAGCATCCAACAATTTTGCTTTAACATGACCAGGCATGCTCTTTGAGCCAAGCATGCCTTCTTAGCACAGACCCAGTTACAGCAGCCCTGCAAGAGGCCTCCAAAGAATCAAAACGCCATTGCAAAGTATGTTTTCCAACTTGTTCAGCTGAATGCAATAAATCCTGTAAATCTTTGTTTTCCACAGTCAGAAATTAACATCATTTTTTGTTTAAGCAGTCCCATGATATGCTGTTGATATTTTAGCATATGAAATTGACAGTTTAAAGCCCTGATTACCAAGGTTGCAGAAGTGTAAACTTTCTTACCCCATCTATTCAGCGCCCTAGAATCTCTATCAGAAGGGGTAGGATTTTTTAGCAGAAGAAGCCTAAATGCCCTTGGGAACCTGAGAAATGGTTTCAGGATCTGCAACAGGATTTTTGAAAAGAATTTGTAGGAGTCAGGAACCCTGTAGTATCTGTCTGGCTTACAAGGAGCCAGAGGCAGAGAATCAGGAGCCATACTAGACTCTGAAAAAACATCATCCACAATGTCTAGGACAGGAGGAATAGCCAAATGCCTATGCTGAGGAGGAAAAAGAAAATCCCCAAGTCTCTCTCTAGATTCAGAGAAATCCTGACTTTCCCAGTGGAAATGTTCCCTTAAGGTATGTAAAATTTTCCCAAAAGAAAAATCCTCAGGGGGAGAAGCAGAAGGAATGGAATCTTCTGTATCCAAGTCCTCATAAGTAGGTATAGACAATTCCTGGTCATTAGAAGAGTCAGAAGAAATAGAATCGAATCCTGTTGTCTAGGCCTCTTAGAATGGGGGGGGGTTTGGCTACCCCTGATCAGAGTAATTAATTCTTCAGATATTTTGATAATTTGTTTATTAGGCATAGGGGCCTGCACATGTGGCCCAGGCGTCAGTTTTTTAGACATCGGTCGATATTTTGGCTTTAGTTTTGAAGATGGAGTTGGTCTAATACAAATCTGTAGGCCTGAAAACACCTTCAGAAGCCGGTGCCTACACAGTGGCTCTGGACCCATCCGCGGGTTCCATAATTGAAGCATCTCATAGCACACCGGACTCAGAATGGGTCTCAGTAGAGGCCTGCGAATCAGAAGTAGCGGGTATCTGGGGCTGCGAAAGCACCTCACTGAGTACCGGCGAACTGGCGACTGGCTAAAGAGAAGCGTTGTCGCCAGATTCGGACCTCAACGGCCTGTCTCTGGTCTTTTTCTTTGCGTTTTTTTAGGTATTCCGGTAGTCAGATTGCTGACGACATTTCTGGATAATTAAAGTGGGAGCCAAAATATTTAGAAGCAAAAATGTACTGACGTTTGATAGTGAGTTGATTAAATAAAGCATAAAACTGATAGCAAGGTATGTTGTGGTCAGGGCCTAGGCAAGGAATTCAGTACAAATGAAAATCCTTATGAGGTATTTCCTCCCCAAAAGTAATGCAATTATTAACTTTTACTGACATCGGTAAGGAGCAAGAAAAAGTTTCCCCAACGGGGTACTTAGCTTTTTAGTAGAAGACTTCATATCTGAAACTCGAAAACGAAAATTCCAGGAGTCATCCGACATACACTTGCGAATGGCTTCTGCTTCGGGCACCGCGCGGCAAGAAAGACTGATGTAATGGCATCGGCTGCATGTTTTATACCCCTGATGACCTGACGTCATGGAAGAAGGGACAGCAACCGACGCAGGACCCAAGACTTTGTTAATCAGGCCTACTGAGGGCAACCTGCCAGCAGATTACCCAAATGAAATGACTGCAACAGTGAAACATGACGAACATCCTGGGGATCCTCTGGCACAGGCTGTCCCTGAGACATGATGAAGGGAGTTGTCGCCAAATCCAGGGGTGTCTGGGTGGAATCCGAGGGGATGGGCTGGGGTCTCAATCCCTGGGAGAGAACCCTCTCCACCACTTCGAAGGCCGAAAGAGAGCGCAACTCCTTGGCAGCCAGCAAGGAAGACGCCCTCCCCCCATCCGAAGCAGGGACTGGAGCGGAAGCAAGGGTAGCCTGAGGTCCAAGGAAACAGGTTGGATCCGAAAAAGGCGGAGCCGAAGAATCCATTCCCTCGGGTCCGAATCCCTGTCCGCAGCTCAGACAGTCACTCTGATCCGAACTAGTTGGATCCGAGGAACTCAGGGTAACAGCCGTAATCGAGGTTGGGGGAACAGTCGGTGCCGAGCTACCAGCTCCGAAAATCCTCATATCCAAGAGCCCCGAAGCACGGATTGGGGAAGAAGAGATGGGGTGGAAAAAAGGCATGGAAGTCACCCCTCCAGAGGGAGAGGGGCCTGGCAAGACTCCCATCTGTATTTGGGTCTAAATGAATTTCCGCATCATCCTGTCCATGTCTAAGTCGGATAAGCTCAGAGTCAATCGCAAAGAAGCCACCGACTCAGATCTGGCTGGTCTGGCAATGAGGGAGAGGAAGGCCTCGGATCCGAATGTTCCAACGGTTCCGGTGAAAAACGAGGAGACCGGAGCCGTGGAGAAACTGACCTCATGGACTTAGAAGGGGGACTAAGGAAGAGCTCCCTGTCCGGTGATCTCATGTTTTTAAGAACTTCTTCTGCCCTGTTGTCAAACAGGCGGTCCTGGTTTAAGGGAGCATCCAGTCATTTCGCTTTAAGATGATCTGGCAAGGACTGCTCCTTAAGCCAAGCATGCCTTCTAAGTACAGACCCAGTTACAAGAGCCCTGCAAGATTCCTCTAGTGAATCAAAACCACATTGCAAAGTATGTTTTCCAACTTGTTCAGCTGAATGCAGTAAATCCTGTAAATCCTTACTTTCAGCACAACCAGGAATCAACATAATTTTCTGTAAAAGCAATTCAATAATGTGCTGCTGATACCTTAACATATGAAACTGGCAATTTAAGGCCCTAAAGACCAAGGATGCCAAAGTGTATACCTTCTTACCCCATCTATCCAGCACCCTGAAATCTCTATTAGAGGGGGTAGGATTTTTGGCAGTAGCAGCCTTTATGTCGTTGGGTCCCTGTGAAATTATCTCAAGATCCGCAGCATGATTTTCAAAAAGGAACTTGTGAGAGTCAGGAACCCTGTAATATCTATCTGGTTTTCTGGGAGCAGGAGGTGAGTCAGGGGCCAAACCAGACTCCGTGAAGGCATCATCAGCAATGTCCAGTACAGGGGGGACAGCTAAAGGCCTGTGTTGGGGCAGGAGTAAGAAATCCTTAAGCCTCTTTTTAGAATCTGAGTAATCCTGGCTTTCTCAGTGGAGATGCTCCCTAAGAGCATGCAAGGTTTCACCAAAAGAGAAACCCTCTGGAGGGGAAGCAGAGGGAAATGAGTCCTCTGCATCAGAATCCTCATAGGCAGATAAGGGTAAATCCTGGTCAGAAGAATCACAGCCAAAGTCAGTTCTAGGTCTCTTAGAGGGGGAGGGTCGACTTCCCCTGATTAAAGTAATAAGGTCTTCAGCCATTCTTATCACTAGTTTCTTAGGCATACAGGCCTGACCATGCAGTCAGGGCGTCTGTTTTCTAGGCACGGATAGAGTTTTAGGCCTTGAAGAAGAAGAAGATGGTGTCTGTTTAATATGCAAGTCAGTAGGCCTGAATACACACTCAGAAGCCGGTGCCTGCACAGCAGCTCTGGACCCATCCAAGGTAGAGACATCCGCAGGTTCCACAGCTGAAGGAACCCCTGGCATACCAGACTCCAAAAGGGTCTCAGTAGAGGCCTGCGAATCTGAAGTAGCGGGTATCAGGGCCTGCGAAAGCACCTCACTGAGTACCGGCGAACTAGCTTAGGCGTACCGAAATATTTAGAAGCGTAAATATACAGACGATGAATCGTTCGTGGTTTAAATATGGCACAAAACCAACAGTGAGGTATATCGTGGTCAAGGCCTAGGCAAGGAATACAGTACTAATGAAACTCTTTAGGAGGTATTTGCTTTCCACAAGAAATACAATTACTGACTTTTACTGACATCTGTTAAGATCAAGAAAAAGATTCCCCAACAGGGTACTTAGCTTTAGTTGAAGACTTCGGTCCAGAAACTCGAAAACAAAAATATCAGGAGTCGGCCGACTGGCACTTGCGAACTACTGCTGCTTCGGGCACCGCATGGCAAGAAAGACTGATAAAATGGCATCGGCTGCATGCTTTATACCCCTGACTAGCTGACGTAATGGAAGATGAGACAGCAACCGACGGAGGACCCAAGACTTTGTTAATCAGGCCCACTGAGGGCTACTGCAAGCAGATAACCCAAATGTGATGACTGCAACAGTGAAACACGAAGAACATTAGACATCAGAAAGTACAGTTGTGTATACTTACCATAAATGTAGATGTTAAGAGTGTTATTCACTGTTGCAGTCATCACACTTGGGTTATCTTGCCTGCAGTTAAGCCCTCAATCGGCCCGAATACCAGAGACTAGTATTTTGGTGACTGTTGCTGTCGCACCAGGAGTAACGCCAGGTTGTCAGGGGTATAAAAACAGGCAGCCGACGCCATTACATCAGTTTTTCTTGCCCCAAATGTCAGGAGCCCCCCAAACAGGGAGCTAAGTTATGTTGGAAAAAAAAGTACAGTTGTGTACACTTACCATAAATGTAGATGTTAGAGTGTATTCACTGTTGCAGTCATCACATTTGGGTAGATTCCCAAAGCTAAGGATGGGGGGAGGAATTTAAATAGCATTAGGACCAGCTATAAGGCCTTGCAAGACTGCAGTAGCAAAACCAGCCCTGTATTCAGAGAAAATTGGCAAATGGTAATGCTTGGTGAAAGTATGTACAGAACTCCATGTAGCAGCTTCTAGGATGTTCCTGGTAGGGATACCTCTGAGAAAGGATGTAGAAGTAGATGCAGCCCTGGCAGAATGTGGTCTTATCCCCTGTGGGATAGGATTTCCATGGTGCTTATAGCAGAAATAAATGCAGTGGCCTATCCATTTAGGAATAGTTAGCTTTGAAATGGCCTTCCCCTCTGCCCCTGCACCAGCAGCTGCTCAGATTTCCTGAGAGGTTTAGTCCTGTCCAAGTAATATCTAAGTTGTCTGTGAACGTCTAAGGATTGCAGTATACGTTCCCTATTGTTCTGTGGATTTGAAAAGAAGACTGGCAAATGAATGGACTGATTAAGAGCCACACTGGATACTACCTTGGGCATGGAGGAGGGACTGGTCCTGAGGGACACTCTGTCCGCATGAAAGATGATGAAAGGCTCTACTGCCATAAAGGCCTGTAAAGCAGATATCCTTCTAGCTGAAGGGATTGCTAGAAGGAAGGCTGTTTTCCAGGACAGAAATTTTAAATCTGCAGTAGCAGCTGGCTTGAAAGGAGGTAGAGTGAGTTTCTCCAATACAAAGTTAAGGTCCCAGGCAAAGGTTGGAGCTCTCCTGGGTGGTCTCAAGTTTTTGGCCCCTCTGAGGTACTGCTTGAGCAGAGGGTGAGAGAAGAGGGGAGGTTCTGAGTTATAATGAGCTGAAATGGCTGAGGCGTGGAGCTTAATGGAGGAAAAGGGCAGGCCCTTGTGAAGCATCTCAGTTAAGTATTGTAAAATCTGAGGTAAATTGGGCGCTGCTGTGCTCATCCCTTGAGACTGATTCCAAGCACAGAATATTTTCCATTTGTCAGCATAAGATATTCTAGTACTAGGTCTTCTCGCCTCCAAGATGACATCCATCATAGGTTTGCTGAGAGATGCTAAGGTAAGTGATTAGCCAAGCTGCAAATTTCAAAGTTGGGAGCTGAGGGTACAGAATTTGGTTCTCCTACTGAGACAGTAAGGAAGACGTCTGAGGCAGGTGCCATGGAGAAATTTGTGACACACTGTGCAGGAGTGGGTACCAGTGTTGGCGTGGCCAGTCTGGAGCAATCTAAATCATTCTTGGTTTGTCTTGCTTGACTTTTAGCAGAACTTTGGAGAGCAGAGGCAGAGGGGGGAAGGCGTAGACTGATAGGTTTTTCCAGCTGAATGACAGAGCATCCACTTTCCAGGCTTTTTTGTGAGGAGTCCTTGTGCAAAATTCATCCAACTGGTAATTGTGGGGGAAGGCAAATAGATCTATGTCTGGGCTCCCCCATTTGCTTGTCAACATGTTTAACATCCGTGGTTCCAGTTTCCACTCATGTGGGTCCATGAGATTTCTGCATAGTCCGTCTGCCAGTGTATTCAGTTTTCCTGGCAGGAATAGTTGTCCTGGATGAATGCAGTCTTTGAAGGCTGTCAGAGCATTCTGTACTGCTAACATTTCTTTTTGATTGATATGTAGGTGCATTTAATTCGGGTTCCATTTGCCCTGAATGCACTTCCCTGCCAATTGAGCCCCCCCCCATGCATAGTCCAATGTGTCTGTAGTTAGGGTTTGGGCGGCAGGGGGTAGTGTGATTGGCAGTCCCTTGTTTTGGTGGCAGGCCTCTGCCCACCATAGGAACTCCAGGCGTAGGCAAGGTATGATAGGAATCATTGTTTCCAGGCTGTGACAATGTTGACTCCACAGACTTTTTAAATACCACTGAAGTTTCCTCACATGCAGTCTTGCATATGGAATTAGAAGAATGCAGGAGGCCATGAACCTCAAGGCTTGCAGTATTTGTCTTGCAGATAGCAGGGTTTTGTGGCCACTTGTTTGAAGTAAGTTACCAAATGAATTTGGTTTTCTGGCGTGAGGAAAGCCATCTGGGCAGTTGTATTCAAGCCTGCACCCAGGAATGTAATTTGTTGAGAGGGTACCAGTTATGATTTCTTTTCGTTTATGGTGTACACTAGACAAGTTAGGACCTTTTCTACAAACGCCAGATGATTTATAAGTATGGCCTGGTTTTCTGCCTGAATTAGACAATCGTCCAGGTATGGATATATTTGAATATTTCTTTGCCTACAAAACGCAATTACTGGAGCCAGGCACTTTGTGAATACCCTGGGCGCAGTAGACAAACCAAAGGGCAGTGCAGAGAACTGATAATGCAAGTAGCCTGCTTTAAAGCGTAGGTATCTTCTGCAAGATACCCTGATTGGGATATGCAGGTAAGCTTCTTTTAAAACTAGAGTTGCCAACCAGGCATTCTTGCCTAGCATAGGAAGTAACTGAAGAGTTGGCATCTTGAATTTTGGAATGTTCAATAAAGTGTTTAGAGTAGACGGGTCCAGAATTGGACGCCATGAATAGTCTTTTCTGGGTACCAGGAAAAGTCTGGAATAGAATCCTTGCCCCTTTTCCTCTTCTGGTACCAGTTGAATAGCCCCCAAGTTTAAGAGGGAAAGTACTTGTTTCTGAGCCTCTGCCCACTGATTTGGGGCAGGTCTGGCCACCCGTTTGGTGTTGGCAACATGTGGAAATGACATCTGTACCCCTGGGACACTATTTAAAAGCCATTTGTCCTGGGTTATGAGTTCCCAGTTTTCTGCATGAAGAGCAATCGTTCCCCTCAAAGGGGCGGCTGAAAGTTAAGTGCTTGGTAATTTTAAAGGAAAGTCACTGATACTTTTTACCATGGGGGGGATGTCTTGTTATTTCCAGATTTGGAAGTGGAGGCCCCCCCATTGCTTAGTTCTGAGAGTCCCTTGGGACTGAAACCTGGTATTTTTGGTGTGTCTGGGTTTGGCTTGAGAGGATTTGGAAGGAGCTGGAAAGGACCAATTCTTAGTAGGTCAGTGCCTACTAAATCTTGGAGGTTGCACTTGTAAGAAATCTTTCACAGTTTGCATAGACCGAACATCCAACAATTTTGCTTTAACATGATCAGGCAGAGATTGCTCCTTAAGCCAAACATGCCTTCTAAGTACAGACCCAGTAACAGCAGCCCTGCAAGAGGCCTCTAAAGAATCAAAACCACATTGCAAAGTATGTTTTCCAACTTGTTCAGCTGAATGCAGTAAATCCTGTAAATCTTTATTTTCCACACAGTCAGAAATCAACATAATTTTCTGTTTAAGCAGTCCCATAACATGCTGTTGATATTTTAGCATATGAAATTGGCAGTTTAAGGCCCTGATTGCCAAGGTTGGTAAGTATAAACCTTTTTACCCCATCTATCCACCGCTCTGGAGTCTCTATCAGAAGGAGTAGGATTTTTAGCAGTAGAAGCCTTAATGCCCTTGGGCCCCTGAGAAATGGTTTCTGGGTCTGCAACAGGACTTTTGAAAAGGAACTTGTGGGACTCAGGAACCCTGTAGCACCGGTCAGGTTTACTAGGAGCTGGAGGCAGGGAATCAGGGGCCATAATGGATTCCAAAAACACATCAACAATGATGTTAGTACAAGAGGTATAGCCAAATGCCTATGCTGGGGTAGAAGGAGGAAATTTCTAAGCCTCTTTTTAGATTCAGAAAATACCTGACTTTCCCAGTGGAAATGTTCCCTTAAGGTATGTAAAGTTTGCCCAAAAGAAAAGTCCTCGGGGGGGGGGGGCAGAGGGAATGGAATCCTCTGCATCATAATCCTCATAAGTAGGAATGGAAAAATCCAGGTCTAGAATTAGAAGAAAGAGTCCTAATCAGACGATTCATAGTCAAGCTAAGTCCTAGGCCTCTTAGAAAGAAGGGGGGGGGGGGGTTGACTACCCCTGATTAGAGTAATAAGATCTTCAGCCATTTTGATCATTTGTTTTTAGGCATAGGGGCCTGAACATGTGTCCTGGGCATTATTCTTTTAGACATAGATCGAGATTTAGGCCTTAGAATAGAGGGTGGAGTTGGTTTAATATTAAAGTCTGTAGGCCTGAATACACCCGCAGAAGCCGGCGCCTGCTCAGCGGCTCCGGACCCATCCACGGTAGAGACATCCACAGGTTCCATAGTGTCTCGCGGCATAACGGACTCCGAATGGGTCACAGTAGAGGCCTGCGAGTCAGAAGTAGCGGGTATCAGGGGCTTTGAAAGTGCCAGAGTACCGGTGAACTGGCGACTGGCTTAGAAGCGTCGTCGGCAGTTTTGGACCTCAACGGCCTGTCTTTCTTTGCATTTTTTCAGAATTCTGGTAGTCGGATGGCTAACTGAAGACATTTCTGGATAATTAAACTGAGAACAGAAATATTTAGAGGCAAAAATGTACCGACGATGGATTGTGCGCTGATTAAATAAAGCACAAAACCGACAGCAAGGTACATTGTGGTCAGGGCCTAGGCAAGGAATGCAGTACAAATGAAAATCTTTACGAGGTATTTGCTTCCCACAAGTAATGCAATTATTAACTTTTAAAGACATTGGAAAGGAGCAAGAAAAAGTTTCCCCAACGGGGTACTTAGCTTTAAGTTGAAGACTTTGGTTCTGAAACTCTAAAATGAAAATTTCAGGAGTCGGCTGACCGGCACTTGCGAACTGCTTCTGCTTCGGGCACCGCACGGCAAGACAGACTGATGTAATGGCGTTGGCTGCATGTTTTATAGCCCTGACGACCTGACATCATGGAAGAAGGGACAGCAACTGACGCAGGACCCAAGACTTTGTTAATCAGGCCGACTGAGGTCTACCTGCCAGCAAATTACCCAAATGTAATGTCTGCAACAGTGAAACACGAACATCTGCTCTATCTGGACAAGTACAATTACAGTAAGTGGGACACAAATGTTATGCTCTGTGATCAATGTTGCAGTACTGATTCTTGAGAGGACTCCCAAAGCTGGATGAGGAGTTATCTGAATGACCTTAGGAAATAAGATTCTGCAAGATGGCAGAAGCAAAACCTGCTTTAGCCCTGGAGACATCGCTTTGGTTAGTGTTTTGTAAAGGTGAGCACAGAGTTCCATGTGGCTGCCTCTAGATGGCCTGGGTGGGAACTCCTTTGAGGAAAGCAGTGGTCACCCCATATCTGGTGGCATGATGTCAGTAACTGTCAGCTATCCATTTAGAAATGTTTGGTGGAGACAGACTTGCTCTCTTTACCCTCTGTGAAAGTCTCCAGCAACTGCTCTGCTTTATTAGGCTTTTTGTTTAGTCTAAACAGCACCTGCTCTGCCCCGCTCTGTGGATTTAGGTAGAAGACTTGCAAGGTGGATAGCAGTGTTAAGAGCAAGTTACATTGGCCAAACCCCATCTCTTGCCCTCACTAGTATATGAAGATCCAATCTTTAAAAATGTACAGACTTCCCTGCAAAAACTTGAAAGCCGTTACAATAAAATTGCAAAGTTTGCCACACATTCTCTGCATCTAACATCATTTTAAAGCCTTACTTTCTTCTCTGCTGGCTCGAACTCTCCCCACCAACTTCAATACATACAACTTATTACACTACACATCATCATCCATAAACCCCTAGTTTGTCCCACCCTCAGCCCATTAACAGACTCATGTACCAAATAGACGTATTAGATCTACACAACCACCACATCACAACCCTTCAAACCCCCAAAAAGTCCAAGTATAAGCCTCTACTCTTGCTCTGTTGCAAAATTATGGAACACACTTCCATTAGCTATCAGAACTACCACAAATCAACACTCATTCAAATACTCCTTAAAATACCAGATCTGCTCCTGTAATAATGCAGACTGAAGCTCTCCTAAATCTCTCAAAGTCTCTTCTTATCCCTTCCTTCCTATATAGCTTCCCCTCTACTTGTCTCTCTACCTCCACTACTTCATTCCTGCCATCTTCTCTTGCTACTCTATACCTCTCTCACCAAATCAGTTAAGATCATTTTATCCCTCTCCTTGACAGCAGACTTCAAAATAGGTTACCTCTCCACCCTTCTGCATATCCTGCTGTTAATCCCTCTATAATGATAAATGTTATACCTCCCCTAAAATACTGTAGCAAATGTGTGATTTGTGACTGAAAGTTTCATGTTCAATGTCTGTTGAGTCTTTGCTGTTAACAACCAATGAGGCATCTACACGTATCTGGAGCTTTTCTCCCCAGGCCTCCGTTGAAAATGGGAACATTATGATCCAGTTGGACTTTCCCAGTACAATAACTTCTGATACCACTTTGCACTGAAGAATGCGTTTGTGCTGAGGGTAACTATCTCTGTGGAAGACAGGATGAAGGGCTCTTTACACATGAGGGCTTGTAGCTCAGAAACGTTCCTAGCTGTAGTAACAGCTATAAAGAAAGTGGTCTACTGGGTAAGCATCTTTAGAGAGGCAGTGGCAGCAGGTTCTAAGAGGGGCAAGTTTATTTTTCTAACACAATTTACATCCCATGTCAGAATGGGGTTCCTTCTGGGTGGTCTCAAATGAATCACCCCTTTTAGGAAAAGTTTCAGGGGAGGGTACAAGAGGACAGGTCGAGCACTGTGCAGGCAAGCTGATACTGCAGATGCATGTACATTAATGCTGGAATAGGAAAGTCTTGTCTAAAGAGGTCTGACAGACACTGCAGAGGCTGAGCTGCTGTCTGCTTGAGCAGGGTTAGTGTCACTGCTGTGGCAAAGTAGAAAATATTTTCCATTTCTTGCTTAACTTAAATGGAGAGCACATCCTTAAGACAGGATTAAGTCCTAGTGTCAAAACCCAATTCTCCAATCATTTAACTTGAGGGTGGCTACGTGGGGGTGGAGGACAAATCCCTTGACTTGGTTGAGGAGCTGGTCATAATGGTTAAAGTCTTCGCTTCCCATGCACAAGGTACAAGGTTTGATCCTGCCCTCCAGCCAATGCCTGTTTGGAGTCTGCATGTTCTCCTGTGTCTCTGTGTTTCTCCAAAATGAATGGAGCTGTGAACAGCAACACAGATTCTAAATGCTGCCCTACATGGGGAAGAGTTGTATAGACCATCCACTTTGGGCATCTACTCTGGTACGCAGTAACCTCAACATATGAGAACATAGATCACAGACTGTATGCTGTGGCAGGGCTAGCCGCTCTAAACATGTCCCTAGGTGATTCAGAATTGTTGACTAATGTCGCCAAATGGACATGGGTTGAGGACCTGGCCTACTCCAACCTAAGCCAGACCCATGATAACGAGGTGGGAAGGGTGTATGTGCCCCTATTGTCCAGTGTGCGCCATACAGTCCAGCAGTCCTGGGTCAATAAGCTACTGGCTGGTGACCAGTTGCCCAGCCTGGGTTACCTGAGATCGCTCTGTTGAGAGAAAGTTGGCCGTAAAACTAATCACCCTGCCAAACATGAACTAAGATTTGCTGCACTCAGTGTAGGCTGACTGACAGGACGAAGCTTGGAAGTGGATGACATGATAGTACGTAGGAGACTGGACATCCTACGTATCCAAGAGACAAGACGGAAGGGTAGTACAGCAAAACCACTTGGCTTGGGATCTAGAGTCTACCACTCAGCAAGAGGACAGGCCCGGTTTTGAAGTTGTGATGAGAGAGAGGCTTCAGAAGGCAGTGAGGGATGTAATCAGAATTAGTGATAAGACTTCATGGCAGACTCCAGTGTAATGATAGGGCAGTATTCATAATCTCAGCTTATACTCCACAGCATAGCACAGGGTTCTGACAGTGAAGAAGAGAATGCATTCATACGGCAGTTGCAGGATCTACTAGATAATGCAGGACAACATGAACAGTGTTGATAACATGTGACATGAATGCACATACCAGGACAGACAGAACATGATAAGAGGAATGCCTGGGTCCACATGGGTGGGGCAACAGGAATAAAGGGGAGGCCATTCTAGACTTCTGTCTGGCAAATGGCTTAATAGTAGCCAACACTCAGTTCAGAGAGACCGTCACAAGATCATATACAAAGAGTGGACAACACGCAACTCGAGTAGACTTCCTCCTAATATGGAAAGGGCACTGGAGTAGAATTGGTGATTATAGGTTCATAGATGTTTACTAGGCTAACTACTGCAAGGGCTTAAGCTTAGCTATGAATCCCAAATCTGACAAGTTTTAGTACCCTTAATTGTAAGCAGGGTATGGGAGGCGAAAAGTAGTTTTGTACCTACCATAAATGTAGATGTTCAAGTGTATTCACTGCTGCAGTCATTACACTTGGGTTATCCTGCCGTCAGGCGGTCCAGCAGTTGGCCAGAGTTCCAAAGTCGTGGTCCGGCATCGGTTGCTGTCGCTTCTTCCCTGACGTCAGTGCGCCAGGAGTATATAAGATGCAGCAGACGCCATTTTCTTCAGTTTTTTCTTGCCCCAGATGTCAGGTGGCGCCAAATAGGTGGGCAATACATATTGCTAATAAAACATACATAAAAAAAGAAAACAATACCTTCGGTTACAAGCAAATACACCACATAGGTTGTATAGGGTAGAAAGGTATAGATAAGTCCCAGCTAAGAAAGTGGGGATGGAGGGAGGGTAACCCGGACTGCAGCAGTGAATACACTCGAACATCTACATTTATGGTAGGTACAAAACTGTACTATGTTCATCGTGTTTCACTGCTGCAGTCATTACATTTGGGTTGAATCCCAAAGCTGAGGTTGGGTGGCTGAGTCTATAAAGGATTCAGGGTGGCTATGAGGCCCTGCAGCACTGCAGTGGCAAAGCCAGCTTTGGATTTAGAATAGAGAGGCAAGTGGTAATGCTTGGTAAAGGTATGCACTGTAGGTAGGTACTCCTCTAAGGTAGACACTTGAAGTGGCTGTTGCCCTGGTGGAATGTGGCCTAATGTTGCTAGGTACAGTTTTTCCATGCTGTGTGTAGCAAAAACGGATACAGTGTCCTATCCACTTTGAAACAGTCTGCGTTGAAATAGCCTTTCCCTGTGATCCTGCAGCATATGCTACAAACAATTGCTCAGTTTTCCTGAAAGCTTTTGTTTTGTCCAAGTAGAAGCGTAACTGCCTGTGTATGTCCAATGAGTGCAGAAGTCTCTCCCCTTTATTCTGGGGATTTGGATAAAATGTTGGCAAGTGAATAGTCTGGTTAAGAGCCACACTGGATACCACCTTTGGCATAAATGTAGGGTTTGTTCTTAAAGAAACCCTGTCCTGATGAAAGGTTCCACTGCCATTAGTGCCTGTAACTCTGAGACTCTCCGTGCTGAGGTTATTGCCAGAAGCAGAGCAGTTTTCCATGACACATATTTTAATTCTGCTGAATTGGCTGGCTCAAAAGGAGGTAAAGTTTGTTTTTCCAAGACAAAGTTGAGGTCCCAAGTTGGTGTTGGTGCTCTCCGGGGCGGTCTTATGTTTTTAGCCCCTCTGAGGTACTGTTTTAATAATGGATGAGAGAAAACAGGAGTATCCGTGTTGTAATGAGCTGAGATGGCAGAGGCGTGGATCTTAATGGATGAAAAGGATAGGCCTTTGTCCAGCATCTCAGTTAAGTATTGTAATATCTGAGGAATATTTGGAACAAGAGGGTCAAAGCTTTGAGCCTGGTTCCCAGCACAGAATCTCTTTCACTTTTCTGAACAGGATTTCCTGGTGCTGGGCCTCCTGGCCTCCAAAATGACATCCATAACAGCTTTAGAGAGAAGTGCTGGCTGCTTGGCTAAGTAATCTGCCATGCACAGCCAGGTTTAAGGTTTTGAGCTGGCTGTGCAGGATCTGATTGCTTTGTTGAGTCAGATGATGAGGAATTTGAGGTAAAATCCATGCTGGGCCTTCAGCCAAGTTTTTTAAGATTGGGTACCAGTGCTGGCGTGGCCAGTCTGGGGCAATCAGGATCATTTTTGGCCTTTCTTGTCTGGCTTTTAGGAGTACCTTTGAAAGGAGAGGCAGTGGTGGTAAAGCATAAACTTTTACGGTTTTCCAGCTGTATGAGAACTTTCCATGCTTGTGTGTGGTAAGTCCTTGTGCAGAATTTCTGTAGTTGGCAGTTCAGATGGGAGGCAAAAAGATCCATGTCTGGGCACCCCCATTTTTCTGTTATCATGCTGAATACTTGTGGATTTAATTTCCACTCGTGAGGATCCATGATGTTTCTGCTTAAGTCGTCTGCCAGAGTATTTTTCTTTCCTGGCAGGAATTGTGCTTGGAGATGAACATGACAGGTCAGTGCTGTTTTCCACAAAGTCATGGCTTGTCTGCAGAGGGGATAGGAATGAGTGCCCCCTTACTTGTTTGTGTACCACATAACTGTGGTGTTGTCCCCGTCTTTAGTAATAGTTGCCCTGGATGCAGAAGGTCCTTGAAAGCGGTTAGCGCATTTTGTACAGCTAGCATCTCTTTTTGATTGATGTGAAGATGCATTTGGTCTGCGGCCCACTTGCCCTGAATACATTTCCCTGCCATGTGTGCTCCCCAGGCGTAATCCGAAGAATCTGTTGTTAGTGTCTGCCTGGCTGTCCCTTGTTGTGGTGACATGCCTGTGCCCACCATCGAAACTCCTGTTGTTGGCAGGGAATAAGTGGTATTACTGTTTCCAAACTGTGACAGTGTTGAGTCCAAACACGTTTTAGGTACCATTGTAATTTCCTCATATGCAGTCTGGCATATGGTATTAGTAGTATGCAGGACGCCATGAACCCCAAAGGCCTGCAGAATTTTTCTTGCAGGGGGTTGGGGTTTTTGTTGCCATCAATTGAAAGTACTGAGTCAGTTGTCTTCGTTTGTCTGGTGTGAGATAAGCCATCTGGGCTGTTGTATTTAAGCTGGCACCCAGGAATATTATCTCTTGTGAGGGCACTAGTTTTGACTTCTTTTCGTTTACTGTGTACCCTAGCCAAATTAGCAATCTTTTTACAAACGCCAGATGCTTTAGAAGAATGTCCTTGCTCTCTGCTAGAATAAGACAGTCGTCCAAGTAGGGATATATTTGAATTCCTTTTTGTCTGCAAAATGCAATTACTGGTGCCAGGCATTTTGTGAAGACCCTGGGCACAGTAGATAAGCCAAAGGGCAGTGCAGAGAATTGGTAATGCATTGTGCCAGCTATGAATCTGAGGTATCTTCTGCAATTTTGTCTGATTGGGACATGCAGGTATGCCTCTGAGGTCCAAAGTAACAAACCAAGCCTGCTTGCCCAGCATGGGAAGAAGTTGCTGTAGTGTCAACATTTTGAATTTCGGAACATCCAGGTAAGTATTTAGAGTAGATAGGTCCAGTATGGGTCTCCAGGCTTTGTCCTTTCTGGGGACCAAGAAAAGTCTTGAGTAAAATCCTTATCCTTGTTCCTGCTGTGGCACTTTTTGAATAGCTCTCATGTCCATGAGGGCTGTAATTTGTTTTTGTGCCTCTGCCCATTGATTTTGTGGCAGGTCTGGCATTCCTTTTGGCCTTGGTAGAGTGTGAAAGTGGAACCTGTAACCGTGAGACACAATATCCAAAACCCATTTGTCTTGGGTGTTTATATGCCAATTTTGTGAAGAGAGCTAGTTTTTCCCCTAAGGGAGCTGCCAAAAGGTAAGTGCTTGGCATGTGAAGGAGAAAGTCATTGGTACTGTTTCCTATAAGGTTGTGACTTGTCTTCTCCTCCTTTTGGGGTAGAAGCACCCCACTGTCGTGGTCTGTAAGAGCCTTGGGGCTGAGATCTGCCTCTTGGGCGTCTGTATCTGCCTCTTTGTGGTCTGTCTGACACTGGAAAGGACCAATTTTTAGAAGGCCAATTTCTGCTAAATCGAGGTGGCTGTACCTGTAAGAAATCCTTCACTGTTTGCACAGATTTTGCCTTACCCTCCATTTTCTTTAACACCTCTTCTGCCTTAACACCAAACAAGATATCACGCTGTAAAGGAGTATCCAATACTTTTGCCTTAACACGATCAGGTAAACCTTGTTCTTTTAACCAAGCATGCCTTCGAATCACAGATCCTGTAACTACGGCTCTACAAGAAGCCTCTAATGAATCAAAACCATATTGCAGAGTATGTTTTCCCACTTGTTCAGCTGCATGCAATAAATCCTGCATTTCCTTATAGTCAGGACCTTCTGAGCTTGTAATCATTTTCTGTTTTAACAGAGACATTAAATATTGCTGGTATTTAAGCATGTGGAACTGGCAATTTAAAGCCCTTACTGCTAAAGTTGCAGAAGTGTAAACTTTCTTCCCCTATCTAATGCTCTAGAATCCCTGTCAGAGGGAACTGGATTTTTAGCAGTGGAAGCCTCTACCCCATTTGGGACCCTGGGAAATAGTTTCTGGGTCAGCAGCAGGGTTTTTATAAAGAAATCTGTGAGAGTCAGGGATTCTGTAGTACCTATCTGGTGCTGGGGGCAAAGAATCAGGGGTTAAATTGGATTCAGAGAATACATCATCCACAATATCTAACATAGGCGGAATAGCAAGGGGCCTGTGCTGAGGCAATAAAAGAAAATCTCTGAGCCTTTTCTTGGATTCTGAATAATCCTGGCTCTCCCAATGGAAATGCTCCCTCATGGTATGTAAAGTTTCCCCAAAAGAGTAATCCTCAGGAGGAGAGGCTGAAGGGATAGATTCTTCAGCATCAGAGTCCTCATAGGGGGGTAAAGAGTATCTCTGGTCTGAAGAGGAATCAGGAGAAATGGAAACCTGGTCAGAGGAATCATAGTCTGTATCCTGCTTAGGCTTTTTATCAGTAGGGGGATGGGAACCCCTGATTAGAGTAGTTAGGTCTTCGGCCACTTTGAGCATCTGTTTTTTAGGCAAGGAGGCCTGTCCAGGTGAATGCTGTACTTGTTTTTTTGTCTTTAATGGAGTTTTAGACTTGGTTGTTGTTTTGATGGTAAGCTGTGAAGGTCTGAAAACACCCTCAGAAGCCGATGCCTGCTCAGTGGCTCCGGACCCATCTGAGGGGTTAATTTCCGTAGGCCCAACACCTTGAGTTTCCAGAGGCCTAGAAATCTCCACGTGGGAGTCAGAGGCGGCCTGTGGCTCTGAGGTAGCGGGTGTCAGGGGCTGCGAATGCGCCTCACTGAGAACCGGCGACTGGCCTAGAAGAGACTCCGTCAGTTTTGGGCCTCAGATGCCTGTCCTTATCTTTGTGTTTTTTGTGTATTCTGGTCGTCGGTTGTTCCGACGGCATGGTATAATTGAACCTTCGGCTAAAATAATGGCGAGCAAAACCAGACGTTTAATAGTGCGCTTGTTAAATCTAGCACAAAACCGACAACTAGTGACGTCGTTGTCTGGGCCTAGGCATGGAATACAGTAAGAATGAAAATCCTTATGAGGTATTTGCTTCCCACAAGAAATACAATTATTAACTTTTACTGACATTGGTCTGAGGCAAGAAAAAGTTTCCCCAATGGGGTACTTACCTTTATTGAAGACTTCGGTTCTGAAATTCGAATTTGAAAATCTCAGGAGTCGGCCGACTGGCACTTGCGAACTTGCTTTTGCTTCGGGCACAGCGCGGCAAGAAAGACTGAAGAAAATGGCGTCGGCTGCATCTTATATACCCCTGGCGCACTGACGTAAGGGAAGAAGCGACAGCAACAGACGCCGGACCAAGAATTTGGAACTCTGGCCGACTGCGGGACCGCCTGACGGCATGATAACCCAAGTGCAATGACTGCAGCAGTGAAACACGATGAACATCATTTAAAAGCAGTGGCCTGGGAGATGAACAATTTGCAAGCTTCCTGTGCCCATTACAGACATATGTGCCAAACCAGGGATGATTTTTTTTGTTCCCCATCCAATTGTCCAAATTACACTTGAGTTGGTAAGAACTCTGCTTCACACAGAAGGGGAGCCTGCTCTTCAGAAGAGGTAATCTCTGGGATACATACGTCTCTCTCCAGCAGGTCCTATTTATATCAAAGGGAAGATTTAAGTCTTTAGAATTAGTAATTCTGGTGCTCTTTATTTTGCAGTCATGCAGGAGGTCCAGAGTAGGGTCTGACAATGCCTTGTATACCTGGCATAGACCTCCCATCAACAGCCTGTAGGAGACAGGATACAGGGATAGGGCCTTGCAGTGGTCTGTACAGGACATGTTGCTTAGGCCCTGTATTCTTTTAGTGAGGAACCTCTGTGGAAGTTCCAGTTGTTGGATATGCTTGGTTAGGTACATACCAAAGGGGGCACTATACTAAATGATAGGAATGATGAATGCCAACTCCAGTGGAGCAATGACTTCCTTGGACCTAAAAGCCAAACCTTTGTTTTGTAAGATGCACAACATAGAATGACCATGAAGTGTCTACAGTGGTGAGGAAATCAAAGTCCTTGATTACTGGGTTAACTCTTAGGGATGTGTTGTCAATATGATAGTTACCAGGGGTGGATGACTTCCCAAAATATACTATTATGCATTTCTTAGCATTTAATTTTAGTCCATGGCTCTGACACCAGTTTGCCAGCCCTTCCTGGCAAACATTTGTGTCAGTGGGCAATTCAATGACAGCACCTAATTGCAAGCATCTGCAAATTTATTCAGCCAGAAGCTATGGACATTGGCCTCGACTTTAGAAAAGTAAATGCCAAAAAGGAGTGGTCCCAGGAAAGATCTCCGAGGGATTCTGCTTGGGAATGACCTCTTTGTAGAGGTAGGCTCCCCAATTCTAACTTCATGGGCCCTGTCTTTGAGCTAGCTGGCTATCCATCAGGTTACACATGAGTTTGTACCTAACCTCTTAAGTTTTTCAACAATTCCTGAATGGGGATGGTCACAAACAACTTGGCCAGGACAAGGCAGATAGTGTGAACCATTCTGCCCTCATACATTGCTTTGGTGAGCTTCTCAAAGATCTGGAAGTTGACTGGAGAGAAAGTACAACAGTTCAAGGAATTACGAAGGCCTCTACCACTCAAAAAAAAGGAGGAAATAGGTGGAGCTGAAGAAGAATGGCAGCAACTCAAAAAGTACAGTTGTATACACTTACCATAAATGTAGATGTTAGAGTGTATTCACTGTTGCAGCCATTTCGCTTGGGTTATCCTGCCAGGGGTAGCCCTCAGTCGGCCAGAATACCAGAGTCTTAGTATTTCTGCGTCGGATGCTGTTACTCCAGGACTGACGTCAGGTCGTCAGTGGTGTAAAATCAGGCAGCCAACACCATTACATCAGTTTTTCTTGCTCCAACTGTAAGGAGCCCCCAAACAGGGAGCTAGGTTAACGTGGAAGAACACCACCAGTAGAAAGTAAATACCAAAAATTCCCTGAGAGGAAGAGAGAGACAAGGGAGATGAAGGGTGGGAAACCAGGACTGCAACAGTGAATACACTCGAACATCTACATTTATGGTAAGTGTACACAACTGTACTATGTTCCAAGTGTTTCACTGTTGCAGTCATCACTCTTGGGTTGATTCCCAAAGCTAAAGAAAATGGCAGTCAAGGCGACTGGGGGCTGGCAAGAATACCCTGCAAGACTGCGATGGCAAAGCCTGCCCAGGATTTGGAGAAGATAGGCAGGTGGCAATGCTTGGTGAAGGTATGAACAGAAGTCCATGTTGCAGCCTCCAGGATGTCGCTGGTGGGGGACCCCTCTGAGAAAAGGTGCAGAGGTGGAGGTTGCCCTGGTGGAAAGCGTCCTGACCCCCTTAGGGGGCAGTGTCCGTGCTGTTTGTAGCAGAAATGGATGCAGTATGCCATCCATTTGGAGACAGACTGTTTGGATATGGCCTTGCCCTCTGCCCCTTCTGCAAAGCTGACTAGCAATTGGTCAGTTTTTCTAAAAGATTTAGTCCTATCGAGATAGAATCTGAGCTTTATGTGCACATCTAAAGAGTGCAGAATACTTTCCCCCTTGTTTTGCGGATTAGGGAAAAAGGTGGGTAAACGAATGGATTAGTTGAGAGCCACACTGGACACCACTTTATGCATGAAGGATAGGTTAAGTCCTGAGGGAGACTCTGTCAGCATGGAAAATGATGAAGGGCTCTACAGCCATGAGTGCTTGTAGCTCTGAAACTCTTCTAGCTGAAGTGATGGCCAGAAGCAAGGCTGTTTTACAAGAGAGGAATTTTAACTCTGCTGAAGGTGGAGGCTCAAAGGGGGTAAGGATGAGCTTTTCCAACACAAAGATAAGTTCCCAAGCTGGAGTAGGAGATCTTCTGGGTGGCCTTAAGTTGTTAGCTCCTCTTAGGAACTGCTTAATGAGAGGGTGTGAGAAGAGAGGTGGCTGTGTGCTGTAATGAGCAGAGATGGCAAAGGCATGAATTTTACAGAAGAGAAGGGCTTGACCCCTTTGTAGTAGGTCTGCAAGGTAATCCAGGATGAGAGGTAGGGAGGGCTGTGCTGTTCTGGCTCCCTTAACCTGGATCCAGGTGCAAAACCTTTTCCTCTTGTCTGCATAGCATTTTCTAGTGATGGGGAGTTTGGCCTCACATATAACATCCATGACTTGTTTGCTTTCGCTGGCAGCTGGAGGAGAGGTCAGGGAATAAGCCAGGTTGCTAGGTTCAGGGTCTGCAATTGTGGATGCATGAATTCTCCATTCTTCTGGGTCAGGAGTGTTGGGATCTGAGGTAGGTGCCATGGTGGCAGGGGTGAAAGGCTGCGCAACAGTGGGTACCAATGCTGGCATGGCCAGGCCAGTCTGGGGCAATCAAGATGGTCCTTGTTTTTTCCTCCCTTATTTTGAGCAGTACCCTTGAAATGAGTGGTAGGGGGGAAATGCACAGATAGAAAGGTTTACCCATTGGAAGGACAGAGCATCCACTTTCCAGGCCTTGCTCTGAGGTTCTCTGGTGTAGAATTTGCTGAGCTGATGATTGGAGTAGGAGGCAAAGAAGTCCACCTTCGGGGTGCCCCATTTCTGGGTTACAAGGTTGAAGGTTCTGTGGTCTAGTTGCCACTCGTGTGGATCTAGCAGGTTTCTGCTTAAGTCGTCTGCCAGAGAGTTTAGTGAGCCTGGCAGGAATTGTGCTAGCAGGTGTATTTGCATGGCTGAGGCTATGTGCCTACGGGTCATGACGAGCCTGCAGAGAGGGTAAGAGCGAGCCCCCTCCCTGCTTGTTGATATACCACATCACTGTGGTGTTGTCTGTTTTGATCACTAGAGTCCCCGGGGAGAGTAGGGGTCTGAAAACTGTCAGGGTGTGCTGAATAGCTAGCATCTCTTTTTGGACGATGTGCAGATGTATTTGATTTGGGCTCCAATGACCCTGAATGCACCTGCCGTCCAGGTGTACACCCCAGGCATAGTCTGATGAGTCTGTAGTGAGGGTCTGGGCAGCGTGGGGTTGGGAGAAGGGAAGTCCCTTCTTGTGGTTGCATGCTGCTGCCTCACCAAAGAAAATCTTTCCCTAGACAGGGCATCATAGGTATGATAGTTTCCAGGTCTTGAGAATGTTGACACCAAAGGCTTTTTAGGTACCATTGTAGTTTCCTCATATGCAGTCTGGCATATGGAATGAGTAGAATGCAGGATGCCATGAACCCTAGAGCTTGCAGGATTTTCCTTGTGGATAACTGGGTTCTGGTGGCTAGTTGAGAGAAGTAGCCTGTCAGGTAGGCTTGTTTTTCTGAAGTAAGGAATACCATCTGGGATATGCTGTGTCCAGGCTTGCTCCCAGGAATACAATTTTGTGTGTGGGGACTAGTTTTGATTTCTTTTAGTTGACAGCATACCCCAGGAAGGTCAGTAGGTCCTTTACAAAGATCAGGTGCTGTAACAGCTTTTCCTGACTGTCTACCTGAATCAGGCAATTGTCTAAGTAGGGGTAAATTTGAATATTTCTTTGTCTGCAAAAAGCAATGGCTGGAGGCAGGCATTTTGTGAAAACTCTGGGAGCAGTGGATAAGCCAAAGGGAAGTGCAGAGAACTGAAAGTGCACAGACCCTGCCCTGAAACGGAGATAATTCCTGCAAGATTCCGTGACTGGGATGTGTAAGTAGCCCTCTTTTAGGTCTAGGGTGGCTAATCAAGCACCCTTGAAAATCATAGGAAGAAGTTGCTGGAGGGTGAGCATTTAGAATTTTGGTATCACCAGAAAGGTGTTTAGAATGGATAGATCGAGGATTGGGTACCAGGTGCCCTATTTTCTGGGTACCAGGAAGAGTCTGGAATAGAACATGCTGTATTGCCGTCATGGAGAGCAGGGAATGGACTTGCTTTTTGGCCTCTGCCCACTGCTTTGGAGGAAGATATGGGAACCCTTTTGAGGTTGGCAGAGTGTGGAAATAAAATTTGTATCCCTGGGACACTATGTTGAGGACCCATCGGTCGTTGGTAACAGAGGCCCAGCTGTTAGCATGGAAGTTGAGGTTTCTTCCTAGGGGCACAGGCAGGTGGGCAGAGGTAAGGGGTGAAGGTGTAAAGTCATTGTGAGTTCTTACCATAAGGGGGTGGCTTACCATTCCCTGTTTTTTGAATAGGAGGAACTCCATTGCTTAGATCTCTGCATTCCCTGGGACTGCTGTCTGGCGGGTCTGCTTCCCCTGGGTCCTGGCTGAGCTGGCCTGGAGGGGGCCGGAAAGGACCAGTGTTTGGAGGGACGATGCCTACTGAATCTTGGAGGCTGGACCTGTAAAGTCTGTCTGCACAGATTTAGCTTTTTCTTCCATCTTTTTTAAGACCTCTTCTGCCTTGGTGCCAAACTGTCTTTGTTCAATGGTGCGTCCAATAATTTTGATTTGACATGGTCTGGCAAGGTCTGTTCCTTAAGCCAAGCATGTCTTCCAAGGACAGAACCAGTGACTGCTGCCCTGCAAGATGCTTCTAGGGCATCAAAGCCACATTGCAAGGTGTGCTTAGTAACTTGGCTTGCAGAATGCATAAGCTCTTGTAATTCTTTATTTTCTGCACAAGCAGGAAAGGAAGATATTTTTTGTTTGAGGAGTTCCATGGTATGCTGCTGATATTTCAGCATGTGGAACTGACAATTTAGTGCTCCAGAAGCAAGAGTTGCAGAGGTGTATACTATTTTACCCCATCTGTCTAAAGCTCGGGAATATCTGTCTGAGGGGGTGGGATTCTTAGCTGAGGTTGCTGTAATTCCTTTAGGTCCATGGGAGATTACCACTGGGTCAGTAGTACAATTTTTGAAAAGGAATCTGTGAGAGTCAGGGACTCTGTAGTACCTGTCTGGTTTCTTGAAAGCAGGAGGAAGGGTGTCAGGAGTCAAACTGGATTCCATAAAACATCATCCACAACATCCAGGAGAGGAGGAATGGCTAAAGGTCTGCGCTTAGGAAAATCTAAGAATTCCCGAGTCTCTTTTTTGACTGAGGATAGAACTGACATTCCCATTGGAATTGCTCCCTTAAAGTATGTAGGGTTTCACCAAATGAAAAATCCTCGGGAAGAGAGGCAGAAGGAATGGATTCCTCTGCATCAGAATCCTCAAACAGAGAATGGTCGCATGTCTTCATATTCAGAAACCTCGGAGTCATCGGACTCCTGTTCAGATAAAACTACTGGGGACAAGTCTCACTTTCTTTAGGAAGGGGTAGCCTGGCTTCCCCTAATAAGCATAATAAGGACTTCTGCCATTTTAAGCACTTAAGACTGAGGTATGGAAGCAGGTGCCTGAGCTTGGGTCGTCATTTTTTAGGCATAGTTCGTACCCTGGGCCTTAGAAACTTGGTAGTTTTAGAAAGAACTGACGACACCAAGGTAGTATTCGGTTTGTGTAGAGTATCGGTAGTGCGAAGAACTTCCACGGAAGCTGGTGCCTGCTCAGCAGCTCCGGGCCCATCCAAGGTAGAGACGTCCGCAGGATCCTTAGTCAAAGAGGAGTCTCGCGGCATACCGGACTCCGAACTGGTCTTGGTAGCAGCCTGCGAATCCACAGAAGCTGGCATCAGGGGCTGAGAAACAGCCTCAATGAGGACCGGAGAACTGACTACTAGCTTAACAGAAGAGTCGTCGGCAGTTTTGGACCTGTGCCGGCTGTCTCTGTCCTTATCCTTACTTTTTTTGGAAGATCAGTAGTCAGATGGCTTACTGAAGCCATATCAGAATGAGAGGAAAGAGCGAAAATATTTAGCTACAATAAGGGCCCGACGACACAGTTCTGGTGTTGAACAAAGCACAAATGCGACAGCGAGGGACATCGTGGTGTGGGCCTAAACAGGTGACACAGTAAGAATGGAAGTCTCTGTGTGGTATTTGCTTTCCACAGGCAAGACAACTGTTAACTTTTTCTGACATTGGTTAGAGCAAGAAAAAAGGATCCCCAACGGGGTACTTAGCTTTAGAAGACTTCAACTTCAATTCGGAAATGAAAACTCAGGTAGCAGCCGACTGGCACTTGTGCCAACTGCTTTTGCTTCGGGCTCCTCGGCAAGAATGTTTGATGTAATGGTGTCGGCTGCCTGATTTTATACCACTGACGACCTGACGCCAGTCCTGGAGTGACAGCAACCGACGCAGAAATACTTAGCCTCTGGTATTCGGGCCGACTGAGGGCTACGTCTGGCAGGATAATCCAAGTGTGATGACTGCAACAGTAAAACATGAAAATCATGAGGATTACAGAACAGATATGTGGCAGAGCCAGGTATAGGTTCATAGGTAGGTACTAGGCTATTGGCCCTAGGGCCTATATAAGCCTAACCAAATGGTACTCTGGCTTTTGCCACCCAAGAAAATTATTTTCCTGTGCCCCAGTTAAGCAGAGCCACAGAAGTGATCCCTGGGGTGAATTTCATTTCTCCTATCCAATCATCAAGATTTTTCTTGAAGAGTGCTAATAAGGAGCTTTGTCTGATACAGACAGGTAGTTTGTTCCAGAGTATGGGAAGTCTCTGGGACTGGAATATATCCCTCCAGCATGTTCTGTTTATAGTGGTGACAAGGTTTAGGTCCCTAGAGCGTGTAGTTTGGAGGGATTGGGATTTCTTTAAGTGGAGCATGCCCAACAGCTCTGGGTTTGACATAGCTTTGTATGTTAGGCAGAAATTCCCTCTGAGTAGGCGAAATGCGACAGAGTAAAGCTGGAGTTTGAGATGGTCTGACAATAAGGTACATAAGGAAAGCTGGTGGTGGAATTCAGAAGTCCAGGAAATCATCAAATGAAAGGAGTGCAGGAAAAAGTGATAGAAAAGACTTACCATGCTAGGAAGGAATACTGGCTGGCTAACAAAGAAGATAAGAAAGGAGATGCAATAGCAAAAAAAAAAAAGGGGGGGCATCGGAGGCACTTTCAGCTTCTGGAAAATAAATCAGTAAGTGGCAAGATAAAGACAGAAAGATAAAGAAGACAGTCAGACGCTGTGCATAAGAAATGCCAGCAACAATCTGCTCACTAGTCCACAGGACAAAAGCAGACTGAATGAGTACTTCCAAAAGCTTCTGAATGAAAACTCCAGAAAAGCTGTACTGCTCCAGGCACAACCTACGATGAGGTAAGAGAAGCCCACCTAGAAGTAGTAAGAACAGCACAAAGGAAAAAGTCAGAGAAAGCAACAGGCTCAGATGAGGGAACAACAGATATAAAAAAAAAATACTGGGTGAGACGGGAAAAAAATGGCTTCTGAGGGTACTCATAGCAGTGTGGAAAGAAAGGTGTATCCCAGATGACTGGAGAATAAACATAGCCAACCAGTCTATAAGAACAAAGAGGACACCCACATCTGTGGGCAGTACAGAGGTATCAAATTCCTGTCACACTGCACACAATGACCCTACCACCTTCTGAACAGATGTTTCTGCAATTCAACTTTCTCACCTAGAAAACAAGTTATCCCGATAACCCTTACCCTGTGCTAGGAGAGTTTCTCAACTACAAACCCATGAATGCAATTAATCTTTCTGGCAATTATAAACAGGGTGACCTTACATACGATCCCTCCTTTATGAAAAAAATAATTACAGTGGTAGCGCTGAATCAATTTTTTTCTTCCCTAATCCCTAAAATAAAGGCAAAAGGATCCTGCACTCCATGGGTGTGCACAGATAATTATGTCACTACCCTACACAGAACTAAAGCAGGAAGACAGATAAAGCGTTTTTCTCCTTCATGGAGATGGAGGGCTTTCAGTAATAAAAGATGCTATTTCAAAGTGTCACACACATTATACCAACTTTTGCTATAAAACCCAAAGCAAAACCCTGCAGTAAAAAGGTCAAACCTCCATTCAGCAAGGAGCATTGCAACTATTTGGCCTTCATAAAAAAGGAACACCTACAACATGGTAGAAGCAGTCATCTTTTCTAAACACTACAGGCTTGATATGGGGTGTAGGGCTATGGCTGCATTTGCCTATGCAGATGTGAATGCCATCTCTCCAGTACCAGTCTGAACACTAGACCAAACCCACACTGACTAGAAAAGCTTTGAAAACTTCCCTATTAATTAAGACTTCAACACAGACACATGAAGAACACAGAACTGGTAGGCAAGCAACTTAGTGCAAACATACGTATTCAAGTGTGATCACTGTTGCAGCTCTGTTTTCCCTTCCCACTATTTTTTCTCCCGCCTCAAAAATCATAAACCTAAGAAGCATTTGAGAATTTTCAACTCTCTTGTTCTGTAATTTTAGATTAAAGAAGCTGGCAAAATTGAAACGTAGACTCAACTGTGGAGATAAATTTCATTTTTGCCTTTCAGAAAAATCGAATTTAACCGCTGTTTTCATTAAAGAAACTACTTAATGCAGTGCGTTTAGAACATGACAAAAATGAAACCAGTAAGCGTTCACTGGAAAAAAAATTAATAAAATAAGGCACATTTGCCCGGAGATCACGTACAACTGGTACAATACATTCGACAGTAACACAAAAGTACAGTTTTGTACCTACCATAAATGTAGATGTTCGAGTGCTAATACAGCTGCAGTCATAACAGATGGGTTCTCCTGCCGTCAGGCGGGTCCTCGGTCAGCCGAATTCCAAAGTCTAGGTCCGGCGTTGGTTGTCGTCGCTTCTTCCCTGACGTCAGTGCGACAGGGGTATAAAAGAACCAGCCGACGCCATTTTCTTCAGTTTTTCTTGCCCCAGATGTCAGGTGCCCCCAGAAGGAAGGCAATACATAAATTTATGTAATAATGCAATGCAATATAATCAAAAAAACAGTAGTTGCAAGCAAATACACCATAAAAGAATACCCCAATCAGGTTGAAGGAGGAGGTGTTAGCCAATAGGTCTGTCCCAAGAGGGGAAGGAGGGAGGGAAACCTGGACTGCAGCTGAATTAGCACTCTAACATCTACATTTATGGTAGGTACAAAACTGTACTATGTTCATCGTGCATACAGCTGCAATCATAACAGATGGGTAGAATCCCAAAGCTAAGAAAGGGGTGGTAGGCACTAGGTGGAACTAGGAGGAGCCAGAATGCCCTGCAAGACTGCAGTGGCAAAACCCGCTCAAGATTTAGAGTATAGTGAAAGGTGGTAGTGCTTGGAGAAAGTATGCACAGAACTCCAAGTGGCTGCTTCCAAAATATCGTTGGTAGGAACTCCTCAGAAAAGCTGCAGAGGTAGCCGTGGCCCTTGTGGAGTGAGATCTGATGCCTGTAGGTACAGTTTTGCCATGAAAAGAATAGCAAAAACGGATGCAGTGGGCTATCCATTTTGAGATTGTCCGTTTGGAAATTGGCTTTCCTTGAGCTCCTATAGCATAGGACACAAAGAGCTGTTCTGATTTTCTGAAAGGCTTTGTTCTGTCCAAATAGTAACGTAGTTGTCTGTGGATGTCCAAGGAATGTAATAATCTCTCCCCTTTGTTTTGAGGATTAGGGTAAAAGGTAGGTAAGTGTATAGCCTGATTCAAAGCTACCCTGGATACCACTTTTGGCATAAAGGATGGGTTGGTTCGTAAGGAAACTCTGTCCTGATGGAAGATGATAAAAGGCTGCACAGCCATGAGAGCTTGTAGCTCCAATACCCTACGAGCTGAGGTAATAGCCAGAAGGAAAGCTGTTTTCCAGGACAAATATTGCAAATCTGATGAGGCAGCTGGCTCAAAAGGAAGCAAGGTCAGTTTTTCTAGAATGAAATTGAGATCCCAAGCAGGTATTGGTTGTTTCCTTGGGGGTTTTAGATTCTTAGCCCCTCTGAGGAACTGTCTTAAGAGGGGGTGAGAGAATAAGGGTGGATCAGTGTTGTATTCTGCAGAAATGGCTGAGGCATGGGTTTTGATGGAGGAGAATGAAAGTCCACTGCTTAGCAGCTCAGCTGGATAGTGTAATATTTGAGGTAAATTCAGTTGTCTAGGATCCTGACCCTTTTTCTCATTACAGACAAAACAGTTTCCATTTTGTGGAGTAAGCTTTCCTAGTAGACGGCCTTCTGGCCTCCAAAATGACATCCTGCACCTCCTTGGAGAGTAGGGTCTGTTGTGATGCTAAGGAATCTTCCATGCAGCTAGATTGAGTGTTTTTAGCTGACTGTGAAGAGTTTTGAAGCTGTGCTGAGTCAGAAGAGGCAAGGTCCATGGTGGTGAATGAGTCAGGCTCCTCAGGAGTGGGTACCAGTGTTGTCTTGGCCAGTCTGGAGCAATGAGAATCATCTTTGGTCTGTCTGCTCTGGTTTTTAATAGAACTTTGGGCAGCAGAGGAAGAGGTGGGAAGGCATAAACTGTCATTGATGTCCAACTGAAAGAGAGAGCGTCCACTCTCCAGGCCATTGGATAAAAAATCCTTGAGCAGAATTTTGTCAATTGGTGATTTTTGTCGGAGGCAAAGAGATCTATGTCTAGCCTTCCCCATGCTTGAATTATCTCTGTAAAAACTTGAGGATGCAACTTCCATTCGTGTGGATCTGTCATATTTCTGCTTAGGTTGTCTGCCAGTGTGTTTTCCTTGCCTGGCAAGTACTGTGCTTGTAGTTCAATTTGTAAGTCCAGGGCCCTGTTCCAAAGTGACATGGCCAGTCTGCATAGGGGGTATGAATGGGTTCCTCCCTGTTTATGTACCACATTACTGTGGTGTTGTCCGTTCTTATCAATAGTTGACCTGGTCGCAGAAGGTCTTTGAAAGCTATAATAGCATTTATTACTGCTAGCATTTCCTTTTGATTGATGTGAAGGTGCTTTTCTTTTTGGGAACATTTGCCCTGAATGCACCGATCTGTCATGTGTGCCCCCCAGGCGTAGTCCGAGGCGTCTGTTGTGATGACTTGATTTGCTTGAGGCTTGCTGAATGGGAGGCCTGTGTTTGTTTGGCATGCTTGAGCCCACCACAGAAATTCCTTTTGAAGACATGGAATTAGTGGTATTATTGTTTCCAAACTGTGGCTGTATTGAGACCATAGGTTTTTCAGGTACCATTGAAGTTTCCTCATATGCACTTTGCACATGGGATTAGTAAGATGCAAGATGCCATGAATCCCAGAGCCTGCAGGATTTTCCTTGCAGTCAGCCTGGTGCAATTTGCTAGTGTTCTGAAGTATTGAGTTAGTTGCCCCTGCTTCTCTGGCGTGAGGTAGGCCCATCTGGGTGTTTGTGTCCAAGTTGGCACCCAGGAAAATTATTCTCCGAGAGGGTATTAACATTGATTTCTTTTTGTTGACTGTGTATCCCAGAGAGTTCAACAACATTATTACATAAGCCAGATGTTTCAGAAGAAAGTGCTTGCTGTCCGCTTGGATCAGGCAGTCGTCCAAAATAGGGGTATATTTGTATCCCTTGAAGTCTGCAGTAGGCAATTACTGATGCCAGGCATTTCGTGAATACTCTGGGCGCAGTAGATAAGCCAAAGGGCAATGCAGATAATTGATAATGGGTTGAACCTGCAAGAAATCTGAGGTATCTTCTGCAATTTTGTCTGATTGGGACATGCAGGTATGCCTCCTTGAGGTCCAATGTTACCAGCCAAGACTCCTTGCCCAGCATGGGAAGAAGCTGCTGTAGAGTGAGCATCTTGAATTTTGGTATGAGTAGAAATGTGTTTAGGATGGATAGGTCCAAAATAGGTCTCCAATCTTTTCCCTTCCTTGGTACCAGGAATAGTCTGGAATAAAAACCTTGACCTTGTTCATGCGTAGGTACCTCTTGAATAGCTTTCATGTCTATGAGATCTGAAATTTGTCTTTGTGCCTCTGCCCTTTGATTGTGTGGCAGGTTTGGCATGCCTCTCATTTTTGGAAGGGTGTGAAAATAGAATCTGTAGCCTCTGTTTATAATGTCCAGGATCCATTTGTCTTTTGTGACAATATGCCAATTTTTTTAAAATAATAACAGTTTTCCGCCTAAGGGTGCTGCCATTTGAGTCTTGCTTGGCATGCAAAGGGGAAAGTCATTGGGCTTGCTTTCTGAATGGTTGCGAGTTATCCTCACCACCTCTTTGTGTAGGAGCTTGACATTGTTTGCCTCTAAACGATCCTTGGGATTGCCCTCTGCCCCTTGGGCGCCTGTATCTACCTCTTTGGGGTCTGTCCGTGGCTGGAAAGGACCAATTTTTGGAAGGCCAATTTCTACTGAAACGTGGGGGTTGTACCTGTAGAAAATCTTTCACTGTTTGCATTGATTTAGCCTTTTCCTCCATTTTCCTTAATACCTCCTCAGCATTAGCACTAAATAATACATCCTTTTGTAGAGGGGCATCTAGTAATTTAGCTTTGACATGATCTGGTAAGGTTTGTTCCTTGAGCCAGGCATGTCTACGTATGACTGATCCTGTAACAGCAGCTCTACATGAAGCCTCTAGAGCATCAAAACCACATTGCAAGGTATGTTTACCCACTTGTTCTGCACTATGCATCAAATCCTGCAACTCCTTCAAGTCTGGTTGTTCAGGTTGTGACATTTTACTTCAATTGTGATAACAAAAACTGTTGGTACTTTAGCATATGGAACTGACAGTTTAATGCCCTCATGGTTAAGGTGGCCGAGGTATATACCTTTTTCCCCCACCTTTCCAAGGATCTGGAATCTCTCTCGGAAGGTAATGGATTTTTAGCAGTGGAGGCCTTAATTCCCTTGGGGCCCTGTGAGATGGGTTCTGGATAAGCAGCATGGCTTTTGTATAGAAATTGGTGCGAGTCAGGAGCCCTGTAGTACCTGTCAGGCTTGACTGGGGCTGGAGGTAGAGAATCCGGGTTAAGGCAGGCCTCCGAGTACACATCATCTAGTATGTCCAAGACAGGAGGTATAGCCAGAGGCCTGTGCTGAGGTAGCAAGAGAAATTCCCTAAGCCTTTTCTTGGAATCCGAATAATCTTGCCCTTCCCAGTGGAAGTGTTCCCTTAAGGTATGCAAAGTTTCCCCAAATGAGTAATCCTCTGGGGGGGATACAGAGGGAATGGACTCCTCTGCATCAGAGTCTTCAAAAGGGGAGTAAGAATGTTCCTGTACATCAGAGTGCTCTGATATAATGCAGCCCTGATCAGAGGAGGGGGATTCTTCCTCCACTCTGGGCCTTTTGTCCAGGGGGGGTTGAGAACCCCTGATAAGAGTAATTAAATCCTCAGCCATTTTAAGCATCTGTTTTTTAGGCCTGGGGCCTGAAGATGGGCCCTGTGTAGCTTGTCTCTTAGAATGCATGGCTGCTTTAGACTTAGTGAAAGCCTTGATGGAAAAGGAAGAGGAAGGTCTGAAGACACCTTGAGAGGAGGTAGACCTGTCCACATTTTGAGATTCACCATCGAGAGTGGCTTCGGTATCTGTAGTCGGGGTGTGGGCCGAGGAGCCTGCGACCTCGGGCACAGGAGACACTGCCAATGAAGTGTCGTCGGTAGTCAGGGGCTGTGTAGGCGCCTCGCTGAGAACCGGACCACGTGTAGTCGGCTTTGGCGTGGTGTCGGTAGAGGCCGCGGACCTCGTGTCTCGGTCCTTATCTTTGCGCTTTTTAGACAAAACTGGAGTCGGAGTATCTGACGACATAGTATAGTTAAATGTTTTGCCAAAATAATGCTGGGCGAACTCCGCCCGACGCTTAATGGTGCGTTTGTTGAATGTAGCACAAAAGCGACAGGCCGAGACATCGTGGTCTGGGCCTAAACAAGGAACACAGAGGGAATGGAAATCCTTATGCGGTATTTGCTTCCCACAAGAAATACAATTATTAACTTTGTCTGACATCGGTCTGAGGCAAGAAAAGTTTCCCCAACGGGGTACTTAGCTTTCAAGAAGACTTCAGTTGCTAAATTTTCGTAATTTCAGGAGCTGGCCGACCGGCACTTGCGAACTGCTTCTGCTTCGGGCACCGCGCGGCAAGAAAGACTGAAGAAAATCCTCCTAGCTCCACCTAGTGCCTACCACCCCTTTCTTAGCTTTGGGATTCTACCCATCTGTTATGACTGCAGCTGTATGCACGATGAACATAGTACAGTTTTGTACCTACCATAAATGTAGATGTTCGAGTGCTAATACAGCTGCAGTCCAGGTTTCCCTCCCTCCTTCCCCTCTAGGGGTCTTCTTTTATGGTGTATTTGCTTGCAACTACTGGTCTTTGATTATATTGCATTGCATTATTACATAATTCTATGTATTGCCTTCCTTCTGGGGGCACCTGACATCTGGGGCAAGAAAAACTGAAGAAAATGGCGTCGGCTGGTTCTTTTATACCCCTGTCGCACTGACGTCAGGGAAGAAGCGACAACCGACGCCGGACCTAGACTTTGGAATTCGGCCGACCGAGGACCCGCCTGACGGCAGGAGAACCCATCTGTTATGACTGCAGCTGTATGCACGATGAACATCTAGTGTATCAGAGATGATGCTATAAGAACAAAACTTCAGACCGCAGGGATCTGATATCCCATTAGGAAGGTATAGACACCTAGGAAAAAAGAAGTTATGTCTTACCTTAATGTTTCATCTGTGTTGTTGATCTTTTTCCATTCATCACCGACTGGTTCGGTTCCGAGCCCCTCGGAACCATGTCGGCCTAATACCAAGCTTGCGTACACCAAAAACTCTTGAGCTAAGCTGCTACCCACAATGAACTTCTCCCTGTTATCTCAGATAGAGTTTGCATAAGACATATAGAAGTAAAAGCAGAGGCCATTTCTGCACAAAAACCCTGAAAACACTACAAGGATCCATGAGCTCCACCAGGATCCTTTGGTGGGGGACAGAGGGTGGGATGCGATGAATGGAAGAAGATCAACAATACAGATGGAAGGTTACAGTTTTGTACCTACCATAAATGTAGATGTCCGAACAGGATAGCATCTGCAGTCATAACAAATGGGTTGTCCTGTCGTCAGGCAGCCCTTCGGTCGGCCGGATTCCAAAGTCTGGGTCCGGCTTCGGCTGATGTCGCACTTCACCCGACGTCATCTCTGCTGGTCTTCGGGTATAAAGGCATCAGCCGACGCCATTTTCCTCAGTGTTTCTTGCCCCAGATGCCAGTTGCCCTCTTGGTAAGCTATATTTTGGATAAATGCCAATGTTTCCAAAAAAGTAGAAGGCAAACACAAAAAATAACAATGTATGTACATATATACAAACAAATACACCATAAGAGACTCCCCCACAGCTAGCTATTAGGAGGGTAAATACCCTAGGAGTACCACAGACGGGAAGGAGGGTGGGTAATCCTGACTGCAGATGCTATCCTGTTCGGACATCTACATTTATGGTAGGTACAAAACTGTACTATGTCCTTCAAGGATGCATCTGCAGTCATAACAAATGGGTAGAATACCACAGCCAAACTAGGGGAGGAGGAAGAAGAATTATGGTGTAGTTAGGATCCCTTGCAGTACAGCAGTGGCAAACCCTGCTCGGGATCTAGAGTACAGAGGTAAATTATAATGCTTGGCAAATGTATGCACGGAGGTCCAAGTAGCCGCCTCAATAATGTCCTTGGTAGCCACTCCTCGTAAGAAAGCTGTGGTAGTGGCTGTAGCCCTTGTAGAATGAGGTCTTATGTTCTGTGGAATTGGTTTTCCGTGGTAGGAGTAACAGAATCTTATGCAATTTCCTATCCATTTGGAGATTGTCTGTTTGGAAATTGCTTTTCCTTCCCTTCCTGTTGCATAGGCTACTAAAAGCTGGTCAGTCTTTCTGTGAGCTTTGGTTCTGTCCAGGTAGTAGCGTAACTGTCTATGTACATCCAAGGTATGCAGCAGTCTTTCCCCCCTGTTCTGTGGATTGGGAAAGAAGGTAGGTAGGTGGATTGCCTGGTTTAAAGACACTCTGGATACCACCTTAGGCATAAATGTAGGATTAGTTCTCATGGACACCCTATCTTGATGGAAGATTAGGAAGGGTTGTACTGCCATTAAGGCCTGTAGTTCAAACCCTCCTTGCTGAAGTAATTGCCAGTAGGAAAGCAGTTTTCCATGATAGGTGTTGAAGATCTGCTGTTGCTGCTGGTTCAAATGGAGGGAGTGTCAGTTTTTCTAGCACAAAGTTCAAGTCCCATGCTGGTAATGGTGGTTTCCTAGGAGGTTTTACATTCTTGATCCCTCTGAGGAATTGCCTGTGTAGAGGATGCGAAAAGACAGGTGGATCGAAGCTGTATTCTGCTGAAATAGCTGATGCATGTATCTTGATGGAGGAATAGGACAGGCCTGTATGTAGAAGCTCTGCCAAGTACTCCAGGATGTTAGCAATATCTATGTTCGACACATCTTTTCCTCTTTCAGTACTCCAAATGACAAATCTTTTCCATTTTCCTGCATAGTTCCTTCTTGTTGAAGGTCTGCGGGCTTCAAGGATAATGTCTTTAACCCTTTGGGATAGGTCTGGGTTAGTTGCTGCTATGTGATATTCCAGGCAGTCAGTTGCAAGATTTTTAGGTTTGGGTGCATGATGTTGTACTTGTTCTGAGTTAACATCAAAGGCATCAGGGGTATTGACCACATTCTCCCCTGAGACATGCTCCTCAGCAATGGATACCAGTGTTGTCTTGGCCAATTCGGAGCTATCAGGATTATCCTTGGGCGTTCCTCTTTGATTTTCAGTAGTACCTTGTGCATCAAAGGAAGAGGTGGAAATGCATATGCCATCAGGCCTTTCCAACTGAAGGATAGAGAGTCCACTTTCCATGCAAGTGGGTGGTATGTCCTTGTGCAGAATTTTTTGAGCTGGTGATTGAGTGGGGATGCGAATAGGTCTATTTGTGGCATTCCCCATTTCTTTGTGATGGCCTTGAAGATGTCCGGGTGTAGCATCCATTCGTGAGCATCCGAGGTGGTTCTGCTTAACATGTCTGCTAGGGTGTTTTCTTTTCCCGGCAGAAATATTGCCTGTAACTGGATGTTGTAGCTCAGAGCCATATTCCAAAGGTCCAGAGTCATTCTGCATAGGGGTATGAATGAGTGCCTCCCTGTTTGTTGATGTACCACATGACTGTGGTGTTGTCTGTCCTTATCAGTAAATGGCCTTCTTTGAGGAATGGTCTGAATTTCTGGATTGCTAGTTTTACTGCCAGCATTTCTTTTGGTTTATGTGCAGGTGCAGCTGGTCTGGAGTCCACAATCCTTGTATGCATTTGTCCAACATGTGCGCCCCCCCAGCCTAGGTCTGAGGCATCCGTTGTGATGGTTTGGCTTGCTTGTAAGTTGTGCAGGGCTAAGCCTGAGTTTGACTGGCATGCTTGAGCCCACCATAGGAACTCCTGTTTCAGGCATGGGATTAGTGGGATTTCGGTTTCTAAGCTGTGCCTGTGTTGAGACCATAAATTCTTTAGGTACCACTGTAGCTTTCTCATATGCAGTCTGGCATGTGGGACCAAGATTATGCATGATGCCATGAAGCCCAAGGCCTGCAGTACTTTTCTTGCTGTTAGTTTGTTCTGCTTTGTTAATGCCAAGAAGTAAAGAGGGAGTTGTTGTTTTGTTTTTCTGCAGTTAGGAATGCCATTTGTTTTGCTGTGTCCAATTCCGCACCCAAGAATGTTCTTGTTTGGGATGGTATCAGTCTTGACTTTTGTAAATTGACTGTGTATCCCAGGGCTTGTAGTAAGCAAATGACTTTTTGTAAATCTGTTGTCAGCTTGCTTTTGTTGTCCGCTTGTAACAGGCAGTCGTCCAGGTATGGATAAATTTGGATTCCCTGTAGCCTGCAGTGAGCGATTACTGATGCCAGGCATTTTGTGAATACTCTGGGCGCAGTAGATAAGCCAAAGGGCAATGCTGAGAATTGATAATGCTCTCATCCTGCAAGAAATCTGAGGTATCTTCTGCAATTTGGTCGTATGGGGACGTGCAGGTATGCCTCCTTGAGATCTAGAGTTACCAGCCAACACTCCTTGCCCAGCATGGGAAGAAGTTGCTGTAGGGTCAGCATTTTGAATTTTGGGACAATGATGTATGTGGTTAAGACGGACAGGTCGAGAATAGGTCTCCAACTTTTCTCCTTTCTTGGTACTAGGAAGAGTCTGGAGTAGAATCCTTTGCCCTGTTCTGTTATTGGTACTCTTTCCACAGCTCTTATCTTTGTTAATTGCTATCTGCTTTAGAGCTTCTGTTTTTGATTTGGAGGTAGGTTTGGCATTCCTCTTTTACTGGTAAAGTGTGGAAGTGGAACCTGTAACCTTGGTCTATGGTTTGCAAAATCCACTTGTCTTTTGTGATATAGTGCCAATTTTTCGAAAATAAGGCTAACTTTCCGCCTAAAGGTGCTGTTATTTGCTCCCTGGTAGGCGGTGTCAGAGCCAAGTCACTGTGATTGTCCTGCTGCAGTGGCAGTGGTTGTGTCTGTGCCTCGGTTATTGCCTTGCCACTGTCGTCCTCTGTAGGCACCTCCTCTGGATTGATTTCTGCCTCTAGAGCGTCTATTCCTGCCTCTGAGATTTTGAGGAGTCTGGAAAGGACCAATTTTGGCAGGCCAGTTCCTGCTAAACCTTGGGGCTGAACCTGTAAGAAATCCTTAACTGTTTGTACAGATTTTGCCTTCTCTTCCATTTTCTTCATTACTTGCTGAGCAGGTGTACCAAATAGACTGGCCTTATCCATAGGAGCATCTAACAGCTTTGCTTTAACATGATCCGCAAGACCTGTTCTTTCAACCATGCATGCCTTCTTATCACTGTGCCAGTCATGGCTGATCTAAATGAAGCCTCCAGTGCATCATAGCCACATTTTAAAGAATGGTTACTAACCTGCTGAATGTTATTCACCATTTCTAAAACATATTTCTTATCTAAGGGGTCATCAGTGGACAGCTTCTTAGTTAACTGATCAAGCATAAACTCTTGGTATTGGATCATATGAAACTGACAGTTTAAAGCTCTAGCTGAGAGAGTAGCAGAGGTGTAAACTTTTTTTCCCCATCTCTCTAAGGACCTGGATTCCCTTTCAGAAGGAATATGGTTTTTTGCTGAGGTCGAGGCTACTGCCTTAGGCCCCTGGGATATAGTCTCAGGATCTGCAAGTGGGGCCTTGTATAGGTGGTGATGAGTGTCTGGCACCCTGTAAAATCTATCTGGTTTGGCAGGGGCTGGAGGTAAAGTATCAGGAGCAGTGCAAACATCATTAAATGCATCATCCACAACAGGCAGTACTGGAGGTATAGCTAAGGGCCTATGTTGTGGTAAGTGCAGAAATGTCCTAAGCCTTTTTCTTGAATCTGAGAAATCTTGTCCCTGCCATTGGAATTGTTCTCTTATGGCATGTAAGGTTTCCCCAAAGGAGAATTCCTCTGGTGGAGAGGCAGATGGAATGGATTCTTCAGCATCTGAATCTTCATAAGTAGAAAAAGGAGCCTCTGGCTGGTCTGTAATGTCTGAGTCATCCGAAGAATCATCAGAGGACACTGGCTCGGGGGGCTCTGCTCTAGGTCTCTTTTCTGGGGGCTGAGCGGCCCTGTCTGGGTGGGATTGGGATCCCCTAATTAAGGATATTAAATCCTCAGCCAGAGTAAGCATTTGTGAACTAGAAGTGGGCCTATGTGAGGGGGGCTTAACAGGCACTGATTTAACAGTTTTGGCTGCTTTAGCCCTGGCAAAGGCCTTAATAGACATGGCTGCAGGAGGCCTAGCAGCACCACGTGCTGGGGTAGAGACATCCAAAGGAATGGTGTCTGATAAATCACTAGGAACCACAGTAGTAGGCAAAACTTCTGAGGCCGATTCAACTAAGGTAGCAGGAGCCTCAGTAGTAGTCATGGATTCGGCTGAAGATTGACCGGTACCGAGACACTCGCGGCTTGCTTAACCGTGGTTTCGGCTGAAACCGCGGACCGCGAGTGTCGGTCTTTTTCTTTGCGTTTTTTAATAATTTGGGTAGTCGGAGGATCCGACGGCATAATGTACGCAAAATCTGAGCCGAAAAACTGTTCAGCAAACTCCGACCGACGCCTAAGCGTTCGTCGGTTGAAGGAAGCACAGGCCGAACAGGCTGCTACGTCGTGGTCTGGGCCTAAGCAAGGCAGGCAGTAAGAGTGGAAATCTTTATGAGGTATTTGTTTCCCACAAGTTAAACAGTTATTGACTTTTTCTGACATCGGCTGAGGCAAGAAAGAGTCCCCAACGGGGTACTTAGCTTTTTAGAAGTCTTCGAAGTAGTATTTGGTAGTAGTAATCTCTGGATATGACTGACCGGCACTTGCGAACAGCTTCTGCTTCGGGCGCCGCGCGGCAATAAAGACTGAGGAAAATGGCGTCGGCTGATGCCTTTATACCCGAAGACCAGCAGAGATGACGTCAGGTGAAGTGCGACATCAGCCGAAGCCGGACCCAGACTTTGGAATCCGGCCGACCGAAGGGCTGCCTGACGACAGGACAACCCATTTGTTATGACTGCAGATGCATCCTTGAAGGACATCATTCCTGAGCACCACTGAGCCTAAGGCCACTCTCTTCCCCTGGAAACCATATCCAACTTGTAATGTTTGATGAAAGTGTGAGGTTTGGCCCAAATGGATGCTGTGCAAATGTCGTCCATAGAAGCTCTGGAGTGAAAAGCAACAGAAGTTGCTATAGATGTGCTTTGATATTGTGAAGTATAGGCTCATTTGCACGTGAATATGAAAAAGCAATACAATCTGAGCCACTTTGATAGTGACTTTTGATACAACAAATCCCATTTTTGGACCAGAGAAGGAAATGAAAAGTTGATCTGACGTGCAGATAGATTTAGTCCTGTAAAAACGTAGTTGCCTATGCACGTCCAATGAATGTAGACAGTATTCTCCTTTATTGGAAGAGTTTGGGAAAAAAACTGGGAGTTCAATGAATTGGTTCACACAGAAAACAGAAATCACTTTGGAGAGAAAAGATGGATTAGTACGTAGTGATACTCCGTCTTTCTGAAAAATTAAGTAACGTCTCTTGATGCATAAGGCTTGTAATTCTGATATCCATCTAGCTGATGTGACAGCTACCAAAAATAGAGATTCCCAGGATAGGAATTTGAGATCACATTTTGCAGCAGGCTCAAAAGGGGGTAAAGAGAGAGACTGTAATACTAGGGAGAGATTCCATGCCTCTAACAGATGCCTGACTGGAGGTCTGCTATGATACACCCCTTTGAGAAAGGTCTTGTATAGGCAGGTGGAGATAAGTGGAGTACCCTCTAATCCGTTATGGAAGCGTGAAATAGCTGCTAAATGGACTCTGATGGTAGAAGCTGATGCTCCATTCTCAAAAAACTCAGAAAGGTATTGAAGTAAAACAGAGACCGGAGCGCAGAAGGCATCTAGCATCTGTTCTTTAAACCAAAGAGCAAATCGTTTCCATTTATCTCTGTAAAGTTTTCTGGTGGACGGCTTATGGGAGGTCAGAATGATATCGCGAACAGGTAAGGAAAGGGTTTCCTGTCTGGCGACTAATGGAAGTGCAGAAACCAAGCTGTCAGCTTGAGAGTGGACAGATGTGTGAGTCAACCCCTGGGGGTGAGAAATTAAATCTGGATGAGTGCCCAGGACCCATGTAGGTTGTAAGAGGTGAGGCCGGAGGAAGGGGAACCACACTTGACAAGGCCAAAATGGGGCAATGAGGATCACCTTGCATCTCAACCGAATTGCTTTCTTTAAAAAAAGGGGTATCGAGGGAATTGGAGGATAAGCATAGAGGAGACCCGTGGGCCAATCGTGAGTCAGAGCGTTTCTTGGGGAGTCACCCTCTGGGGGAAAGAGGGCAAAAAAGCTGCTGCATTTGTTGTTTGAAGGGGAGGTGAAGAGATCGCAGCAAGGCTGGCCCCATCGGCTGAAAACTTCTACAGCTGCATATGGATTGAGAGACCACTTATGAGGAAGGAGGATGCATCTGCTCAGCCTGTCCGCAATCATGTTGGAACTCCCCAGGATATGCGTTGCTATAAGAAAGCGGTCGGAAGCTATTGCCCAGTGCCAAATTCTTATGGCCTCTCGACAAAGGGGGTAAGATTTGGTTCCTCCTGGTTTGTTTGTGTACCAGACTACTGACATATTGTCTGACTGAATCGCAATCGTTCCTGATGGAAGGAGTGGATGTAATGCCTGTAACGCCAACAGCACCGCTCTTAACTCCAGAACACTGATATGCAGGTTGGCCTCTAAGCTCGACCACGGTCTTGGACTGTCTTTCCCTGAAAATGCCACCCCCCCCCATCAGGGATGCATCTGTGGTCACCATGGCGTTGGGTTGAGGAGTCTGAAAGGGGCGACACCAAAGTTCTGCATCTGGCCTCATCCACCAGAAGAGATCTTGCTTGTAAGAGTTGGCAATGAGGATCTGTGAGATTTGCCAACCATTGGGACAATAGGAGCTACTGTAACAGTCTCATGTGTAATCTTGCCAGAGGAACTATCGGAATGGCTGCAGCCATGGACCCCAGAGCCTGGAGAACTTCTCTTACTGACGCCTCTCTTCGACAGAGTATCATCCGTACTTGCAATCTTAACCTCTGAAGCCAGTGAGCTGGTAGAGATACCAGGCATGTTCAAGTATTGAAAACTGCCCCTACAAATTCCAGCTATTAGGTAGGTTTTAAGTTAGGCCACGGTGGTGCAGCAGTTACAGTTGTCGCCTCTCAGCAAGAGGGTCTCTGGTTTGATTCTCGGCTAGAGCGCCTTCTGTGTGGAGTCTGCATGTCCTCCCTACGGGCTGAGTGAAGTTTAAAGACATGCAGGTAGGTGCGTGCGTGAATGGGTGTGCTTTCTTTGAAGGTTGGGTTGGCACCTCGGCACTGTAAAAATCCACTGCCAATCATTAGCGGACCGGAGTTCCGCTGTGGCGATCCCTAACCGGGAAAAGCTGAAAGACAGTTTAAGTAGGTTGTAAGTCAGATTTCGCCCAATGTATGGTGATGCCTAGGGACTCCGCTAGTGAGTGTGTGTAACAGAGGGCCGTGGTTAGAAGATGCTTGGTGGGGGCGGAAAGGAGACAAGTGTCTAAATATGGAAACACCTGGAATCCTTGAAGTCCCAGTTGAGCGGTCACCACTGCTAGATATTTCGAGAACACTCTGGGGGCCGTTGAGAGACCAAATAGCAGGGCTCGGAACTGGTAATGATTGGCTCCTAGCTGGAAGCGAAGGAGACTCCTGGAGCGTTTGTCCATTTTGATGTGGTAATACGCATCCCGGAGGTCTATCGAGCACATCTAAACATCAATTATCAAATTTCCAAAAAAAGATAGAATGGATTGAATAGTGACCATGCGGAATTTGGACTGAACCACTTATTTGTTTAAATGGCTGAGATCCAGAATGGGTCTCCAATCCCAGGTCTTTTTTGGCACCAAAAAGAATCCTGAGTAAAAAAGTACAGTTGTGTACACTTACCATAAATGTAGATGTTAAAGTGTATTCACTGTTTGTAGTCAACACATTTGGGTTATCTGCTTGCAGTAGCCCTCAGTCGGCCTGATTAACAAAGTCTTGGGTCCTGCGTCGGTGGCTGTCCCTTCTTTCATGACGTCAGGGGGTATAAAACATGCAGCTGACGCCATTACATCAGTTTTTCTTGCCCCAGATGTCAGGTGCCCCCCTAATGGGAAGCAATTAAATAAATAAATATACAAGGTTATACCTCCAACAAAAAAGCAAATACACCAAAAAGCATTTCAGCATAATAAAGGAGAGTAGAGGTATAGCCAAAAGAAGTAAGGGGGCTGGAGGGAGGGTAACCAGGACTGCAACAGTGAATACACTCCAACATCTACATTTATGGTAAGTGTACACAACTGTACTATATTCTTCGTGTTTAACTGTTGCAGTCATCATATTTGGGTAGACTCCCAAAGCTAAGGATGGGAGGAGGAATTAGATAGCATTAGGACCAGCAATAAGGCCCTGCAAGACTGCAGTGGTAAAGCCAGCTCTGGATTTAGAGAAACCAGGCAGATGGTAATGCTTGGTGAAAGTATGTACAAGAACACCAGATAGCAGCTTCTAGGATGTCCCTGGTAGGGATGCCCCTGAGAAAGGCTGTAGAGGTAGATGCAGCACTGGTTGAATGGGGTCTGATCCCCTGTGGGATAGGTTTTCCATGGTGCTTGCAGCAGAAATGAATGCAATGGCCTATCCATTTGGAAATGGTTTGCTTGGAAATAGCCTTCCCCCCTGCCCCTGTAGCAAATGCAACCAGCAGTTGGTCAGATTTCCCTTGAGGTTTAGTCCTGTCCAAGTAGAATCTAAGTTGTCTGTGCACATCTAAGGAGTGCAATATCCGTTACCCTTTATCTGTGGATTAGGAAAGAAGGTTGGCAAATGAGTGAACTGATTAAGGGCCACAATGGATACCACCTTGGGCATGAAGGAGGGATTGGACCTGAAGGACACCCTGTCCGCATGAAAGACGATGAAAGGTTCCACTGCCATGACGGCCTGTAATTCAGATACCCTTTTTGCTGAAGTGATTGCTAAAAGAAAAGCTGTTTTCCAAGAAATTAATTTTAAGTCTGCAGTAGCAGCTGGCTCGAAAGGAAGAAGGGTGAGTTTCTCCATTACAAAGTTAAGGTCCCAGGCTGGAGTTGGAGGTCCCCTGGGTGGTTGTAGATTTTTGGCCTCTCTGAAGAATTGCCTGAGCAGTGGATGAGAGAAGAGGGGAGGGTCTGTGTTACAATGAGCTGAAATGGCTGAGGCATGAATCTTGATGGAGGAGAAAGACAGGCCCTTGGGAAGCATCTCAGTTAAGATTTGTAAAATCTGAGGTAAATTGGGCACGTCTGTGCTCATCCCTTGAGATTGGTTCCAGGCACAGAATCTTTTCCATTTTTCAGCTTAAGGTTTTCTAGTGCTAGGCCTCCTTGCCTCAAATGATATCCATCACTGGTTTACTGAGGGACAGTAAAGGAGAGATAAGGTAATTAGCCAGGCTGCTAGGTTAAGTGTTTGAAGGTGAGGGTGCAGAATCTGGTTCTCCTGCTGAGACAATAGGGTAGGAGTCTGAGGCAGGTGCCATGGGGTCAACAGTAATGCACTGTGCAAGAGGGGGTTCCAGTGTTGGCGTGGCCAGTCTGGTGCAATCAAAATTGTCCTTGGTTTGAATTGTTTGATCTTTAGTAGTACTTTGGAGAGCAGAGGCAGAGGAGGAAAGGCATACACTGATAGTTTTTTTCCAGCTGAAGGACAGAGCATCCACTTTCCAAGATTGTTTGTGGGGAGCCCTTGTGCAAAATTTGTCCAACTGATAGTTCTGGGGGAGCCAAACAGGTCTATATCTGGGCTCCCCCATTTGCTTGTCAACATGCTGAAAATCTTTGGTTCCAGTTTCCACTCGTGTGGTTCCATGAGGTTTCTGCTTAGTTCGTCTGCCAGTGTATTTAGTTTTTCTGGCAGGAATTGAGCTTGTAGATGCACTTGGTAGCTCAGGGCTGTGTTCCACAATGCCATGGCTAGTCTGCAGAGGGGGTAAGAATGTGTACCCCCCTGCTTGTTTATGTACCACATAACAGTGGTGTTGTCCGTCTTCACCATTAATTGTCCTGGAAGAATGTGGTTGTTAAAGGTTGTCAGAGCATTCTGTACAGCTAACATTTCTTTTTGACTGATATGCAGGTGCATTTGACTTGGGTTCCATTTGCCCTGAATGCAAATCCCTGCCAGGTGAGCCCCACATGCCTAGTCTGTTGCGTCTGTTAGGGTTTGGTTGGCAAGGGGTAGTGTGAATGGTAGTCCCATGTTTTGGTGGCAGGCCTCTGTCCACCATAGAAACTCTAGACATAGGCAAGGTATGATAGGAATCATTGCTTCCAGATCCTGAGAATGTTGACACCATAAGCTTTTTAGATAACATTGTAGTTTCCTCATATGCAGTCTTGCATATGGAATTGGAAGAATGCAGGAGGCCATGAACCCCAAGGCTTGTAGTATTTGCCTTGCAGATAGCAGGGTTTTTGTATCCACTTGTTTGAAGTAGGCCGTCAAATTAATTTGTTTCTCTGGCGTGAGGAAAACCATCTGAGAAATTGTATTCAAGCTTGCTCCCAGGAATATATGTTGACAGGGTACCAGGTGTGATTTCCTTTCGTTTATGGTGTACTCCAGACAAGTTAGCACCCTTTGTACAAAGGCCAGATGATTCAAATCTATGTCCTGGCTTTCTGCCTGAATTAGACAATCATCCAGGTATGGGTATATTTGAATATTTCTTTGCCTGCAAAATGCAATGACTGGAGCTACGCACTTTGTGAATACCCTGGGCACAGTAGATAAGCCAAAGGGCAGTGCAGAGAACTGATAGTGCGTGTAGCCTGCTTTGAAGCGTAGGTATCTTCTCTGCAAGATTCCCTGATTGGGATGTGCAGGTACGCTTCCTTTAAATCTAGTGTTGCCAACCAGGTGTCTTTGCCTAGCATAGGGAGCAACTGGTGAAGAGTCAGCATCTTGAATTTTGGAATCACCAAAAAGGTGTTTAGAGTAGACAGGTCCAGGATAGGACACCATGAACTGTCTTTTCTGGGTACCAGGAAAAGTCTTGAGTAGAAACCTTGTCCCTTTTCCTCTTATGGTACCAACTGAATAGCCCCCATGCTTAAGAGAGAAAGTACTTGCTTTGGGGCCTCTGCCCACTGATTTGGGGGTAGATCTGGCCATCTGCTTGATGTTGGTAACGTGTGGAAGTGAAATCTGTATCCCTGGAACACTATATTTAAAACCCATTTGGTCCTGGGTAATGAGTTCCCAGTTCATTGCATGAAGCGCAATCTTTCCCCCCAAAGGGGCAATCAGTTGAGAAGTGCTTGGAAGTTTTAAAAATAAGTCACTGAGACAGTTTACCATAGGGGGGAGTTTTATTACCCTGATTTAGAAGTGGAGGCCCCCCGACTGGTTAGTCCTGTGCGTACCCTGGCACTGAAGCCTGGGAGCTCTGCTGGATCTGGGTTTGGACTGTGAAGGTCTGGAAGAGGCAGGAAAGGACCAATTCTTGGAAGGCCAATGCCTACTAAACCTTGGGGGTTGTACTTGTAGAAAATCTAACAGTTTGCATAGATTTAGCTTTTTCGTCCATGTTTTTAAGAACTACTTCTGCCTTGTTGTCAAACAGGCGGTCCTGGTTTAGGGGAGCATCCAGTAATTTCGGTTTAAGATGATCTGGCAAGGATTGCTCCTTAAGTCAAGCATGCCTTCTAAGTACAGACCCAGTTACAGCAGCCCTGCAAGATGCCTCTAGTGAATCAAAACCACATTGCAAAGTATGTTTTCCAACTTGTTCAGTAATGCAGTAAATCCTTACTTTCAGCACAACCAGGAATCAACATCATTTTCTGTTTAAGCAATCCAATACTACGCTGCTGATACTTTAACATATGAAACTGGCAGTTTAAGGCCCTAATGGCCTAAGTTACAGAACTGTATACCTTCTTATCCCATCTATCCAGCGCCCTGGAGTCTATCAGAGGGGGTAGGATTTTTGGCAGTAGTAGCTTTAATGCCCTTGGGACCCTGTGAAATGGTCTCAGGATCCGCAGTACGATTTTTAAAAAGGAACTTGAGAGAGTCAGGGGCCCTGTAATATCTATCACATTTTCTGGGAGCAGGAGGTAGAGAGTCAGGGGACAAGCTAGACTCCGAAAAGGCAACATCAACAATGTCTAGTACAGGAGGTATGGCTAAAGGCCTGTGCTGGGGCAGTAGTAAGAAATCCCTAAGCCTCTTTTTAGAATCAGAGAAATACTAACTTTCCCAGTGAAAATGCTCCCTGAAAGTATGCAAGGTTTCACCAAAAGAGAAATCCTCTGGGGGAGGAACAGAGGGAATAGAGTCCTCTGTATCAGAATCCTCATAGGTAAATAAGGGTAAATCCTGGTCATCAGAGGAAACAGAAAATTCAGAATCCTGGTCAGAAGTATAAACAAATGCAGTCTTAGATCTCAGAGGGGGAAGGCTGGCTTCCCCTGATTAAAGTAATAAGGTCTTCAGCCATTCTTATCATTTGTTTTTTAGGCATAGAGGCCTGACCATGCAGTCTGGGCGTCAGTTTTCTAGGCATGATTCGAGATTTAGGCATTGAAGATGATGATGGCGGTTTAATACTCAAGTCAGTAGGCCTGAATACACCCTCAGAAGCCGGTGCCTGCACAGCATCTCTGGGCCCATCCAAGGTAGAGACATCCGCAGGTTCCACAGTTGAAGCATCTCGCGACATACCGGACTCCGAATGGGTCTCAGTAGAGGCCTGCAAATCTGAAGTAGTGGGTATCAGGGGCTGTGAAAGCACCCCACCGAGTACAGGCAAATGGGCGACTGGCTTAGGAGAAGCATAGTCGGCAGCTTTGGATCTAGGCGGCCTGTCTCTGTCTTTATCTTTGCGTTTTTTCAGAATGTCGGTGGTTGGATGGCTTACTGAAGACATATCAGGATAACTGAACTGAGCACCAAAATATTTAGAAGTGAAAATATATCGATGACGGACAGTTCGTGGTTTAAATAAGGCACATATCCGGCAGCGGGGTACGTCGTGGTCAGGGCCTAGGCAAGGAATACAGTACGAATGAAAATCTTTAGGAGGTATTTGCTTTCCACAAGTAATGCAATTATTTACTTTTACTGACATCGGTTTAGAGCAAGAAAAAGTTCCCCCACGGGGTACTTAGCTTTTAGTTGAAGACTTCAGTTCTGAAACTAGAAAATTAAAATTTCAGGAGTCGGCCGGCCAGCAATTGCGAACTGCTTCTGCTTCGGGCACCGCACGGCAATAAAGACTGGGGTAATGGCATCCGCTGCATGTTTTATACTCCTGACGACCTGACGTCATGGAAGGGACAGCATCCGATGCAGGACCCAAGACTTTGTTAATCAGGCCGACTGAGGGCTACTGCAAGCAGATAACCCAAATGTGACGACTGCAACAGTGAAACACAAAGAACATCCGGATCCGAATTGGTCTGGAGGGAATGGCTGGAAGACTCTTTTTTGACACGGCTTTCTCATCGCTGAAGCCGCTTCTTCTCTGATTGGGTGGAACATCGGGAAAGTTCTTTGTAGGTTCTGGATGGGAGGTTAGAGGGATGTAGTAGCCTCTGGAGATTATTACAAAAGATCGATGGGTGCAGAGAATAGAGTGCCAGGCAGTTTGGTGCAGAGAAAAATGAGCCCTGATCGCTTCCAGAGGAAAGCAATCGGGCAACGCCTCAGGAGCATTGATGAGACCACCCAGAAAAAATAATCTCTGGAGTCTTTGTTTCAGGGACCCCCTCTGCCCCTAAAGGGGCATCTTCCACCATTGGAACCCCCTCTGCCTCTAGGGGAATCCTCGCCACGTGTGTTACAGAAAGGACCTTGACATTTCTTGTGCCATATTTTCCCATTCCTCTGGTTCTTGGAAAAAGAACGTCGGGGCTTGGAAAAACATAGGCCAATGGCAGAACGTCTTTCAGTCCTGCTCACACCTGGCCAGTGCTTCCTTTACTTTAGAACCAAATAAGGAAGATGGTTCAATAGGAGCTTTCAAAAAGGACTTTGAGTCCGCGAGGTCACAGATGTGCATCCAGGCATGGCACCTCAAGACTATGCCTAGACCCGCAGCTCTAGCCGCCCCTTCGGTTGCGTGGGAGAGCAACCCTCATGGACGAATTGGAGACAGACTCAAGGGTGGCAAGTTGAGAGGTAACCTTGTTGCGTGCCCCATCAGAAACTTGACCCGCGAGGGCTCCAGAAAGTTTGGTAATCAGATATCTTTGGAGACTCGTGAAATGTACCAAGTAGTTCAGAGACCTGACAAGCAAAGGTCGCTGAAGCAAAAACTTGCTTCCCTAGTCTGTCCACAGCCCGGGACTCTCTGTTGAGTGGGTGAACAGTAGGGCTTTCTTCCACTAGATCCTTTTTAGTGGCCACCACCACCATCATAGCGACAACTGGCAAAAGTACAGTTGTGTACACTTACCATAAATGTAGATGTGAGTGTATTCACTGTTGCAGTCATTACATTTGGGTTATCTGCCTGCAGGTAGCCCTCAGCCATCCTGAATACCAGAGTCTTGGATTCCTGTGTCGGATGCAGTCTCTTCTTCCATGATGTCAGGGGTATAAAACATACAGCCAACGCCATCACAACAGTTTTTCTTGCCCCAGATGTCAGGTGCCCCCCAAACAGGGAGCAAATACAATTAAAAACACAAATATGCCTCCAACCAAAAGCAAATACACCAAAAAGACTTTTAAGCATAGTAAAAGAAAGTAGAGGTGTAGTAAGAGAAAAACAGGGGGCTGGAAGGAGGGTAACCAGGACTGCAACAGTGAATACACTCGAACATCTACATTTATGGTAAGCGTACACAACTGTACTATGGTCTTCGTGTTTCACTGTTGGTCATTACATTTGGGTAGATTCTCAAAGCTATGGTTGGGAGGATGGATTTATTCAGCATTAAGACCAGCTATAAGGCCCTGCAAGACAGCAGTGGCAAAGCCAGCTCTAGATTTAGAGAAAACTGGTAAATGATAATGGTTGGTGAAAGTATGTATTGAACTCCAGGTAGCAGCTTCTAGAATATCTCTGGTAGGAACATCTCTGAGAAAGGCTGCATAGGTTCATAGGTTGGTACTAGGCTATCAGCCCTAGGGCCTATACAAGCCTAGCCATAACAATTCCCTGTCTATTTCTTCCCACACTATTTACTTCCCTGGACCCCTGTCTAGCAGGGCGACTGACGTGATCCCCGGGATGAATTTTCTTTCTCCCAGCTGCAGAAGTAGATGTAGTCTGGTTGAATGAGATATGGTCCCCTGAGGGATAAGTTTTTCATGGTGCTTATAGCAGAAATGAATGCAATGGCTTTTCCATTTAGAAATAGTTTTGAAATAGCCTTCCCCTCTGCCCCAGCTGCAAATGCCACTAGTAATTGTTCAGATTTTCTTCGAAATTTAATTCTGTCCGAGTAGAATCTAAGTTGTCTGTGCACTTCCACGGAATGCAGAATCTGTTCCCCTTTGTTCTGTGGATTGGGATAGAAGGTTGGCAAATGAATGGACTGGTGAAGAGCCACACTGGAAACCACCTTGGGCTTGAAGGATGGATTGGTCCTCAAAAATACCCTATCCACATGAAAGATGATGAAAGGCTTCATTGCCATAAGGGCCTGTAATTCAGATATCCTTCTAGCTGAAGTGATTGCGAATAGGAAGGCTATTTTCCAAGAAAGAAATTTTAAGTCTGCAGTAGCAGCTGGCTCGAAAGGAGGTAAACTGAGCTTCTCCAAACAAAGTTAAGGTCCCAGGCAGTGGTAGGAGCTCTGTTGGGTGGTCTCATGTTCTTTGCCCCTCTGAGATACTGCTTGAGCAGGGGATGAGAAGAGAGGGGTGGTTCGGTGTTATAGTGAGCAGAAATAGCTTAAGCATGGATTTTAATAGAGGAAAAAGACAGACCCTTGTGAAACATCTCGGTTAAGTATTGGTAAATTGGGCGCTGCTGTGCTCATCCCTAAGGAATGGCTCCAGGCATAGAATCTTTTCCATTTGTCAGCATAAGATTTTCTAGTACTAGGTCTTCTCGCCTCCAAGAGGACATCCATCACAGTTTTGCTGAGGGATGCTAAGGGTGAATTTAACTTATTAGCCAAGCTGCAAGGTTCAATGTTGAGAGAGTTGAGGGTGCAGAATTTGGTTCTCCTGCTGAGACAGCAAGACAGGTGTCTGAGGCAAGTGCAATGGAGATATTTGTGACACTGCGCAGGAGTGGGTACCAGTGTTGGCGTGGCCAGTCTGGAGCAATGAAAATCATTTTTGGTTTGTCCTATTTGACTTTTAGCAGAACGTTGGGGAGCAGACGCAGAGGGGGAAAGGCGTAGACTGATAGGTTTTCCAGCCGAATGACAGAGCATCCACTTTCCAGGCTTTTTTGTGAGGAGACCTTGTGCAAAATGTGTCCAACTATTAGTTCTGGGGGGAGGCAAATAGATCTATGTCTAGGCTCCCCCATTCGCATGTCAACATATTGAAAATCCGTACTTCCAGTTTCCACTTGTGTGAGTCCATGAGATTTCAGCTTAGTCCGTCTGCCAGTGTATTCAGTATTCCTGGTAAAAATTGAGCTTGTAGTTGCACTTGGCAGCTAAAGGCCGTTTTCCACAATGCCATGGCTGGTCTGCAGAGGGGGTAAGAATGTGTACCCCCATGCTTGTTTATCGTACCACATAACCGTGGTGTTGCCCGTCTTTACCATTAGTTGTCCTGGATGAATTTAGTCCTTGAAGGCTGTCAGAGCATTCTGTACAGCTAAGATTTCTTTTTGACTGATATGTAGGTGCATCTGATTTGGGTTCCATTTGCCCTGAATGCACTTCCCTGCCATGTGAGCCCCCCATGCATAGTCTGATGAGTCTGTAGTTAGGGTTTGAGTGGCAGGGGGTAGTGTGAATGGCAGTCCCTTGTTTTGGTGGCAGGCCTCTGCCCACCATAGGAACTCCAGGTGTAGGCAAGGTATGACAGGAATCATTGTTTCCAGGCTGTAACAATGTTGGCTCCATAGACTTTTTAAGTACCACTGAAGTTTCCGCATATGCAGTCTTGCATATGGAATTAGAAGAATGCAGGAGGCCATGAATTCCAAGGCTTGCAGTATTTGTCTTGCAGATAGCAGGGTTTCTGGGGCCACTTGTATGAAGTAAGCTAAAAAATGAATTTGCTTCTCTGGCGTGAGGAAAGCCATCTGGGGAGTTGTATTCAAGCTTGCACCCAGGAATGTAATCTGTTGAGAGGGTACCAGTTGTTATTTATTTTCATTTATGGTGTACCCCAGACAAGTTAGAACCCTTTTTACAAATGCCAGATGACTTAAAAGTATGGCCTGGTTTTCTGCCTGAATTAGACAATCGTCCAGGTATGGATATATTTGAATATTTCGTTGCCTGCAAAATGCAATTACTGGAGACAGGCACTTTGTGAATACCCTGGATGCAGTAGACAAGTCAAAGGGCAGTGCAGAGAACTGATAATGCAAGTAGCCTGCTTTAAAGCGTAGGTATCTTCTGCAAGATTCCCTGATTGGGATATGCAGGTAAGCTTCTTTTAAATCTAGAGTTGCCAACCAGACATCTTTGCATAGCATAGGAAGTAACTGGTGAAGAGTCAGCATCTTGAATTTTGGAATGTCCAGAAAGGTGTTTAGAGTAGACAGGTCCAGAATTGGACGCCATGATTTGTCTTTCCAGAATTGGATGCCATGAATTGTCTTTTCTGGGTACCACGAAAAGTCTGGAATAGAAACCTTGTCCCTTTTCCACTTCTGGTACTAGTTGAATAGCCCCCATGTTTAGGAGGGAAAGTACTTGTTTCTGAGCCTCTGCCCACTTATTTGGGGGCAGGTCTGGCCACCCGTTTGGTGTTGGCAACGTATACAAATGAAATCTGTATCCCTGGGGACACTATTTAAAACCAATTTGTCCTGGGTTATGAGTTCCCAGTTTTTTGCATGAAGAGCAATCTTTCCCCCCAAAGGGGCGGCTAAAAGGCAAGTGCTTGGTAATTTTAAAGGAAAGTCATTGAGACTGTTTACCATAGGGAGGTGTCTTGTTATTTTCAGATATGGAAGTGGAAGTGGAAGTGGAGGACCCCCCCCCCCATTGCTTAGTTCTGAGAGTCCCCTGGGATTGAAACCTGGTGCTTTGGTGTGTCTGGGTTTGGCTTGAGAGGATCTGAAGGAGCTGGAAAGGACCAATTCTTAGTAGGTCAGTGCCTACTAAATCTTGGAGGATGCACTTGTAAGAAATCTTTTACAGTTTGCATAGATTTAGCTTTATCTTCAATCTTTCTTAGAACTTCTTCAGCCTTATTGCCAAACAGACGGTCTTGATTCAAAGGAGCATCCAACAATTTTGCTTTAATCACTTAATTTAATTAATTTAACGCTTGGCTTAATCAGGCAGAGATTGCTCCTTAAGCCAAGCATGCCTTCTAAGCACAGACCCAGTAACAGTAGCCCTGCAGGAGGCCTCTAAAGAATCAAAACCACATTGCAAAGTATGTTTTCCAACTTGTTCAGCAGAATGCAATAAATCCTGTAAATCTTTATTTTCCACACAGTCAGAAATCAACATTTTCTGTTTAAGCAATCCAATAATATGCTGTTGATATTTTAACATATGAAATTGGCAGTTTAAAGCCCTGATTACAAGGTTCCAGAATTATAAACCTTTTTAATCCATCTATCCAGCGCCCTGGAGTCTCTCTATCAGAAGGGGTAGGATTATTAACAGTAGATGCCTTAATGCCCTTGGACCTCTGAGAAATATTTTCTGGATCCGCAACAGGATTTTTGAAAAGGAACTTGTGGGACTCAGGAACCCTGTAGAATCTGTCAGGTTTACTAGGAACCGGAGGCAGGGAATCAGGGGCCATACTGGATTCCGAAAACACAATCAATAATGTGTAGTACAGGAGGTATAGCTAAAGCCTATGCTGAGGCAGAAGAAGGAAATCCATAAACCTCTTTTTTGATTCACAAAATCTCTGACTTTCCCAGTGGAAATGCTCCCTTAAGGTATGTAAAGTTTCCCCAAAAGAAAAGTTCTCAGGGGGGGAAGCAGAGTGAATGGAATCCTCTGCATCAGAATCCTCATAAGTAGGTATGGACAAATCCAGGTCATTGGAAGAATCAGAAGAAACAAGAGTCCTGATCAGAAGATTCATACTCAAGCTCAGCCTTAGGCCTCTTAGAAAGGGGGGGTTGACTACCCCTGATTAGAGTAATAACATCTTCAGCCATTTTAATCATTTGTTTTTTTAGGCATAGGGGCCTGGGCGTCAGATTTTTAGACATGGATCGAAATTTAGGCCTTAGTATAGAAGGTGGAGTTGGTTTAATATGCCAGTCTGTAGGCTTGAATACACCCTCAGAAGCTGGTGCCTGCACAGTGGCTCCGGACCCATCCAATGTAGAGACATTCGCAGGTTCCATAGTCGAAGAAGCATCTCGCAAAATACCGGACTCCGAATGGGTCTCAGTAGATGCCTGCGAATCTGAACTATTGGGTATCGGGGGCTGCGAAAATGCCTCACTGAGTATCGGCGAACTGGCGACTAGGTTAACAGAAGCGTCGTCTGCAGTTTTGGACCTACGCAGTCTGTCTTTATCCTTACGTTTTTTCGGAATAACGGAAGTCTGGTTTCTTACCGAAGCCATTTCTGGATAGTTATACAAAGTACCAAAATAATTTGCTGCAAAAACAGGCCAACGGCGAACAGTTCGAGGTTGAATAAGGCACAAAACAGACAGCGAGGGACGTCGCAGTCTGGGCCTAAGCAAGGAATGCAGTATGAATGAAAATCTTTATGAGGTATTTGCTTTCCACAAGTACGACAATTGTTAATTTTTACTGACATCGGTTAAGAGCAAGAAAAATGATCCCCAAAGGGGTACTTAACTTTTCTGAAGACTTTGGTTCTGAAACTCGAAAACGAAGATTTCAGGAGTCTGCCGACAAGCACTTGCGAATTGCTTCTACTTCGGGCACCGTGCGGCAAGAAAGACTGATGTAATGGTGTTGGCTGCATGTTTTATACCTCTGACGACCTGACGTCATGGAAGAAGTGAGAGTATCCGATGCAGGAATCGGAGGCTCTGGTATTCAAGCTGGCTGAGGGCTACCTGCAGGCAGATAACTCTAATGTAATTACTGCAACAGTGAAGCACGAAGAACATCCTTTGGACCAGTGGGGGACTCCCCTGGTGTGAAAAGAATCTTATCTGGTCTTCGGGGAATGGTCTCAATAGAGTCAGGGTTCTGCCAACACTCTGCACAATGAGCTGGACTAACTCATCAGCAGGTAGAACCGCCCTAGAGGTAGAAGGCCGAGAGTAAAAAGCCTGCAGAAGGCTGATGCCTCCGAGGAAGGCTTAGAGGGCCTTCCAGCCACCCCTCTGTTTCAATATTTCCAGGAGGTCTCCGAAGGAGAAAAATTGTCAGTGGGTGATCGTGGGGACCCCTCCCCATCATCATAGTCCATATCCTCTGTCAAAGACTCTTCTGGAGAGTCAATGTGATTCCTCTTGCACGCCTTCTTACGAGGAGGAAAACTCGGAAGGATGGGTACCCTGAACTGGGGTTTCCCGAGGCTTCTGCTCTCGGTGTCCTGGGGAGGTGGCCCATGGTAGCTGTAGCTCAGAGGGAGCAGGATGAAGTCCTGACATTGGAGCGCTTTCTTAAACAAGCACCCTTTCCATCACCTGGAAAGCAGGCCCGCCTGAAGAGGAATGGGAGCTCGGAACAGAGTAGGACAACCTCGGAACGGAGGTCACACACCACACTCCCATCAGACCTGCTCGCAGGGATGGAGCCTCAAGCAAAATCAGGGCAGACATTATCCCTGGAACAGAGGACGGAACCGAAAAAACTCAACTATGCTCAGGACAGAGGATTCCATCCCCCAACCACGGCTCTGAGAAAGGGACGGTTCCAATGGAACCAAAACCCAAAGAAGTGACCTCGAAGCCTCAGTGAGTCAATGTCGGCACAGAGGAACAGGTTTCTACAAAGAATGTTGGAGCAATGGGCTTTGGAACAGACTGATCCGAAGGAGGAGTAAATGGAGTCCTGGGAGCAAAAGACCCAAACCCCAAAGGGGGGGGGGGTCTTAGGAACATTTGTTACATTTCTGGCTGTCAACAGTTGATCCAACAGGCTACATCGAATTCGGAAAGACTCCTGGTGGACCTCGTGGAGACTCTTGAAGGGGAGGTCAGGTCAGTCCAGAAAGGGGCTGTACACCTGACCAAGGAACGGATCCAATGAAGGGGAGTATCAGGTCCGTGGTGTTTGAGTTTGTGGCACTGTAGTCCCTAACTTGGAGACAGGCAGTACAGAAATCAGTGGCATAGAAAAAGGACTCTATGCCGAGAAGGCACTCGAGTCGAAGTTATCGGTTCCAAAGGAATTGCTTGGGTCGAAACCGCTTTCGGTGTCGTAAAGGCAAAGTCGGTGCCGTAGCTGTTGTGGAAGGTAAGGTCAGAGCCGTAGCGGACATGGAAGGCAGGGTCAGTGCTGCAGAGGTTGGTGCCGAAGGTGGCGCAGACTTCGAAAATTCTGTAATGTCTATGACTTCGGTCAAAGACACAACTGGAGCAGAGCTCGGAAAGTACAGTTGTGTACACATCATAAATGTAGATGTTCGAGTGTATTCACTGTTGCAGTCCTAACAAATGGGTCGATTACCAAAGCCTAGAAAAAAAAGGGGAGAGGAAAGTACAGTTTTGTACCTACCATAAATGTAGATGTCCGAACTGGATAGCATCTGCAGTCATAACAAATGGGTTGTCCTGTCGTCAGGCAGCCCTTCGGTCGGCCGGATTCCAAAGTCTGGGTCCGGCTTCGGCTGATGTCCCACTTCACCCGACGTCATCTCTGCTGGTCTTCGGGTATAAAGGCATCAGCCGACGCCATTTTCCTCAGTGTTTCTTGCCCCAGATGCCAGTTGCCCTACTGGAAGGCTAAATTTTGGATAAATGCCAATGTTTCCAAAAAAGTAGAAGGCAAACACAAAAATAAGCATGTATGTACATATATACAAACAAATACACCATAAGAGACTCCCCCCAGCTAGCTATCAGGAGGGTAAATACCCTAGGAGTACCACAGAGGGGAAGGAGGGTGGGTAATCCTGACTGCAGATGCTATCCAGTTCGGACATCTACATTTATGGTAGGTACAAAACTGTACTATGTCCTTCATGGATGCATCTGCAGTCATAACAAATGGGTAGAATACCATAGCCAAACTAGGGGTGGAGGAAGAAAAATTATGGTGTAGTAAGGATCCCTTGCAGTACAGCAGTGGCAAACCCTGCTCGGGATCTAGAGTATAGAGGTAAATTATAATGCTTGGCAAATGTATGCACGGAGGTCCAAGTAGCCGCCTCAATAATGTCCTTGGTTGCCACTCCTCGTAAGAAAGCTGTGGTAGTGGCTGTAGCCCTTGTAGAATGAGGTCTTATGTTCTGTGGAATTGGTTTTCCATGGTAGGAGTAACAGAATCTTATGCAATTTCCTATCCATTTGGAGATTGTCTGTTTGGAAATTGCTTTTCCTTCCCTTCCTGTTGCATAGGCTACTAAAAGCTGGTCAGTTTTTCTGTTACTTTTGGTTCTGTCCAGGTAGTAGCGTAACTGCCTATGTACATCCAAGGTATGCAGCAGTCTTTCCCCCTTGTTCTGTGGATTGGGAAAGAAGGTAGGTAGGTGGATTGCCTGGTTTAAAGACACTCTGGATACCACCTTAGGCATAAATGTAGGATTAGTTCTCATGGACACCCTATCTTGATGGAAGATTAGGAAGGGTTGCACTGCCATTAAGGCCTGTAGTTCAAACCCTCCTTGCTGAAGTAATTGCCAGTAGGAAAGCAGTTTTCCATGATAGGTGTTGCAGATCTGCTGTTGCTGCTGGTTCAAACGGAGGGAGTGTCAACTTTTCTAGCACAAAGTTCAAGTCCCATGCTGGTAATGGTGGTTTCCTAGGAGGTTTTACATTCTTGATCCCTCTGAGGAACTGCCTGAGTAGAGGATGCGAAAAGACAGGTGGATCGAAGCTGTATTCTGCTGAAATAGCTGATGCATGTATCTTGATGGAGGAATAGGACAGGCCTGTATGTAGCAGCTCTGCCAAGTACTCCAGGATGTTAGCAATATCTATGTTCGACATCTTTTCCTCTTTCAGTACTCCAAATGACAAACCTTTTCCATTTTCCTGCATAGTTCCTTCTTGTTGAAGGTCTGCGGGCTTCAAGGATAATGTCTTTAACCCTTTGGGATAGGTCTGGGTTAGTTGCTGCTATGTGATGTTCCAGGCAGTCAGTTGCAAGGTTTTTAGGTTTGGATGCATGATGTTGTAGTTGTTAACATCAAAGGCATCAGGGGTATTGACCACATTCTCCCCCGAGACATGCTCCTCAGCAATGGGTACCAGTGTTGTCTTGGCCAATTCGGAGCTATCAGGATTATCCTTGGACATTCCTCTTTGATTTTCAGTAGTACCTTGTGCATCAAGGGAAGAGGTGGAAATGCATATGCTGTCAGGCCTTTCCAGCTGAAGGATAGAGAGTCCACCTTCCATGCAAGTGGGTGGTATGTCCTTGTGCAGAATTTTTTGAGCTGGTGATTGAGTGGGGATGCGAATAAGTCTATTTGTGGCATTCCCCATTTCTTTGTGATGGCCTTGAAGATGTCCAGGTGTAGCATCCATTCGTGAGCATCCGAGGTGGTTCTGCTTAACATGTCTGCTAGGGTGTTCTCTTTTCCCGGCACAAATATGGCCTGTAACTGGATGTTGTAGCTCAGAGCCAGATTCCAAAGGTCCAGAGTCATTCTGCATAGGGGGTATGAATGAGTGCCTCCCTGTTTGTTGATGTACCACATGACTGTGGTGTTTTCTGTCCTTATCATTAAATGGCCTTCTTTGAGGAATGGTCTGAATTTTTGGATTGCTAGTTTTACTGCCAGCATTTCTTTTTGGTTTATGTGCAGGTGCAGCTGGTCTTGAGTCCACAATCCTTGTATGCATTTGTCCAGCATGTGCGCCCCCCATCCTAGGTCTGAGGCGTCCGTTGTGATGATTTGGCTTGCTTGAAAGTTGTGGAAGGGTAAGCCTGGGTTTGACTGGCATGCTTGAGCCCACCATAGGAACTCCTGTTTTAGGCATGGGATTAGTGGGATTTCGGTTTCTAAGCTGTGCCTGTGTTGAGACCATAAATTCTTTAGGTACCACTGTAGCTTTCTCATATGCAGTCTGGCATGTGGGACCAAGATTATGCATGATGCCATGAATCCCAAGGCCTGCAGAACTTTTCTTGCTGTTAGTTTGTTCTGCTTTGTTAATGCCAAGAAGTAAAGAGGGAGTTCTTTTGTTTTTCTGCAGTTAGGAATGCCATTTGTTTTACTGTGTCCAATTCCGCACCCAAGAATGTTCTTGTTTGGGATGGTATCAGCCTTAACTTTTGTAAATTGACTGTGTATCCCAGGGCTTGTAGCAAGCAAATGACCCTTTGTAAATCTGTTGTCAGCTTGCTTTTGTTGTCCGCTTGTAACAGGCAGTCGTCCAGGTATGGATAAATTTGGATTCCCTGTAGTCTGCAGTGAGCGATTACTGATGCCAGGCATTTTGTGAATACTCTGGGCGCAGTAGATAAGCCAAAGGGCAATGCTGAGAATTGTTAATGCTCTGATCCTGCAAGAAATCTGAGGTATCTTCTGCAATTTTGTCAAATGGGGACGTGCAGGTATGCCTCCTTGAGATCTAGAGTTACCAGCCAACACTCCTTGCCCAGCATGGGAAGAAGTTGCTGTAGGGTCAGCATTTTGAATTTTGGGACAATGATGTATGTGTTTAAGACGGACAGGTCGAGAATAGGTCTCCAACTTTTCTCTTTTCTTGGTACTAGGAAGAGTCTGGAGTAGAATCCTTTGCCCTGTTCTGTTATTGGTACTCTTTCCACAGCTCTCATCTTTGCTAATTTCGCTATCTGCTGTAGAGCTTCTGTTTTTTGATTTGGAGGTAGGTTTGGCATTCCCCTTTTTACTGGTAAGGTGTGGAAGTGGAACCGGTAGCCTTGGTCTATGGTTTGCAAAATCCACTTGTCTTTTGTGATATAGTGCCAATTTTTCGAAAATAAGGCTAACTATCCGCCTAAAGGTGCTGCTATTTGCTCCCTGGTAGGCGGTGTCAGAGCCAAGTCACTGTGATTGTCCTGTTGCAGTGGCAGTGGTTGTGTCTGTGCCTCGGTTATTGCCTTGCCACTGTCGTTCTCTGTAGGTACCTCCTCTGGATTGATTTCTGCCTCTAGAGCGTCTATTCCTGCCTCTTTGGGATTTTGTGGAGTCTGGAAAGGACCAATTTTTGGCAGGCCAGTTCCTGCTAAACCTTGGGGGCTGAACCTGTAAGAAATCTTTAACTGTTTGTACAGATTTTGCCTTCTCTTCCATTTTCTTCATTACTTGCTGAGCAGGTGTACCAAATAGACTGGCCTTATCCATAGGAGCATCTAACAGCTTTGCTTTAACATGATCCAGTAAGACCTGTTCTTTCAACCATGCATGCCTTCTTATCACTGTGCCAGTCATGGCTGATCTAAATGAAGCCTCCAGTGCATCATAGCCACATTTTAAAGAATGGTTACTAACCTGTTGGATGTTATTCACCATTTCTAAAACATATTTCTTATCTAAGGAATCATCAGAGGACAGTTTTTTAGTTAACTGATCAAGCATAAACTCTTGGTATTGGATCATATGAAACTGACAATTTAAAGCTCTAGCTGAGAGAGTAGCAGAGGTGTAAACTTTTTTCCCCCATCTCTCTAAGGACCTGGATTCCCTTTCAGAAGGGATAGGGTTTTTTGCTGAGGTCGAGGCTACTGCCTTAGGCCCCTGGGATATAGTTTCAGGATCTGCAAGTGGGGCCTTGTATAGGTGGTGATGAGTGTCTGGCACCCTGTAAAATCTATCTGGTTTGGCAGGGGCTGGAGGTAAAGAATCAGGAGTAGTGCAAACATCATTAAATGCATCATCCACAACAGGCAGCACAGGAGGTATAGCTAAGGGCCTATGTTGTGGTAAGTGCAGAAAAGTCCTAAGCCTTTTTCTTGAATCTGAGAAATCTTGTCCCTGCCATTGGAATTGTTCTCTCATGGCATGTAAGGTTTCCCCAAAGGAAAATTCCTCTGGTGGAGAGGCAGCTGGAATGGATTCTTCAGCATCGGAATCTTCATAAGTAGAAAAGGAGCCTCTGGCTGGTCTGTAATGTCTGAGTCATCCGCAGAATCATCAGAGGACACTGGCTCGGGGGGCTCTGCTCTAGGTCTCTTTTCTGGGGCTGAGAGGCCCTGTCTGGGTGAGATTGGGATCCCTAATTAAGGATATTAAATCCTCTGCCAGAGTAAGCATTTGTGAACTTGAAGTGGGCCTGTGTGAGGGGCTTAACAGGCACTGATTTAACAGATTTGGCTGCTTTAGCCCTGGCAAAGGCCTTAATAGACATGGCTGCAGGAGGCCTAGCAGCACCACGTGCTGGGGTAGAGACATCCAAAGGGATGGTGTCTGATAAATCACTAGGAACCACAATTGTAGGCAAAATTTCTGAGGCCGATTCAACTAAGGTAGCAGGAGCCTCAGTAGTAGTCATGGATTCGGCTGAAGATTGACGTTTTCGGTTTCGCTGAAACCGAGACACTCATGCTTGCTTAACCGTGGTTTCGGCCGAAACCGCGGACTGCGAGTGTCGGTCTTTTTCTTTGCGTTTTCTAACAATTTGGGTAGTCGGAGGATCCGATGGCATAATGTACGCAAAATCTGAGCCGAAAAACTGTTCAGCAAACTCCGACCGACGCCTAAGCGTCGGTTGAAGGAAGCACAGGCCGAACAGGCTGCTACGTCGTGGTCTGGGCCTAAGCAAGGCAGGCAGTAAGAGTGGAAATCTTTATGAGGTATTTGTTTCCCACAAGTTAAACAGTTATTGACTTTTTCTGACATCGGCTGAGGCAAGAAAGAGTCCCCAACGGGTACTTAGCTTTTAGAAGTCTTCGAAGTAGTATTCGGTAGTAGTAATCTCTGGATCTGACCGACCGGCCCTTGCGAACAGCTTCTGCTTCGGGCGCCACGCGGCAAGAAAGACTGGGGAAAATGGCGTCGGCTGATGCCTTTATACCCGAAGACCAGCAGAGATGACGTCGGGTGAAGTGCGACATCAGCGGCCGGACCCAGACTTTGGAATCCGGCCGACCGAAGGGCTGCCTGACGACAGGACAACCCATTTGTTATGACTGCAGATGCATCCATGAAGGACATCCAACAGCATCAAGGGTTGGAGATAATGCCCTGCAACACCGCAGTGGCAAACCCTGCCCTGGCTCTGGAAAACAGAGGCAAATTATAATGCTTAGACCATGTGGCAGCTTCCAAAATGTCTTTAGTAGGGACACTCCTTAGAAAGGCTGCAGAAGTGGAAGTCGCTCTAGTAGAGTGGGTCCTAACCCCTTGAGGCGGAGCTTTGCCATGAAAGGAATAACAAAAGGTAATGCAATGTGCAATCCATTTAGAAATTGTTTGCTTAGAAATAGCCTTGCCCTGGGCTCCAGTGGCAAAACCAACCAATAACTGTGCTGATTTCCGAAGGTCCTTAGTCCTGTCCAGGTAAAACCTGAGCTGTCTGTGCACATCAAGAGAATGTAGGATCCTTTCACCTCTATTGTGAGGATTAGGAAAGAAGGTAGGAAGGTGTATGGACTGATTAAGTCAGGCTGGAAACCACCTTAGGAATAAAGGAGAGATTAGTTCTCAGATAGACTATCTGCTTGGAAAATAAGAAAAGGCTCCACACGGCCATCAAAGTTTGCACCTCCAAAACCCTCCTTGCTGAAGTTATAGCCAGGAGGAAGGCAGTCTTCCAAGAGAGAAACTGTAAATCTGTAGAGGCAGCTGGCTCAAAAGGAGGAAGAGTGAGTTTCTCCAGAACAAAATTAAGAACCCAGGCTGGAGTAAGTGCTCTTCTGGGAGGCTTTAAATTGCAAGCACCTCTGAGAAACATTTTCATCAGGGGATGAGAGAAAAATAGAAGTTATGTTCTTACCATAACGTTCCATGTTAGTTGTCTTCTTCTCGCCTTCTTCTTGCTGGATGGGTTCGGAGCCGACCTCGGCTCCGACTCGGCCACTCTAAAAGCTCGAGAGTTGGTTCCACCGGCTCGAGGCTCCCCTTATATCCCACAATGCTAGGCGAGAGTTACCTCAGATCTCGTTTGTAAGCTAACCCCAGCTTATAACAGAAAAAGTATAACTGTAAAAACAGAATCCACCTCTAACAGGAAGAAAAAGGGTGACCTACATCCTGAACCAAGAAATATGCATAATAGCATATGACTAAGAAAGAGGTGGTAGAAAGAGAGGTCACGATCACAACTCCTTTAGGTCTGTCCAGGCCAGGGGTAAGGAGGGTGGGACGCAAGAAGAAGGCGAGAAGAAGACAACTAACATGGAACGTTATGGTAAGAACATAACTTCTATATGTTAAGTTGTCTATCTCGCCTTCATTCTTGCTGGATGGGACCGCGTCCCTAGCACCTTGTCCCGGGTGGCCTAACGGAGCAGACTCCTGAGAACAGTGGAACCAAAATTAGCTCTATGTCTAGAAGCTAAATCCAACTTATAATGAGAAATAAAAGTGTGAGGAGTAGCCCAAGTAGCCGCTGCACAAATGGTGTCAATAGGCAGTCTGTCTTGGAAGGCTAAAGAAGTAGCCAAAGCTCTGGTGGAATGGGCTTTAGGTTTATTAGGCAATTTTTGTTGTCTAATTTCATATACCAGGGAAATCAAAGATGTTAGCCATCTGGATAATGATACCTTTGAAACTGAAAGTCCCTTTCTGCTTTCCGCATAGGAGACAAACAGTTGATCAGATTTTCTGAATTGTTTCGTCCTATCCAAGTAGTACCTTAATTGACGATGAACATCCAGGCAGTGTAATTTTTGTTCAGACCTATTTGAATACTCTGGGAAAAAAACAGGAAGGTCAATGGTTTGATTTATATTTGATGTTGACACCACCTTAGGCAAAAAGGACGGGTTAGTTCGTAAGGAAACTCTGTCCTTATGGAACACAAGATAAGGAGAACGACAACTGAGTGCTTGAAGTTCTGAAATTCTTCTAGCTGATGTGATAGCCACCAGAAAGAGAGTTTTCCATGATAATAATTTCAAGGAACATGAAGCTGCAGGTTCGAAAGGGGAAAGAATCAAAGAAGCAAGAACTAAATTTAGGTCCCAAGGAGAAGGAGGATTTCTTATAGGAGGTCTGAGAAGAAAAACTCCTTTCAAAAAGGCTTTGCAAAGTTTGTGGGACATTAGGGCAGATTCAGAAATGCCCACATGGAAATTAGAAATAGCTGCCAATTGAACCTTAAGAGTAGATGGAGATGAACCTGCATGGAAGAGTTCAGCTAGAAAATCAAGGACTAGTTGGATGGAAGCAGTGAAAGGATCTATGTCCTTTCCTTGTGCCCAATATGAGAAGCGTTTCCACTTACTCAAATAAATCTTCGAGTGGAAGATTTATGGGAAGCTATCAATATATCTCTAACAGAGTGAGATAATTGAGGAAGCCTGGCTACGGTTGGAACTGGAGGAACCAAGCAGTGAGGTTCAGAGAGGGGAGCGATGAAACTGACCCGACTGGTGGATCAAAAGATCTGGAACTAGGTCCAGATTCCACGGTCGCTCCAAAAGAAATCGATGTAGAAAGGGGAACCACACTTGCCGAGGCCAGTAAGGAGCAATGAGGATCAATGAGGCCTTCTGAGCGATAGCTTTCTGTATTACTTGAGAGATCAGTGGGAAAGGAGGAAATGCATACAGAAGTCCCCGGGGCCAAACTTGGACTAGAGCGTCCCTGCTGGGTTGGCCTGGTAAAGGGAATAGAGTGAAATATTCTCTGCACTTGCTGTTTTGGGGAGTAGCAAAAAGATCGCAGCAAGGCTGACCCCCTACGAGAAAGATTTCTCTCACTACAGAGTCTTTCAGAGACCACTCGTGAGGCATGAGTATAGCTCTGCTCAACTTGTCCGCAATGTGATTGGACTTCCCGGGGATGTGCGTTGCTATCAGAAAACGCTGAGAAGAAATCGCCCATTGCCACAGTCTGAGTGCTTCTCGACACAGGGGGTATGATCTGGTTCCGCCTTGTTTGTTGATGTACCACACTACAGACATATTGTCTGTCTGGATTGCAATCGTTCCCAAGGGAAGAGAGTCTTGAAGGGCTTGCAACGCTAAAAGCACTGCTCTCATCTCCAGAACATTTATGTGCAAGTGGCATTCGTTTGGTTGCCATGTGCCCTGGACTGTCCTGCCCTGATAATGCCCCCCCCACCCGATCAGGGAGGCATCCGTTGTCAGAGTAGCAACCGGAGGAGGTGGAACAAATGGTCTTCCCGACAGGAGCTGGGGGGAAGACATCCACCACATGAGATGATTTTTGCACGCTTGCGTGATCATAATGGTGTGAGACATTGGAAGTTCCTGGTATGACCATTGGGTAAAAAGCATCCACTGAAGGATCCGCATGTGGTATCTGGCCAATGGAAGGAGAGGTATGGCCGCTGCCATGATTCCCAACACCTTTAGAACTAACCTGGCTTTGACTGTTGTTGTTGAGAAGAAGTGACACCAATTTGTGAATGTCTGATATCCTTTGGTTCGTTAGCCTTGCAGACATGTTTATAGTATCTAAATTTGCCTATGTAGGTAATAGTACGACAAGGCGACAAAACAGACTTTTCGCAATTTATTGAAATACCCAGTTTTTGACAAACGCGAAAAGTATAATCTCTGGCCATCAGAAGGAGATGCTTGGTGGGAGCTGTGAGAAGCCAGTCGTCCAAATATGGAAACACCTGGAATCCTTGTCGTCTCAGGTGAGAAGCTACCACTGCCATGCATTTGGTAAACACCCGGGGGGCAGTGGTGAGACCAAAGGGCAGGGCCCTGAACTGAAAATGACTGGTTCCCAGCCTGAAGCGGAGGAATCTTCTGGAGCGTCTGTTCATTTTTATGTGATAGTACGCATCCCGAAGGTCTATAGAACACATCCAGTTTCCTTTGCCTAAAAGGGGAAGAATGGATTGCAGCGTGACCATCCGAAATCTTGTTTTCTTGACTGATTTGTTCAAGACACTGAGATCCAAAATCGGTCTCCAGTCCCCTGTTTTCTTTGGAACTAAAAAGAACCTTGAGTAGATTCCGGATCCTTGTTGGTCTACTGGCACTGACTGAATTGCTCTTTTTGCAAGCAGTTTTGAAATTTCCAAAGCTGCTAAATCCCTTTGAGCGGGTGGAACATCTGGAAGGGATTTTTTTGACTGATTTGGAAAACGAAGAAAGGGGATAGAATAGCCTTCGGAAATGATGGACTGTACCCATTTGTCTTGAGTCAGGGATAGCCAGGCTTCTGGGTACAGTGACAATCTCCCCCCGACTGCCCCCGAAGATGGGCAGTCGGGCAACACCTCAGGGATGCTGAAAGGGCTTGTCAGGAAAGGCTTCCCGATTGCCCTGGTTCTGCGGACCCCCCTTGCCCCTAGGGCGACGTCTACCATTGTTATTCCCACCTCTGCCTCTGGTAGGAAAACGACTCTGTGCGTCAGGCGAAGTCCCTTGAGACTGTTTACGGAACCACATCTTCCCACCCTTCTGGCCTTTGGGGTAAGGCCTAGAAGGAGTCGAAAAACGGACTCCGACGGCAGAAAGGGTCTTGCCATCAGTCTCGCACCTAGTCAGGGTTTCTTTCACTTGAGGACCAAAGAGAGATGATCCATCAAAAGGGGAGTTCGTGAAAGACGTCTTGAAAGGGTCCGCAAAATTGCATAGCCGTATCCAGGCGTGCCTACGTAAGGCTACACCTGTCCCTGCGGCTCTGCTCGCTCCATCGGCCGCATAAGAGGAGGCATGGAGGAGTTAGATATGGAATTAAGGGTAGCCAGCTGCGTGTTCATTTTATCTTGGAAACCCGCAGCTGTAGGATCCTTTAACATTTCACTCGCTTCTTTGATCAAGTCCCTTTGAAGACGAGTGAAATGGCACAGGTAATTCAGCACGCATGGTAAAAGTCGCTGAGGAGAACATCCGCTTCGCGTACCTATCCATGGACCTAGATTCCTTGTTAGGTGGATGGACAGGCACTGAAGGATCAGCCAGTTCCTTCTTTGTGGCAGCAGCTACCACCATAGCATCCACAGAAACTCCTTTTGATAACAATTGCTTGTCTGATGGAGCTGTGATGAATTTAGAGGGTCTCCTGGGAGTGGGGTCCACTGAATCAGGAGCCGTCCATGCCTTCTTAGCAACCACCTGCATGAGGGGGTCAAGGGGGACACCCAGGAGGTGGAAGGACGAGAGCCAAACGCCTCAAGATACACAGATTCTCCTCCGAAGGGTTGAGGGCTGGCCAATTTCCCTCTGTTTCAGGATCTCCAGAATGTCTGCAAATGAGACATCTTCAGAAGGGGAACGGGGAACCCTCAGAATCATCCAGATCTGTGTCCGGCGTGATAGACTCAGGTGAGTCAATGTGCTTCCTCTTGCACTTCCTCTTCCGAGGGGCTCTTCTGCCAAATCAGGAGAGGCCTCGGAAGAGGATGAAATCCCCACAGGGGCTCCTGAGGAGCTGGCTCTCTGCGGTCCGGGATGAGGGAGTGAGTCGACTTACCCTGAGGCAGCATAGAGGAGGGGCTGACGGAGCCGACTGTGGAGTAGAGCCAGGCTCTAACACACTCCGCATGACCTCGAATGCACCCCTGTCAGGCAGGGCCAGAGGTCCCCGCTCCGAGGAGCTAAGAACCCCGTCGGCACCGACAGTGATGGCTCGAGGTCGATGTCGAGCCGAACTCACCAGCGCCAAGCACCGAGAGGGAGGGGGTCGGACAAGGGTCCGATGCCACTCACCCTCGGAGCCGACGAGGGAAGTCCGCCGAGATTCCTCCAAAGAAGAAAACGGAGCCGGACGGAGCGAAGACAATTGTCTCGGCTCGAGTAATCACAGTCTCGGCTCCGACACAACCCGCTCCGAACTCAAAAGAGTCAAGGAGGAGAGAGTTGATGGACGGGGCAGGCACCGACTGATGAGTCGGGCTCTGAAGCATCTGGGCTAGTGCCTCGGACTTAAGTAGTCGACTCACCACTCTCTGAAGGTCATGATCGGACAGCCTCGATGACCTAGAGGAATGAGACCTTTGGCTCCGTTCAGACAGCAGGGGAGATCCTGGAGCCGAATGAACGGAGCCAAGAGAAGGTGACCTAGACCTCTTTCTAGTTGTCGGCTCCGAAGGTCTTGTCGGAGCCGACACGGGTACCTCGATAACCTCGGCTCCGGCGGAGCCGAGAAGCCACAGAAACTGTGGACTGAGACTTATCGGCTCCAGCCGAGCCAATAAAGGCAAAGTTGAACAACCTGAGGTCTCGGCTCAGAAGCGGAGCCGAAGACCTCGATGCCTTAGAGGGCTTCCCTGTTGAAACTGACAGGGAATCCTCTGGCTTTAACAAGCCTCTCAGAATCAACTTGTTTTTTCTTTCCTGCAGGACCCTGGGGCTGAAGCCATGGCACACAGCACAGGAGTCCTGCAGGTGCAAAGGCCCCAGACAATAGACACAAGAAGTGTGAGCGTCTGTCAGAGACATTTTCTGACAGCACGCATCACACTTCTTGAATCCGGAGACCTTTGCTTCTTTTGACATTTCCCTAACTGACAGGTGTACACAAACACACACCCAAACACACAAGTTATACCCTGTCAGCAAAAAATAATAATTTTAATAGAAATACTAAAATTTAAGTACAAAAAATTAAAGTAAACTACACAAACACTCCCTAGGGAAGGGAAGGCCAAAGGCCCAAAGGAAGAACCAACGGTTCTTTTAGTAAAGAAACGGGAAAATAGGGTCGGGGATAAAGTTCTATGAACTACACTAGTTTAGGAAGAATTTAAGTTAAAAAGGGGAAAAAAGAGTAACTTTTAGAAGAAAAAGCTAACACTCACCAGGAACCGGTAGAAGCAACCAACCTCGAAGCTGTAGCGGCAAACGAGATCTGAGGTAACTCTCGCCTAGCATTGTGGGATATAAGGGGAGCCTCGAGCCGGTGGAACCAACTCTCGAGATTTTAGAGTGGCCGAGTCGGAGCCGAGGTCGGCTCCGAACCCATCCAGCAAGAATGAAGGCGAGATAGACAACTTAACATTGGGCTGTTCAAGAGAACAATGAGCAGAGATGGCTGAAGCAAGGATCTTGATAGAGGAAAAAGAAAGCCCACCCTGAAGCAAATCCGCCAGGTAATTCCAGGATCAGAGGAAGGGTAGGTTGAGAAGCGGACTCCCCTCTAGCCTGCATTCAGTGAGAGAACCTTTCCCATTTGCCAACATAGGATTTCCTAGTGCTAGGCCTCCCTCAGCATGTCAACCACCTGTTGGGGAAGGAAGAAAGAAAGGGAAGGAGCCAAGCTGCCAAATTGAGAGAATGAAGATGTTGAATGTCTCCCCTTTCCTGAACCAAAAGATCTGGCTTCAGAGGAAGATGCCAAAGAGGAAGAAGGGAGAGACTGCGAAGCAGCAGATACCAATGCTGAATGGGCCAGTCCTGAGCTATGAGAATAGTCCTTGGACATTCATCTCTGATCTTTACTAATACTCTGGGAAGAAGAGGAAGCGGAGGGAAGGCGTACAGCGATAGCAACTTCCAAGGGAAGGACAGAGCATCCACTTTCCAGGCTCTGCTGTGCTGCTGTCTGGTGCTAGAGAGAGGTAGCAGATGGTTGTCTGGGGAGGAAAAATATCCACCTGAGGAGTGCCCCAACGTTGAATGATGCTGTAAAAGACTGCTCTGTTCAGCTGCCACTCGTGAGGATCCAGAGTTTGCCTGCTCAAGTGGTCTGCCAAAACATTGAGCCTTCCTGGAAGAAACTGAGCTTGGAGATGCAGGTCCAGGGAAGCTGCCACAGACCAAAGATTCAAGCTTTGCCTGCACAGGGGGGTAAGAGTGAGTACCTCCCTGCTTGCTGATGTACCACATGACCGTGGTGTTGCCTGTCCTGACAAGCAGGGTCCCTGGAGACAGAAGATGCTTGAAAGGCCTGCTGAACTGCAATCAACTCTCTTAGATTTATGTGAAGGTGCATCTGCTGGGTGTTCCAACGTCCCTGTATACATCTGCCATCCAGGTGTGCTCCCCAGGCACAGTCCGATGCGTCTGTAGTCAGAACTTGAGTGGCAAGAGGTCTCCAAAAAGGATTGCCTTTGTTTTGTAGACAGGCTGTTGCCCACCAAAGAAACTCTGCCTGCATAGATGGAAGCAGAGGAATTATCACATCCAGGTCCTCTGTAGGTTGACCCCAAATGTTCTTGAGGTACCATTGCAATTTCCTCATATGCAGTCTTGCATATGGAAACATGAGAATGCAAGATGCCATGAATCACAGAGCTTGCAGGTATCACCTTGCAGGGAGCTGGGACAGGCTTGCCAAGTCCTTGAAGTAAACTGAAAGAGTTGTCTGCTTCGCCTGGGTGAGACATATCATCTGGGTGGCTGTGTTCAGACTCGCTCCCAGGAATGTTATCTCCTTGGATGGTACCATTTTCAATTTTTCCACATTGAGAGTGTAACCCAGGGAAGAGAGAAGAGTCATTAAGAATTCCAGATCCTTTAATAGCTGTTCCTGAGAACTTGCTTGAATCAGACAGTCATCCAAGTATGGGTACATCTGAATTTTCTTCTGCCTGCAAAAAACAATGACTGGGGCCAGGCACTTTGTGAAGACTCTGTGAGCTGTAGATTAGCCAAATTGCAGCGCAGAGAATTGGTAATATTGCGCACCCACTCTGAAATGAAGGTACTGCCTGCAACTTTTCCTGATAGGAATGTGCAGATAAGACTCTGAGATCCAAGTCTACCAGCCAGGAATCCTTTTCTAGCGGTGGTAGCAACTGATGCACAGTGAGCATTTTGAACTTTGGAATTACTAGGAAAAAAAAAAAAAAAAAAGAGTTCAGAATGGAAAGATCCAGAATAGGACGCCAGGTGCCTTCTTTTTTGGAACTAGGAAAAGCCTGGAATAAAAGCCCTGGCCTACCTGCTGAGCAGGAACTGATTCTATGGTTCCCAGATGAGACAGACAAAATTTGTTTTTCTACTTCTGCCCTTTGGTTTGGAGGAACATCCAGGAATCCCTTGGGAGCTGGAAAGGTGCGGAAAGAAAACTTGTGCCCTAGGGACACTGTTCTGACCACCCATTTGTCTGTGATAGTGGCCCAGACATCTGCAAAAGGGCCAACCTTCCCCCTAAAGGACTTTCCCGGTAAGCAAGAATAGGCAGAAGTTGTAAAAACTCATTGAGAGTGTTTTGATTGAGATGCAGGCTTGGAGCTTCCCCCTTCAGAAGTGGAAGCCTGCCAATGCTTAGACCTTTGAGGGGTAGTCCCCTGCCCCCTAGAAGATTTGTAACCTCTAGTCCTGGAACGGTTCTGTCTACTGGTATCAGGAAAGGTCCAACTCTTGGAAGGGTAATTCCTGCAAAAGCGAGGGGGCTGAACTTGCAGAAAATCCTTAACAGTTTGCATGGACTTGGCCTTAACCTCCATCTTCTTTAGTACCTCGTCTGCTTTGCTGCCAAAAAGACTATTTATGTAAAGGTACATCCAAAAGCTTAGCCTTGACAGGTTCTGGAACACGCAGTTTTCTGAGCCAAGCATGCCTTCTAAGAGCAAATCCAGTAGCCGTAGCCCTACTGGAGACCTCAAGGATGTCAAAACCACAATGCAAAGAATACTTCTTGACCAGACTGGCGGAATTCAGTAAATCCTGCAGGTCCTTACACTCTGCCAAAAGAGGTACACTTGCTATCCTAGACTTAATAGCCTCCAAGGTGTGCTGCTGGGTTCCTAGACTCCCTGTCAGAGGGAAAGTACAGTTGTGTACCTACCATAAATGTAGATTTTAGAGTGTATTCACTGTTGCAGTCATGACACAAGGGTTATCCTGCTGGCAGGCTACCCGCAGTCGGCATGAATTACAAAGTCCTGGTCCGGCATCGGTGGCTGTCGCCTCTTCCCTGACGTCAGAGCGCCAGGGGTATAAAAAGATGTAGCCGATGCCATTTTCTTCAGTTTTTCTTGCCCCAGATGTCAGGTGCCCCCAAAAGGGTAGGCTATAAAAACATTGCTAATAAAAGCATGCACTAACATACACAATACCTTCATCTAAAGGCAAATACACCACATAGGTTGTATAGGATAGAGAAGTACAGAAAAGTCCCAGCAAAGAAGGGGGCATGGTGGGTGGGGTAACATGGACTGCAACAGTGAATACACTCGAACATCTACATTTATGGTAGGTACACAACTGTACACCAGAACAATTCCCATAGAGTAATGCTTGATATACATGTCACATATTGTTCTTGTATCAAATGTATTTTAAATATGCTTTTCCACATTGAGATCAGGTTCTTTTAATCTAGTTACTCTTTTATTCTAGTTACTATTTTTGAAATACTTATCGTCAGCATTGTCTTTTAGTGTCTATTTTAATACTGTTAACCAGCTGTGCGTGATTTATTAACATTTTAGCCCTTTCAAAAACTTGGGCTCTCTTTAAATGAAATGCAGTAACCAGAAACTTTTTAATTACTTCTCAATTAGTTTCACTAGTTTTTATTAGCTTTTATTAACTTGTTAACTGAAAAATTGTATGATTAGTTTGTTTTAATTTGGCGCCTTTTCTTAGAGTTATCTGTATAAATAGATGGTTTGAATTTTACATGTATTGTCTGATGAAGCGTGGTGGTGACCACGCGAAAGCGCTTACAATAAACGTTTTTCGTGCTCGAATACTGGATTATTTTACTTCTTACTGCAAGAAACAGAAGTCATTGCCCCTGATTCATTGATTTGTTGTTGCATTTTACATGCATTTTATATGCCTATCGCCTACTGACTAAGTGAGGCTCCTGCTCTTGACTCATTGATTTGCCGCTGCATTATATTTGGGATTTCTGTCTGGCTTGGATACATCAGGACTTCTTAGAATCTCGTGGTGAGAGAGCCTGGTTGTTTTCTTCATTTCTTCATCAGGTACACAACTGTACTACGTTCATCGTGTTTCAATGTTGCAGTCATTACACTTGGGTTGAATCCCAAAGCTGAGGTAGGGCGGCTGGGTCTAAATAGCATTAGGAGTGGCTATAAGGCCCTGCAGAACTGCAGTGGCAAAGCCTGCTCTTGATTTAGAGTAGGGAGGTAAGTGGTAGTGCTTGGTAAAAGTGTGCACTGAAGTCCAAGTTGCAGCCTCCAAAATATCCTTGGTTGGCAATCCTCTGAGGAAGGCTGCTGAGGTGGCTGCTGCCCTGGGAGAATGTGGTCTAATACCCTTAGGCACTGATTTGCCATGTTGTGAATAGCAGAAACGAATGCAGTGTCCTATCCAATTTGAAATAGTCTGCTTTGAGATAGCCTTTCCTTGTGATCCTGCAGCATATGCCACTAAAAGCTGCTCAGTCTTCCTGAAAACTTTGTCAAAGTAGAAGCATAGCTGTCTGTGTATGTCCAAAGAATGCAGAAGTCTCTCCCCTTTATTCTGTGGGTTTGGATAAAAAGTAGGCAAATTAATGGTTTGATTAAGAGCCACACTGGACACTACCTTAGGCATAAATGTTGTGTTTGTCCTTAGAGAAACCCTGTCCAGATGGAAGATAATAAAAGGTTCCACAGCCACTAATGCCTGCAACTCCGAGACTCTTCTTGCTGAAGTTATTGCTAGGAGCAGAGCTGTTTTCCATAAGAATTTTATCTCTGCTGTATTGGCTGGATCAAAAGGAGGCCGTGTGAGTTTTTCCAAGACAAAACTGAGGTCCCATGCAGGTATTGGTGCTCTCCTTGGAGGTCTTATGTTTTTGGCCCCCCCGAGGAACTGCCTAAGCAATAGATGTGAAAAAATTGGTGGGTCTGTATTGTAATGAGCTGAAATGGCACAGGCATGGATCTTAATTGATGAGGATAGGCCTTTGTCCAGCATCTCAGTCAGATATTGTAAAATCCGAGGAATATCTGGTACAAGCATGTCAATTCCAAGCACAGAATCTCTTCCATTTTTCTGCATAAGATTTCCTGGTGCTGGGCCTCCTGGCCTCCAAAATAACATCCATAACCGCTTTAGAGAGAGGTGTATTCTGAATGGTTACACTATCCGCCATGCAGCTAGATTTAGGGTTCTGAGTTGGCTGTGCAGGATCTGATTGTTTTGTTGCATCAGCAAATGAGGTATTTGAGGCAATGTCCAGGCTGGGCCTTCAGACAAGCTCCTTTGGATTGGGTACCAGTGTTGGCGTGGCCAATCTGGGGCAATTAGTATCATGTGTGGCTTCTCTTGTCTGACCTTTAGGAGTACCTTTGGGAGGAGAGGCAGTGGAGGAAAGGCATATACTGTAAGGTTGTTCCAGCTGAATGACAAGACATCCACTTTCCATGCTTGTTTGTGATAGGTCCATGTGCAGAATCTCTGAAGTTGGCAGTTGTGAGGGGAGGCAAAAAGATCTATGTCTGGGCATCCCCCTTTCCTTGTTATGCTGAAGATTTGTGGATCTAGTTTCCACTCGTGAGGATCCATGAGGTTTCTGCTTAGTTCGTCTGCCAGAGCATTTGTTTTTCCTGGCAGGAATTGTGCTTGCAGATGTACTTGGTAGGTCAATGCTGTGTTCCACAAAATCATGGCTTGTCTGCAGAAGGGGTAGGAATGTGTGCCCCCCCCTGCTTGTTTATGTACCACATAACTGTGGTGGTGTCCATCTTTATCAGCAGCTGTCCTGGATTAAGTAGGTCCCCGAAGGCTGTCAGGGCATTTTGTACAGCTAGCATCTCTTTTTGATTGATGTGAAGATGCCTTTGGCTTGGGGGCCCATGTGCCCTGAGTACATTTTCCTGCCATGTGGGCCCCCCAGGCATAATCTGACGCATCTGTTAGTGTTTGCCTGGCTGTGGGTAAAGTGAATGGCTGTCCCTTGTTGTGGTGACACGCCTGTGCCCACCATCGAAACTCCTGTTGCAGGCAGGGAATGAGTGAAATTAATGATTCCAGGCTGTAACAATGTCGAGTCCAAACACTTTTTAGATACCATTGTAGTTTCCTCATATGCAGTCTTGCATATGGAATTAGCAGAATGCAGGAGGCCATGTAGCTCAGAGCCTGCAGAATTTTTCTTGTAGATAACTGGGTCTTTGTTGCCATGCTTTCGAAGTAAGAAGTCAGTTGCCTTTGTTTGTCTGGTGTGAGATAAGCCATCTGGGCAGTTGTATTTAAGCTTGCACCCAGGAATATTATCTCTTGAGAGGGTACTAGTTTTGATTTCTTTTTGTTTACTGTGTACCCTAGGCAAATTAGTAATTATTTTACAAACGCCAGATGCTTTAGTAGAATGTCTTTGGTCTCTGCTTGAATAAGGCAGTCGACCAAGTAGGGATATATCGGAATTCCTCTGTCTGCAAAATGCAATTACTGGTGCCAGGCATTTTGTGAAGACCCTGAGCGCAGTAGATAAGCCAAAGGGCAGTGCAGAGAATTGGTAGTGCATTGAGCCACCTATGAATCTGAGGTATCTTCTGCAAGATTGTCTGATTGGGACATGCAGGTATGCCTCTTTGAGGTCCAAAGTTACAAGCCAAGCCTTCTTTCCCAGCATGGGCAGAAGCTGTTGTAGAGTCAACATTTTGAATTTTGGTACGTCCAGAAAAGTATTTAGAATAGACAGGTCCAGAATTGGTCTCCATGTTTGTCCTTTCTTGGTACTAAGAAAAGTCTTGAGTAAAATCCTTGTCCCTGCTCCTGTTGAGTACAATCCTTGTCCCTGCTCCTGTTGAGTAAAATCCTTGTCCCTGCTCCTGTTGAGTAAAATCCTTGTCCCTGCTCCTGTTGAGTAAAATCCTTGTCCCTGCTCCTGTTGTGGCACAGGCTGAATGGCCCTCATGTCCATGAGACATGTTACTTGTTTTTGTGCCTCTGCCCACTGATTTCGTGGCAGGTCTGGCATACCTTTTGCCTTTGGAAGGGTGTGAAAGTGGAACCTGTAGCCCTGAGAGACTATGTTTAGGACCCATTTGTCCTGTGTGATCGTGTGCTAATTTTGTGAAAAGAGTGCTAGCTTTCCCCCTAAGGGTGCTGCCAAGAGAGAAATGCTTGGCATTGCCAGAGGGAAGTCATTGGGACGGTTTCCTATATGGCTGTGATTTGTCTTCTCCGCTTTTGGAGGTGGAAGCACCCCATTGTTTGGGCCTGTATGAGCCCTGGGGCTGTTGCCTGCCTCTAGGGCGTCTGTATCGGCCTCTTTGTGGCCTGTCTGACACGAGAAAGGACCAGTTCTTAGGTCAGTTCCTGCTAAATCTGGGTGGCTGTACCTGTAAGAAATCCTTCACTGTCTGCATAGATTTAGCCTTATCCTCCATTTTCCTCAACACCTCTTCTGCCTCAACACCAAACAAAGTATCATGCTGTAATGTAGCATCCAATAATTTTGCTTTAACATGATCAGGCAGAGTCTGTTCCTTTAACCAAGCATGCCTTCTAATAACAGAACCTGTTACAGCGGCCCTGCAAGAGGCCTCCAGTGAATCATAACCACATTGCAAAGTATGTTTTCCCACTTGTTCAGCTGCATGGAATAAATCCTGCAATTCTTTGTTCTCAGAACATACAGAATTTGTCAACATTTTCTGCTTTAACAAAGACATTAAGTATTGCTGATATTTGAGCATATGAAACTGACAATTTAAAGCCCTTACAGCCAAGGTAGCAGAAGTGTAGACCCCCCCCCCCCATCTGTCCAGTGCCCTAGAATCTCGGAGGGGACGGGGTTTTTAGCAGTAGCAGCCTTGACCCCTTTGGGACCCTGAGAAATAGTTACTGGGTCAGCAGCAAGGTGTTTATACAGAAATTTATGAGAATCTGGAACCCTGTAGTATCTGTCCGGCTTAACAGGTGCAGGAGGTAGAGAGAGTCAGGAGACAGGCCGGACTCTGAAAATACATCGACAATGTCTAGCACACGTGGAATTGCTAGAGGTCTGTGCTGAGGTAGTAGCAGCATGTCTCTAAGCCTTTTCTTAGAATCTGAATAATCTTGGCTCTCCCAGTGGAAATGCTCCCTCATGGGATGCAGGGTTTCCCCACATGAGTAATCCTCAGGAGGAGAAGCTGAAGGAATAGATTCTTCAGCATCAGAATCCTCAAAGGGAGGAATAGAGTATCCCTGTTTTGAAGAGGAGTCAGAGGAAATGGAAACCTGATCAGAGGAATCATATTCAGTATCTTGCCTAGGCCTCTTATCAGGAGGGGGATGGGAACCCCTGATCAAAGCAATTACGTCTTCGGCCATTTTGAGCATCTGTTTCTTAGGCATAGAAATCTGTCCTGGAGAATGCTGTACTTGTTTCCCTGTCTTTAAAACTGTTTTAGTCTTTTTGTCTTGGATGCTGAAGTAGACTTGATATAAAGCTGTGTGGGTCTGAAAACACCCTTAGAAGCCAATGCCTGCTCAGCGGCTCTGGACCCATCTGAGGGATTAGTTTTTGAAGGGCCAGTACCTTGAGTATCCAGAGGCCTAGTTGTCTCCACATGGGAGTAGGAGGTGGCCTGTGGCTCTGAGGTAGCGGGTGTCAGGGGCTGCAAAAGCATCTCACTGAGCACCGGTGAACCGGCGACTGGCCTAGAAGAGGCTTCGTCGGTTTTGGACCTCTGATGCCTGTCCTTTTCTTTCTCCTTGCGCTTTTTATGAATTCCGGTCTGCTGTTCTGACGGCATTATATAGTTAAACCTTCGGCCAAAGTAATGAAAAGCAAAATAGTACCGACGCTTAAATCTAGCACAAAACTGACAACTAGCAACGTCATGGTCAGGGCCTAGGCAAGGAATACAGTAAGAATGAAAATCTTTATGAGGTATTTGTTTCCCACAAGAAATGCAATTAACTTTTTCTGACATCGGTCTGGAGCAAGAAAAAAGTTTCCCTAACGGGGTACTTAGCTTTATAGAAGACTTCGGATCTGAAATTCAATTTCGAAAATCTCATGAGTCGGCCGACCGGCACTTGCAAACTGCTTTTGCTTCGGGCACCGCGCAGCAAGAAAGATTGGGGAAAATGGCGTTGGCTGCATCTTTTATACCCCTGGTGCTCTGACGTCAGGGAAGAGGTGACAGCAACCGACACAGGAGCAGGACTTTGGAATTCAGGCCGACTGCAGGTAGCCTGCCAGCAGGATATCCCTAGTGTAATGACTGCAACAGTGAAACACGATGAACATCAGGATTCATCCTAACAGTGACCTTAACTCCTTTAGGGCCCTGAGAAATAACCTCTGGATCTGCCAACGGATTCCTGAAAACAAACAGATAAGAATCAGGGGACTCTGTAATACCTGTCAGGTTTCCTGGAAGCAGGAGGAACCAAATTTGGAGACTAGGAATTTTCCAGAAAAACATCAACGACTTCCATCACAGGGGGAATAGCAAGAGGCTTATGCTGAGGTAAATCCAGAAACTCCCTAATCTGCTTCTTCGATTGGGGATAAAATCCTGACTTTCTCATTTAAAATGTTCTCTGAGGGTATTTAAAGAGAAATCCTTTGGAGGAGAGGCCGAAGGGATGAACTCCTCTGTATCTGAATCCTCAAAAGGAGAAAAAGCCTGAGAAAATTCCTCTTCATCAGCAGAAATGCTGGAAGAATCAGAACCTGAGCAGGACAAAATCTCAGGAGAAACAAGCCTACTCCTTTTAGGAGGAGGAGGCTGAGAAACCCTAGTAAGAGTCAACAAATCATTAGCCATTTTAACCATTTAGGATTGAGGGGAACGAGAAGAAGCTGGAGCCTGCCTTTTCAAAGGCTTATGAATGGAAGATTTACCTGCAAGCCTGAAGGATTCGGGAGGCCTGGCAACTGCCGAAGTTGTAAGCAGAGGTTAAAGGAAGAAGTTTGCTGTCAGAATGGAAAACGGAGGCCTCGGACACCGTAGTCAGCTTTGTAGCAGCGGCAGAAGAGCCGACCGGTCGGAAGGCAAAACGGAGGCCAAAGGCCTAAGGGACTCTGACGCAATCAAGGCCTGCAGTTGTACATCTGCGGACTCCAGGGACTGCAAAGACGTCTCACTGGCTTCCGCCTGACTGACTACCAACTTAACCTCATCCGAGGACTTAGCTGAGACTTGTCGTGGTCCTTATTCTTGCATTTCTTTGGAACATTGGAACATCCGAAGCCTGAAGCCTGGCGGACGCCATACCAACGAATTTAGGCCAAACTCCAAAATGCCTAGGCAAAATCTTAGCCAGACGACGGATAGTATGCGGATTAAAGGAGGCATAGAGATCACACTTGGAACTTCGTGGTCAAAGCCTAAACAAATAATGCAATAGGAATGAAAATCTCTATGGGGAATCTGCTTTCCACAGGTAAGGCAATTATTAACTTTTTCTGATATTCGTTAAGGCAAGAAAAGAGGATCCCCAACGGGGTGCTTAGCTGTAGTAGACTTCAACTCTTGTAGTCAGAAACCAACAAAGGTAAACTGCCGACCGGAACTCATGCATGAAAAGCTTCTGCTTCGGGCTCGGCGGCAAGGAAGAATGAGGAAGTGACGTTGGCTGCCTCCTTTTGTATCGGACTCCATGACGTCCTTTACAACTGACTGTGACCATCATTTTTACTTTCCTTTGATATTCTGGCTGACTGAGGGCTACCGGGAGCCGGATAACCCATTTGTTAGGACTGCAACAATGAAACATGATGAACATCAGAAACAGTAGTCGGAGCTGATGAAGCAATCCTATGCTCTGATGAAGATTTGTGGGCCTTATGCTTGTGAGACTTGCCCTTATCACCAGCCGGTGAAGAGGGATCCGAATGGGGATGTTTCTTGTCCTTCACTGGAGGGGTTGAGACCTCAGACACAGAAAGTGCTTCTGAAAAAGGAGCAACTAAAAGGCCTTTCAAAATCAAGTTTGTTTTTCCTTTCGTTTAGCGTCCGCTGACTAAAACTTAGACAAATATGGCAAGGAGGTTTAATAGAAAGGTGAGAAATCCTCAGACAATAAAAGTCGTCGTGCGAGTCGCTGTTAAGGAGGTTTACCATTGCAAAAGGTGCAATGTTTAAACCCAGATGTCCTTTTTTTTATCAGACATTTCCATACACACAAAATGCACACACACACTACTAGTACCTAAAAAGGAGGAAGAAATAGAAAGAAGATACCAACGATGGTATCAAGAGATACCACAAGGGTAAGAAGGCGTACCAACGATGGTATAAGAAATACCCACTGGGTAGAGCTAGTCAGATAAAATAACTAGCAGTCATTTGCATTATTTGTTTGTGAGATTAGGGAAAAAAAAGTTCAAAAATACACAATTATAAATAAAATAGAACACTTAGCTGCTATATGGCTATGTGGCAAATGAGATCGGAGGTAACAGGGAGAAGGATATTGTGGGTAGCAGCTTAGCTCAAGAGTTTTTGGTGTATGCGAGCTTGGTATTAGGCTGACACGGTTCTGAGGGGCTCGGAACCGAACCCATCAGTGATGAATGGGGAGAAGATTAACAATGTCGGATGAGTTGCTTTTAACCAATGTCAAGTGAAAGTCAGTATTTGTCTCAGTCGTGGAAAACAGAACCTACACCAAGACTTCCACACCCTAGGCCTAGACCACAACGTCCCCAGATGTCGGTTCTATGCTCTGTTTAATACTTTGACTATTAAGAGGAGAGCTGAAATTGTAGCTCGACACTAACAAGACTATTCCTCACCGCGATTGACTTTCTCTGACATCGGTTAAAAGCAAGAAAAGATTCCCCAACTGGGTACTTGGCTTTTGATGGTTACTCCTTCAGTCTGGCAATGGGTGACGAGTGGGTGACCAATGCACTTGCGTACTGCTCTGCTTCGGGCTACACAGCAAGAAAGACTGATGCAATGGCGTCGGCTGTCTCATTTTATAGTCCTGACAACCTGACGTTAGCATCACACTCCAGACAGCAGACGAAGGTGGGAAACCCTTTACTCTGGTATTCTGGCCGGCCAAGGGCTACCCACAGAAGGGATAACCCACAAGTGATGACTGCAACAGTGAAATACGTAGAACATCTTTTCCTTAGACAGACAACAAATGCTGGGGGTGCGACAGGAAAGAAAAAGGAACTGGGAACATTTTTTTAGGAGCATAACTAGCTAGCAGATTTAAAAATTCTCTACAAACATTTCAAAATAGAAAAACAAATATAGGTAAAAAATGTTAAGTACAATGAAATGTTTGTTCTTGGTATTGAACTCAATGGAAATGTCATTTAAGAAAAGTCAATAAAGAAATTGTTAAAAAAAAAATTCTCTACAGAGTATTTTGTCAGAAATGTTGGGGGAACAAATGGTGCTAAGAAAATTATTCTTTTGAGCTGGGACACAAGTTCTGAACTACCTTGACTTAGCAAGGCCTTGCTAAGCTTAACGTTATTGGCTGCCAAAAAAAATCAACTACAAGAAAATGGAAATAAATTTCTCAAGCAACTGTAACTGAAGTACTGAAAATTGTAAATCAGCTAAATAACCGAAAGATGGACCTTTAGAAAAAGGAAAGCGCAAAATATGCAGAAATAAATACATGCAGAATGATGTTCATGATAAGTGAGGTTTAAGGGAATGCAGGAACTAAACATGCAACACTGAAGTGAATGAGAACTATTCAAAAAGAAAACTTGTAGAATGAAAATGTCAGTATGGTTTGTTTTCTATAAACGTATGTGTACCTATGCCACTGAGTGAAGTGCAATTTATTAAAGGTGCTTAAATATCTGAAAACTTGAGATCCTTAGGAAACTTTACACATGCTCTTAAGATTACAAAAGTATTACTAGGCAAATCCAGTTATGCTGCAAATGGATACCAGTCAGAATGGTAAAGAAACACTGCTCTTGACAAAACAGAATATCTGCTGACAAGTCAAGAACAATTACAGATGCATGAAAAATGTTCAGACTAAAGAACAGTCAGCAAAACAGTCAGGAATGTGAGAAATTTCTTGAATATAAATACAGTAAAGTACAAAAAGAAAAGTACAGTTGTGTACACTTACCATAAATGTAGATGTTCGAGTGTATTTACTGTTGCAGTCATTACATTTGGGTTATCCACTTGAAAGTAGCCCTCAGTCAGCCTGATTAACAAAGTCTTGGGTCCTGCGTAGGTTGCTGTCTCTTTCTTCCATGACGTCAGGCCGTCAGGGGTATAAAACATGCAGCAGACGTCATTACATCAGTTTTTTTGCCCCAGATGTCAGGTGCCCCCCAATGGGAAGCAAATAAATCTATAAATATACAAGGTTATACCTCAAACAAAAAAGCAAATACACCAAAAAGCTTTTAAGCATTGAAAAGGAGAGAAGAGGTATAGCCAAACTAAGTCAGGGGGGCTGGTGGGAGGGTAACCAGGACTGCAACAGTGAATACACTCTACATTTACATTTATGGTAAGTGTACACAACTGTACTATGTTCTTCATGTTTCACTGTTGCAGTCATTACATTTGGGTAGATTCCCAAAGCTAAGGATGGGAGGAGGAATTTAGATAGCATTAGGACCAGCTATAAGGCCCTGCAAAACTGCAGTGGATTTAGAGAAAATTGGCAAATAGTAATGCTTGGTGATAGTATGTACAGAACTCCAGGTAGCAGCTTCTAGGATGTCCCTGGTAGGTACGCCTCTGAGAAAGGCTGTAGAGGTAGATGCAGCCCAGGTTGAGTGGGATCGGTTTTCCATGGCGCTTATAGCAGAAGTGAATGCAATGGCCTATCCATTTGGAGATGGTTGCTTTGAAATAGCCTTCCCCTCTTTCCCTGCAGCAAATGCCACCAGCAGTTGCTCAGATTTCCTTTGAGGTTTAGACCTGTCCAAGTAGAATCTAAGTTGTCTGTGCACATCTAAGGAGTGCTATATCCGTTCCCCTTTGTTCTGTGGATTAGGAAAGAAGGTAGGCAAATGAATGGACTGATTAAAGGCCATGCAGGATACCACCTTTGGCATGAAAGAGGGATTTGTCCTGAGGGACACCCTGTCCGCATTAAAGATGATGCAAGGCTCCACTACCATAAGGGCCTGTAATTCAGATACCCTTCTTGCTGAAGTGATGGCTAAAAGGGAAGCTGTTTTCCAAGAAAGGAATTTTAAATCTCAGTAGCAGCTGGCTCGAAAGGAGGAAAGGTGAGTGTCTCCAATACAAAGGTATGGTCCCAGGCAGGAGTTGGAGCTCTCCTGGGTGGTCTTAAACTTTTGGCCCCTCTGAGGAACTGCTTGAGCAGTAGGACAGGAAGAGGGGAGGTTCTGTGTTATAATGAACTGAAATGGCTGAGGCGAGAATTTTTATTGAGGAAAAAGACAGGCCTTTGTGAAGTATCTCAGTTAAGTATTGTAAAATCTGAGGTAAATTGGGCACTGCCGTGCTCATCCCTTGAGATTGGCGTGCTCATCCCTTGAGATTGGCTCCAAGCATAGAATCTTTTCCATTTTTCAGCATAAGATTTTCTAGTACTAGGTCTCCTTGCCTCTAAAATGACATCACTGGTTTACTGAGGTATGGTAAAGGAGAGCTTAGGTAATTAGCCAGGCTGCTAGGTTCAGTGTTTAAAGCTGAGGGTGCAGAATCTGGTTCTCCTGCTGAGACAGCAGGGTAGGAGTCTGAGGCAGGTGCCATGGGGCCAACAGTGACACACTGCGCAGTAGGGGGTACCAGTGTTGGCGCAGCCAGGCTGGTGCAATCAAAATCATCCTTGGTTTGTCTTGTTTGATCTTTAGTAGCACTTTGGAGAGCAGAGGCAGACGAGGAAAGGCATAAACTGATAAGTTTTTCCAGCTGAAGGACAGAGCATCTACTTTCCAAGCTTGTCAGTGACGAGTCCTTGCATAAAATCTTTCCAATTGATAGTTCTGGGGGGAGGCAAACAGGTCTATACCTGGGCTCCCCCATTTGCTTGTCAACATTTGAAAATCCTTGGTTCCAGTTTCCACTCATGTGGGTCAATGAGGGTTCTGCTTAGTCCATCTGCCAGTGTATTTAGTTTTCCTGGCAGGAATTGAGCTTGTAGATTTACCTGGTAGCTCAAGGCTGTGTTCCACAATGCCATGGCTAGTCTGCATTGGGGTTAAGAATGTGTACCCCCCTGCTTATGTACCACATAACAGTGGTGTTGTCCGTCTTTACCATTAACTATCCTGGAAGAATGTGGTCCTTGAAGGCGGTCAGAGCATTCTGTACAGCTAATATTTCTTTATGACTGATGTGACGGTGCATTTGAACTGGGTTCCATTTGCCCTGAATGCACTTCCCTGCCAGGTGAGCCCCCTCATGCATAGTCTGATGCGTCTGCTGTTAGGGTTTGGGCGGCAGGGGGTAGTGTGAATGGTAGTCCCTTGTTTTGGTGGCAGGCCTCTGCCCACCAAAGGAACTCTAGGCGTAGACAAGGAATGATAGGAATCAATGCTTCTAGATCCTGAGCATGTTGACACCACAGGCTTTTCAGATACCATTGTAGTTTCCTCATATGCAGTCTTGCATATGGAATTAGAAGAATGCAGGAGGGCCATGAACCCCAAGGCTTGTAGTATTTCCCTTGCAGACAGCAGGGTTTTTGTGACCACTTGTTTGAAGTAGGTTGTCAAGTGAATTTGTTTCTCTGGCATGAGGAAAGTCCTCTGGGAAGTTGTATTCAAGCTTTCTCCCAGGAATATAAATTTGTTGACAGGGTACCAGGTGTGATTTCTTTTCGTTTATGGTGTACCTCAGACAAGTTAGTACCCTCTGTACAAAAGCCAGATGATTCAAAAGTATGTCCTGGTTTTCTGCTTTAATTAGACAATCATCCAGGTATTGGTATATTTGAATATTCCTTTGCCTGCAAAATGCAATGACTGGAGCTAGGCACTTTGTGAATACCCTGGGTGCAGTAGATGAGCCAAAGAGCAGTGCAAAGAACTAATAGTGTGTGTAGCCTGCTTTAAAGAGTAGGTATCTTCTGCAAGATTCCCCGATTGGGATGTGCAGGTATGCTTCCTTTTAAATTTAGTGTTGCCAACCATGCATCTTTGCTTAGCATAGGAAGCAATTGGGGAAGAGTCAGCATCTTGAATTTTGGAATCACCAAAAAGGCATTTAGAGTAGGCAGGTCCAGGATAGGATGCCATGAATTGTCTTTTCTGGGTATCAGGTAAAATCTCGAGTAGAAACTTTCTCCCTTTTTCTCTTCTGGTACCATCTGAATAGCCCCTATGCTTAAGAGAGAGAATACTTGCTTTTGGGCCTCTGCCCACTGCTTTGGAGGTAGATCTGGCCAACCGCTTGGAGTTGGTGACACGTGGAAGTGAAATCTGTATCCTTGGGACACTATTTAAAACCCATTTGTCCTGGGTAATGAGTCCCCAGTTCTTTGCATGAAGTGCAATCTTTCTCCCCAAAGGGGCAGTCAGTTGAGAAGTGCTTGGAAGTTTTAAAAATAAGTCATTGAGACAGTTTACCATAGGGGGGAGTTTTATTACTCCCAAATATGGAAGTGGAGGCCCCCCACTGCTTAATCCTGTGCATTCCCTGGGACTGAAGCCTGGGTGCTCTGCTGGATCTGGGTTTGGACTGAGAAGGTCTGGAAGAGGCAGGAAAGGACCAATTCTTAGAAAGCCAATGCTTACTAAATCATGAAGGTTGTACTTGCATAGATTTAGCTTTTTCCTCCATCTTTAAGAACTTCTTCTGCGTTGTTGCCAAACAGGTGGCCCTGATTTAAGGGAGCATCCAGTAATTTAACTTTAACATGATCTGGGAAGGATTGCTCCTTAAGCCAAGCATGCCTTTTAAGTACAGACCCAGTTACCGCAGCCCTGCAAGATGCCTCTAGTGAATCTAAACCACATTACAATATATGTTTACCAACTTGTTCAGCAGAATGCATAAAATCCTATAAATTCTTATTTTCAGCACAATCAGGAATGAACATCATTTTCTGTTTAAGCAATCCAATAATATGTGGGTGATACTTCAACATATGAAACTGGCAATTCAAGGCCCTAATGGCCAAAGTTGCAGAAGTGTATACCTTCTTACCCCATCTATCCAGCGCCCTGGAGTCTTTATCAGAGGGAGTAGGATTTTTGGCAGTAGTAGCTTTAATGCTCTTGGGACCCTGTGAAATGGTTTCAGGATCCGCAGTAGGATTTTTGAAAAGGAACTTGTGAGAGTCAGGAACCCTGTAATATCTATCAGGTTTCCTGGAAGCAGGAGGTAGAGAGTCAGGGGTCATGCTAGATTCCGAAAAGGAATCAACAATGTCTAGTACAGGAGATATAGCTAAAGGCCTATGCTGGGGCAGGAGTAAGAAACCCCTAAGCCTCTTTTTAGAATCAGAGAAATCCTGACTTTCCCAATGAAAAATCTCCCTGAGAGTATGCAAGGTTTCAACAAAAGAGAAATCCTCTGGGGGGAAGCAGAGGGAACAGAGTCCTCAGCATCAGAATCCTCATAGGTAGATGAGGGTAAATCCTGGTCATCAGAGGAAACAAATTTCAGAATTCTGGTCAGAAGTATCATAAGCAAACTCAGTCCTAGGTCTCAGAGGGGGAAGGTTGGCTTCCCCTGATTAAAGTAATAAGATCTTCAGTCATTCTTATTTTTTCTTTAGGCATAGAGGCCTGACCATGGGGCCTGGGCGTCAGTTTCTAGGCATGGTTCGAGTTTTAGGCCTTGAAGAAGATGGCGCCGGTTTAATATGCAAGTCAGTAGGCCTGAATACACCCTCAGAAGCTGGTGCCTGTACAGTGGCTCCGGACCCATCCAAGGTAGAGACATCCGCAGGTTCCACAGCTGAAGCATCTCGCGGCATACCGGACTCCAAATGGGTCTCAGTAGAGGCCTGCGAATCTGAAGTAGTGGGTATCAGGGGCTGCGAAAGCGCCTCACTGAGTACTGGCGAACTGGGCAGCCTGTCTCTGTCTTTGCGTTTCTTCGGAATGTCGGTAGCCGGATGGCTTACTGAAGACCTATCAGGATAATTGAACCGAGCACCAAAAAATTTAGAAGCGCAAATATACAGACGATGGATAGTTCGCGGTTCAAATAAGGCACAAAACTGACGAGGTACGTCGTGGTCAGGGCTTAGGCAAGGAATACAGTACGAATGAACATCTTTATGAGGTATTTGCTTTCCACAAGAAATGCACTAATTTACTTTTACTGACATCGGTTTAGAGCAAGAAACAGTTTCCCCAACAGGGTACTTAGCTTTTAGTTGAAGACTTCGGTTCTGAAACATGAAAAAGAAAATTTCTGGAGTTGGCCGACCGGCACTTGCAAACTGCTTCTGCTACTGCACGGCAAGAAAGACTGATGTAATGACGTCTGCTGCATGTTTTATACCCCTGATGACCTGACGTCATAGAAGAAGAGACAGCAACCGATGCAGGACCCAAGACTTTGTTAATCAGGCCAACTGAGGGCGACCTGCAAGCAGAAAACCCAAACGTAATTACTGCAACAGTGAAACACGAAGAACATCAGATAAGAATGACCTGAACAAATGTCACTACTAAAGGAAGAAGAGGAGTTATATTTTTCTTTTTTAAAAAAAAACTTGCATCTAAGGCTTAACGTTCAAAGCTAACAATATCCCCCAACAGCAGACAAAACATTTGAAATAAAACTACCAGACAGCCTTCCTCACTCCTGCCCAAGTGAAAATTTGAGAAGTATACTTCAGTAATGTACAACTTCAGCAGTTTTCTCAACAGGGAGCCTCTGCTAGAATGGCTTCTGTTTGCAGTAGCAGGAGTCTAACTTTTGAGGCTCTTCACTCTTCGCCATGGATGCAGAGAGTGCACATACACAAGTGGGAAGTGAGGGGGAACCTGGTGGGGGGGGGGGGGGCGCTAGGGAGCTTGCCACCTGCTAAAAATGCTTGTTTTAGTCACATGACTGAAGCCTTGAATTATTAAGTTTAAGTAAGACAAAGAGGAAGCCATGAGGAAATAGGAAACTGATAAGAAATTACAAGAGTGGAATGCTCTGGACAAGAATGTCAACCCAAGTACAATTAGTGCAGAGTGGTGTCATTCGCAATGCAGGCCACAATGACAGCTGTGGAGAAATGACAGTTAATCCAGCTCCAGACAAGCCATGAATCTGAGAAGGCACAGATCTGTTCCTGTTAAAATAAGCCATGTGTTTTGTGTGTAATTTTTACAAGGTCCCTGAAACAAACAAGTCTAAATATGTTTACTGTATTAACTCATTCACCTCCAGACTCCATCTCTGTATTTGCTTAAATCATGTCTGCAGCACTAGCAGCAAACATCCCTCTTCCAGGGACACTTGGAAAACAGTACTCTGCTCTCCAATTAAAACTAAGATTTTAAAAATCTCAGTGCTAAGTATATGTAAACAAAGGCAAGGCTGCTGTGCACCGTGCTTTTCAATGTGCAGATTATTTTACAGGAAGCCTTTTCTTCTGAAGTGTCACTTTCACTCTTCAAACATTTCTAGATGTACTTTTCTGGCTGTATAGGCAGTTGTATAGCTCTGATCTGCACTCTCTGAAATGCAAAACATATTCTGCACCAAGTGAATACTGCAGTTTTAACTTTTTTTTTTCATTATATTCTGCAAGTACCAGTTAAAAAGGGTACAGCACAGGTGTAGTGTTCCACAAATTATGCCTTCCACTACTGCAGAAAAAGCCTGTGCAAAAAAGACAGTCAAGCTTAGATGTCTGCACTGCATCTTCTGGAAGGCCTATGAAATTCCTTCTGCCCTTACTTCTTGCATAAGTCACAGTATTTGTTCAACATAAGACTTTGTTGCCATGCTTACAGCTGTGTGCAGACTGACCATAAAGGACAGCGTCATTTTAAAAAGAAACTATGTAACTAAGCAAAAATTTGTAAAAATTACATTTCAACAATGAAATTGTTAATGCGCATCAAACTTTAGTGGGCATTTTTACTCAAAGTGTATTTGGAGAATATGAGAATTTTACTTAGTTGAAACAGTTCTTGGACATTCAGTACTAAAACAATTTGGACTTTGAGAACATGAGAACATTTTACCTTGATGAAATGATGCTTAGACATTGAGCAGTAAAGTAATTTTTGGAACCATATTCTACTTTTGTTACTCACTGAATGCAACTCAGATCTAGTATTTCCAGAGAGAAGGGGGAGTTTTGTAATGCGTTGCCATCCTCACATCAATGCCTCAGGGCTGGTAGAAGGGAAGCATTTTAGTGGGCTTCATGTTAATCTTTCCATCGTGTGCAAACAGCAGGTACGTTTTACGTGCATTAATGTCATTACATTCAAACTACTTAGCAGACAGGAAAATGAATTGTGGGAAGATTAAATCTACAGTGTGTTGACTTAGGGTGGAAAAAGCCAAGCCCTACCCCTTAAATAAATCTGATACGCAGTTTTGCAGCTATTAGGTGGGGAGGGAGTGTTTGACAATGTCTAACAGTGTTTAATCTTTGCTTTACTTGTATATTTTTTTAACTAAAGCACATTTTACATTTATCACACAGACTATTTCCTATGAGAACAGTTGCATTTGGATGCTGAAGTGTCCAGCCAGATTACACCATTACATTAGCAGCTCAACAGGTAGCACATTTGTTACTGGTGCTGAAGGCTGGGGTTTCTACTCCATCAGATAGTGGGATTAACTTTCCAATACTGACACTGAAGTTCAACATAAGGTAGTATAGTTGCACTCTGCGTCTTTCAAATGAGACATTAAAGAGGCCCCATTTGCCAGAGGTGGTGTAACACAGATGTATGTAAAAGATCTCACTGCACTCATCAAAAACAGTAAGGGAAGTTAACCGATGTCCTATCCAAATTTATGACCACCACCTTAGGTCTACTTTAAAAAGAAGCTAATGACACTAGGTTTAAAAGAAGGCAGGATCTGAATGAGCTATGCAATGGATGACTAACTGGATATGTTAAAAGTGATGTATAATGTTTGCAGCCACAGTTGTGTCGCACGGCTTGGAATGTATAATAATGCTTGCAACTGAGATTGTCTTGCTATGGTTTACTGTCATTTATATAATGTAACATGGCCTATATCACACGTGATAAAGAATTTTTTGTTAAATAAAAAAGAAGCTAATAACCTAGTGGGGTTAATCCAGTTAAAATGTAAACAAGTACATTTTGCTCACAGAAGATCCTTTAATGACCGGAAAAAGCCTCAACTAAAAAGAGGTGCCCTACTTTTTGGGGGGTGCTGCACCACTGCTGCACAAGGCAGTTCATCTGCGACAGTGCTTACAAGACAGATTTTTCTAGTATGGACAAAGTCCACCGACAAAAGATGGGAAATTCAGGAACTGTATTCTGTAGCGTGTCTGCAAAAATTTCTTACCCAAGTAACTAATCATCAGGTGAAATGTGGACTTCTGAAAACTTTAACCTTTCACCCATGATTTGAGTGGGGAGAAAGGGTCAGCCTGCAGCCACAAAAAGAAGTTAGGTACTTACCATAACGTTCCATGTGCGCTGTCCATCTTTACCTTTATTCTCACTGATGGGTCAAGCTCTGATTCCACTGGATCAGTCTCGGCCTTTTACAAAAGCTCGAGGCCTTCAGCAAAGGTTGTGAGCATTCAACCTTACCCATAATGCCCTTCCCTAACTCACTCAGATCTTGTTTGCCCCTGATAACTCGTATTAGAGGTACAGCCTTCGTGGCTTAATAGAAAAGATTTCTGAGGCTACAGTGTGTCCTATTAACATCCAGTTAGTGTTACTCTGTCTCCCAGGAGTACAGGCAGGGGGTATGGAGGGTGGGATGCGAGAATAAAGGTCAGCATGGACAACACACATGGAACATTATGGTAAATACAGAACTTCTTTATGTGATATTGTCAATCTTGCCTTTATTCTCACTGATGGGACCGTATCCCAAACAACCTGACTCTTGGGTGGCTCAAGGAAAAATATTCCTCAGAACCATAGTTCCAAAAGATGCTCTACTCCTAGAGGCCAAATCCACTTTCTAATGAGTAATAAAGGTATGAGGTTTTTGCCCATGTAGCTGCAGCACAGACATCCAAAAGTAGCTTAGCTTGAAAGGCTGCAGATGTAGCTACCGCACTAGTAGAATGGGCTTTAACAGGGCTAGCGAGAGTTTTGTCCTTAAAAGTGCAAATGAACAAAATCACTGTGAAAGCCATTTGGATAAGGTAAATCTGGATACTGGTAGGCCTCTCCTAATGTAAAGAATAAGTAACAAATAACCAATCTGTCCGATTTCTACAGTTCTGTGTAGATAGAAATGTAATGGTCTGTGAACATCCAGTAAATGTAATGAATACTCCCCTTTATTTTGGAAGTTTGGGAAGAATACTGGTAACAAAGACTGAATAAGGTTAGTTTCAGGCACTACTCTGGGCAGAAATGAAGGGCTGGTGTGTAAAGAAACTGTCCTTATGAAATGCCAGGTACGGTGGCTTGGCAGATAAGGCATGTAATCCTGAAACTCTCCTTGCTGAGGTAATGGCCACTAATAAGAGCGTTTTCCCTGAAAGATACTTCAAGTTACAGGTAGCAGACAGCTTGAAGGGAAGACAGATAATGTTCAACAATATAAAATTCAGATCCAAAGGTGGAGATGGATTTTTATATGTGGGTCTTAGCACAGTAGTTCTCTTCAAGAATGCTTTAGAAAGTCTGTTTGACATTTTTATTTTAATTTATTTGATACAGGATACCAAAACCATTTTCTCCTAAATGAAAATTTGAAACTGCTACCAATTGTACTCCAATAGTGGCTGCAGCACATTCATTGAAAAGCTTAGCCAAAAATTCTAGAATAGAATGAATAAGCGCAGTAAAAGGATCTGTCTATTGCTGGCCCATGAAACAAATCTCTTCCATTTACCTTTGTACAGTTTATGTGTAGATGATTTATGAAAAGATAACAGAATATGTTTTGCTGGGGATGACAGGAGAGGAAACCTGGCAATCAAGGGAACTGGAGCAGTCAAGCTGTTGGTTTAAGACTGTTCGGACTGGGATGAACCATCCCTGACAGGCAAGTCAGAAGGTCTGGAACAAGATCTAGAATCCAAAGTTCATCTCGAACATGAGGCTGGAGGAAGGGGAACCAAATCTGTCAAGGCCAATAGGGGGCAATTAGGATTACTGCAGTCTCCAACAAACTTGCTTTCTGCAGAAATTTGGGGATTAGAGGAACTGGTGGAAAGGCATAAAGAAGTCTGGGAGGCGAATAATGAAAAAGTGACTCCCTTGGTCACTCCCCCGGAGGAGGAATCAGGGCAAAGTAGTTGCTGCATTTTGCATTGGTGGGCGAAGCAAACAGGTCGCAGCAAGGCTGGTTCCATTTTCAGAAGATCTCTTCCCCAACCTTGTGATTGAGGGACCACATAATATGGCTCTGCTCAATTTGTCTGCAATTACACTGGATTTCTCTGGGATGTGCATTCCTATCAGAAAGTGGTTAGAAGCAATTACCCCTTTGTCGAGAAGCCAAAGGATCTGGCAATGGGGAATACCTGGTTCCCCCCATTTATGCATCAGACTACAGAGATGCTAAGTGACTGAACTGCTATCATTCCTAGAGGGAGAGAATCTTGAAATGCTTGCAACGCCAAAAGTACCGCCCTCATCTATAGAACGTTCATGTGCAAATGAGCTTTGTGTTGCTGTCAGATGCCTTGAACTGTGTTCAAGATAATGCTCCCCCACCCTATCTGGGAAGCATCCATGGTCACCGTGGCTTGGGGTTGAGGGGGGAATAAAGTGACAGCCTTGAGAGACAATTGGGGAAAATCGACCAGTGGAGGTCCTTTTTGCATGAGTTGGTCATCATGATCTTGGTATTACAGGAAGTTCTAGAACTGACCATTGTGATGAAAGTTAACCACTGAAAGTATTGTCATGTGAAGACAAGTCAGGGGAATGAGAACAATAGCAGCAGCCATTTTTACCAGTACTTGGAGAAAGAATAGTTGTGTAAAATCTTACCATAACCATAGATGTTCTTCTCTTCCATGTTACAGTACTCTGTGTGGGATTTTCCACCTCAGGTGACCCATACGTCTGCTCCTATACAAAAGCTTCAGCTTGGCTGTTGTAGTTGTGTGGGACGTCACACATAGGACCATAAACCAGGGACCTTAAATGTGACATCTGCATGCACAGACCTGAGAACTTGAAAACCCAGCTGGAGTAGAGTAGCCAGTGATGTCAGTCCTAGGGTCAAGGAGCCATTATGTGGTTAAATTGGTCACAGGGTACGGTATAACACCCAAAACACCCAAGACAGATCATAATGAGTGAGAGAAAGGATAACAGGGTTAAGTGGGTGGGAAGGAATACTACAACATGGAAGAGGAGGACAGCTATAGTTATGGTAAGATTTTACAAAACTATTCTATGTCCTTCTATTCCTATGTTGCAGTATTCTTGGTGTGGGAGAGTACCACAGCTTAGTTTGAAAGAAGGGAGGAGGTAGAAGAGTATTCCACAAAGCCCTGCAGGACTATTCCGGCAAATCCTGTACGTGCTCTGGAAACAATGTCAAACTTGTAGTGTTTGGTGAAGGTATGAATGGTTGACCATGTGGCTGCATCTAGTATGGAAGCAGTGTCCAGGCCTTTTAAGAAGGCTTTGGAGGCTGCCACTGCTCTGGTGGAGTGAGCTTCAACTCTATGTGGAGTTTTTTGCCATGGTATGAATAACATAGGCAAATAGCTTTTTTTTCTAATCCAAAATGCGATTGTTTGCTTGGAGACCATCTTGCCCAGTGCCCTGGGGTAGAAGGAAACAGAGCTGATTGGATTTTCTTATGGATTTTATTTTGTCTAGTTACATCTTAGCTGTCTGTGTACATCCAGGGAGTGAAGTTATTCTCTCACTTTCACTGGTGGGAGAGGGATAGAAGGTGGGTAGATGAACAGATTGGTTTAAGGACAGATCATTGACCACCTTCGGCGTAGAGGAAGGGTTAGTTATTAGTGTTACCCTGTCCTTATGGAAGGTAGTGTATGGAGGGCAGGCCATTATGGCCTGTAATTCACACACTTATGGCTGAAGATATGGCCACTAGCAGGACCGTCTTCCATGTGCACATTTGCAGAGTAGCCATACTGGCAGGTTCAAATGGAGACTGGGTTAGTTTTTCCAGGATGAAGTTTAGGTCCCATGGTGGTGGGATGGGTTTTCATGGTGGTCTGATGTGTAAGACCCCTTTTAAGAATAGCTTCACATCAAGCCTGGCAAGTAGGGGAGGGACTAGTGGCAGGCAAGCTGAGATTGCTGAAAGATGGACTTTCACTGAAGAGTAAGAAAGTCACCCCTTTACTAGTTGACACAAAAGCAAGAAAGTACAGTTGTGTACACTTACCATAAATGTAGATGATAGAGTGTATTCACTGTTGCAGTCATTACATTTGGGTTATCTGCTTACAGGTAGCCCTCAGTCGGCCTGATCAACAAAGTCTTGGGTCCTACGTCAGTTGCTGTCCCTTCATCCATGACATCAGGTCGCCAGGGGTATAAAACATGCAGCCGACGCCATTACATCAGTTTTCTTGCCCCAGATGTCAGGTGCCCACCTAATGAGAAGCAATTAAACATAAAAGCACAAAGATATACCTCCAACAAAAAAGCAAATACACCAAAAAGGCTTTTAAGCATAGTAAAGGAAAGTACAGGTATAGCCAAAAGAAGTTAGGGGGCTGGAGGGAGGGTAACGAGGACTGCAACAGTGAATACACTTGAAAATCTACATTTATGGTAAGTGTACACAACTGTACTATGTTCTTCGTGTTTCACTGTTGCAGTCATTACATTTGGGTAGATTCCCAAAGCTATGTTTGGGAGGAGGAATTTAGACAGCATTAGGGCCTGCTATAAGGCCCTGCAAGACTGCAGTGGAAAAGCCAGCTCTGGATTTAGAGAAAACTGGCAAATGATAATGATTGGTGAAAGTATGTACAGAGCGCCAGGTAGCAGCTTCTAGGATGTCCCTGGTAGGGACGCCTCTGAGAAAGGCTGTAAAGGTAGATGAGGCCCTGGTGGAGTGAGGTCTGATCCCCTGGGGGATAGGTTTTCCATGGTGCTTATAGCAGAAATGAATGCAATGGATTATCCATTTAGAAATGGTTTGCTTTGAAATAGCCTTCCCCTCTGCCCCTGCAGCGAATGCCACCAGCAGTTGTTCAGATTTCCTTTGAGGTTTAGTCCTGTCGAAGTAGAATCTAAGTTGTCTGTGCACATCTAAGGAATGCAGTATCCATTCCCCTTTATTCTGTGGACTGGGAAAGAAGGTTGGCAAATTAATGGACTGATTTAAGAGCCACACTGGATACCACCTTGGGCATGATGGATGCATTGGTTCTGAGGGACACCCTGACCACATGAAAGATGATGAAAGGCTCCACTGCCATAAGGGCCTGTAATTCAGATGCCCTTCTAGCTGAAGTGATTGCTAAACTGAAAGCTGTTTTCCAAGAAAGAAATTTTAAGTCTGCAGTAGCAGCTGGCTTGAAAGGAGGTAGAGTGAGTTTCTCCAAGACAAAGTTAAGGTCCCAGGCTGGGGTTGACACTCTCCTGGGTGGTCTCAGATTTTTGGCCCCTCTGAGGAACTGCTTCAGCAGTGGAAGAGAGGAGGTTCTGTGTTATAATGAGCTGAAATGGCTGAGGCATGGATTTTAATGCAGGAAAAAGACAGGCCCTTGTGAAGCATCTCAGTTAAGTACTGTAAAATCTGAGGTAAATTGGGCGCTGCTGTGCTCATGAATTGAGATTGGCTCCAGGCACAGAATCTTTTCCATTTTTCAGCATAAGATTTTCTACTACTAAGCCTCCTTGCCTCTAAAATGATCTCCATCACAGGTTTACTGAGGGATGGTAAAGGAGAGATTATGTAATTAGCCAGGCTGCAAGGTTCAGTGTTAGAAGCGGAGGGTGCAGAATCTGGTTCTCCTGCTGAGACAACAGGGAAGGAGTCTGAGGCAGGTGCCATGGGGATAACCATGGCACACTGTGCAGGAGGAGTAACAGTGTTGGCGTGGCCAGTCTGGAGCAATCAAAATCATCCTTGGTTTGTCCTGTTTGATTTTTAGCAGTACTTTGGAGAGCAGAGGCAGAGGGGGGAAGGCATAGACTGATAGGATTTTCAGGCTGAAGGACAGAGCATCCAATTTCCAGGCTTGTTTGTGGGGAGTCCTTATGCAAAATTTGTCCAAGTGGTAGTTCTGGGGAGAGGCAAACATGTCTATATCTGGGCTCCCCATTTGCTTGTCAACATGTTGAAAATCCTTGGTTCCAGTTTCCACTTGTGTGGGTCCATGAGGTTTCTGCTTAGTCCGTCTGCCAGTGTATTTAATTTTCCTGCCAGAAATTGAGCTTGTAGGTGCACTTGGTAGCTCAAGGCTGTGTTCCACAATGCCATGGCTAGTCGGCAGAGGAGGTACGAATTTGTACCCCCCCTGCTTGTTTAGGTACCACGTAACAGTGGTGTTGTCAGTCTTTTCCATTAGTTGTCCTTGAAGGCTGTCAGAGCATTCTGTAAAGCTAACATTTCTTTTTGATTGATATGCAGGTGCATTTGACTTTGGTTCCATTTGCCCTGAATGCACTTCCCTGCTGGGTGAGCCCCCCATGCATAGTCTGATGCATCTGTTGTTAGGGTTTGAGCAGCAGGGGGTGGTGTGAAAGGTAGTCCCTTATTTTGGTGGCAGGCCCCTGCCCACCAAAGGAACTCTAGACATAGGCAAAGTATGAAAAGAATCATTGTTTCTAGGTCTTGAGAATGCTGACACCATAGGCTTTTTAGATACCACTGTAGTTTCCTCATATGCAGTCTTGCATATGGAATTAGAAGAATGCAGGAGGCCATGAACCCCAAGGCTTGCAGAATTTGTCTTGCAGATAGTAGGTTTTTGTGGCCACTTGTTTGATATTTGTTTTCTGGCATGAGGTAAGCCATCTGGGAAGATGTATTCAAGCTTGCTGCCAGGAATATAATTTGTTGACAGGGTACCAGGTGTGATTTCTTCTCGTTTATGGTGTACCCCAGACAAGTTAGAAACCTTTTTTCAAAGGCCAGATGATTCAAAACTATGTCCTGCCTTTCTGCCTGAATTAGACAATCATCCGGGTATGGGTATATTTGAATATATCTTTGCCTGCAAAAGGCAATAACTGGAGCTAGGCACTTTGTGAATACCCTGGGCGCAGTAGATAAGCCAAAGGGCAGTGCAAAGAACTGAAAGAGCATGTAGCCTGCTTTGAAGCGTAGGTACCTTCTGCAAGATTCCCTGATTGGGATGTGCAGGTATGCTACTTTTAAATCTAGTGTTGCCAACCAGGCATCCTTGCCTAGCATAGGAAGTAATTGAAGAGTTAGCATTTTGAATTTTGGAATCTCCAAAAAGAGTAGACAGGTCCAGGATAGGACGCCATGAACGGTCTTTTCTAGGTACCAGGAAAAGTCTTGAGTAGAAACCTTGTCCCTTTTCCTCTTCTGGTACCAGTTGAATAGCTCCCATGCTTAAGAGAGAAAGTACTTGTTTTTGGGCCTCTGCCCACTGATTTGGGGGGAGGTCTGGCCACCCACTTGGTGTTGGCAATGTGTGGAAATGAAATCTGTATCCCTGGGACACTATATTTAATACCCATTTGTCCTGAGTAATGAGTTCCCAATTCTTTGCATGAAGAGGAATCTTTCCTCCCAAAGGGGCAGTCAGTTGATAAGTGCTTGGAAATTTTTAAAGGAAGTCACTGAGAGAATTTACCATAGGGGGGAGTCTTATTACTCCCAGACTTGGAAGTGGAGGCCCCCCACTGCTTAGTTATGAGAGTCCCCTGGGACTGAAAAGTACAGTTTTGTACCTACCATAAATGTAGATGTTCGAGTGTATACCCTGCTGCAGTCATCACACTTGGGCTATCCTGCCATCAGGCGGTCCCGCAGTCAGCCCGAATTCCAAAGTCTTGGTCCGGCGTCGGTTGCTGTCGCTTCTTCCCTGACATCAGTGCACCAGGGGTATACAAGAGGCATCCGACGCCATTTTCTTCAGTTTTTCTTGCCCCAGATGTCAGGTGCCCCCCCAAAAGGTGGTCAGTAGATAGTACCAAAACTAAAAATGAGTAGCACAAGCAAAACATCCCTCCAGCTAAAAGCAAATACACCACAAAGGTTGTATCAGATTTTGAGGTATTGAAAGGTTTTAGTTAGGTCAGAGGGGATGGGCGGAGGGTAACCTGGACTGCAGCAGGGTATACACTCGAACATCTACATTTATGGTAGGTACAAAACTGTACTATGTTCATCGTGTTACCCTGCTGCAGTCATCACACTTGGGAAGAATCCCAAAGCTAAGGATGGGAGGTGGAGTCAAACAGGGTTACAGGAGGCCAGAACGCCCTGCAAAACTGCAGTGGCGAAGCTAGCTCTAGTCTTAGAGTAAAGTGGTAAGTGATCATGTTTGGTGAAGATGTGTACTGAACTCCAAGTTGCAGCTTCCAGAATATCCTTGGTAGGCACCCCCCTGAGGAAGGCTGTAGATGTAGCTGCTGCCCTGGTGGAGTGGGGCCTAATGTTAGAAGTAACTGGTTTTCCATGGTGGGTGCAGCAAAAACGTATGCAATGTCCTATCCATTTGGAAATGGTCTGTTTTGAGATAACCTTTCCTTGTGATGCTGTAGCATAGGATACAAAAAAAGCTGGTCAGACTTTCTGAAAACCTTAGTTTTATCCAAGTAGTAAAGTAGCTGCCTGTGAATGTCCAAGGAATGCAGGAGTCTTTCTCCTTTGTTCTGCGGATTTGGAAAGAAGGTGGGTAAATGGATGGTTTGATTTAGAGCCACACTAGATACCACCTTAGGCATAAAGGAAGGGTTAGTTTGTAGAGAAACTCTGTCGATGAAAAATGAGGAAAGGCTCTACCGCCATTAGAGCCTGAAGCTCTGAGACTCTTCTGGCTGAAGTAATTGCTAGCAGCAGGGCAGTCTTCCATGATACAAACTTTTAAGTCAGCTGAGAAAGCTGGCTCAAAAGGAGGTAGCGTAAGTTTTTCTAGAACAAAATTGAGGTCCCAAGTTGGTGTTGGTGCTCTCCTGGGAAGCCTAATGTTTTTGGCGTCTCTGAGAAACTGCCTTAGAAGTGGATGTGAAAATAAGGGAGGATTCGTGTTGTGAGCTGAAATAGCTGAGGCGTGGATTTTAATAGATGAAAAGGAAAGTCCTTTGTGTAACATCTCAGTTAAATATTGTAGAATCTGAGGTATGTCCGCCAGAAGGGTATTTTGGCCTTTAGCTTGGTTCCAGGTGCAAAACCTTTTCCATTTGTCTGAGTAGGCTTTCCTGGTGCTGGGCCTCCTGGCCTCCAGAATAACATCCATAACAGCTTGTGAAAGAGGAGCTGGCTGGTTGCTTAGGTGATTTGCCATGCAGCCAAATTTAAGGTTTTGAGCTGGCTGTGTAGAATCTGTCTTGCTGTGTGAGCAGATGAGAAATTTGTGGTAAAATCCATGGTGGGCCCTGTGCCATATTCCTTAATAGTGGGTAGCAGTGCTGGCGTGGCCAGTCTGGGGCAATGAGTATCATTCGGGGTCTCTCCATCCTGACTAAGCAGCACCTTTGTGAGAAGGGGCAATGGAGGGAAGGTATATACTTGACAGCATTTTCCAACTGAATGAGAGTGCGTCCACTTTCCAAGCTTGATGGTGAAATGTCCTTGTGCAAAATTTTGTTAGCTGATAGTTTTGGGGGCTGGCAAACGGGTCTATGTCTGGGTGCCCCCATTTTTGAGTTATCATTGCAAATACTTGTGGATCCAGTTTCCACTCGTGGGGATCCATGATGTTTCTGCTTAGGTCGTCTGCCAATGTGTTCTTTATTCCTGGCAGGAATTGAGCTTGTAATTGAACTTGGTAAGCCAGTGCTGTGTTCCACAAGGTCATTGCTTGCCTGCATAGAGGGTAGGCGTGTGTACCCCCTTGTTTATGTACCACATTACTGTGGTGTTGTCTGTCCTTATTATAAGCGGTCATGGATGTAAGAGGTTCTTGAAGGCTGTCAGGGAATTCTGTACAGCTAGCATTTCTTTTTGATTGATGTGCAGATTTCTTTGATCTGCAGTCCATATGCCTTGAATGCACCGTCCTGCCATGTGTGCCCCCCAGGCATAATCCGATGCATCTGTTGTCAGTTTGCCTGGCTGGGGGTAAGGTGAAAGGCTGACCCTTGTTGAGGGGACATGCCTGTGACCACCACAGAAACTCCTGTTGAAGGCAGGGAATGAGAGGTATCATTGCTTCCAAGCTGTGGCTGTGTTGAGTCCATACGCTTTTTAGGTACCATTGTAAATTTCCTCATATGCAGTTTTGCAAATGGTATTAGTACTATGCAAGATGCCATGAAGCCTAAGGCCTGCAGAATTTTTCTTGCAGAGAGTTGGGTCTTTGTTGCCATTGTTTTGAAGTACTGAGCTAGTTGTAGTTGTTTGCCTGGCGTCAGGTAAACCATCTGGGCTGTTGTATTCAAGCTGGCACCCAGGAATGTCATATTTTGTGAGGGCACTAGTTTTGATTTCTTTTCGTTTACTGTGTACCCTAGGCAACTTAGAAGGTGTTTTACAAAAGCCAGATGATGTAAGAGAGTGTACTTGCTTTCTGCTTGGATGAGGCAGTTGTCCAGGTATGGGTATATTTGAATTCCTCTGTCTGCAGTATGCAATTACTGGTGCCAGGCATTTTGTGAAGACCCTGGGCACAGTAGATAAGCCAAAGGGCAGTGCAGAGAATTGGTAATGGGCTGAACCTGCAATGAAGCGGAGGTATCTTCTGCAACGTTACTAGCCAAGCTTTCTTGCTCAACATGGGAAGAAGCTGCTGTAGTGTTAGCATCTTGAATTTGGGTACTTGCAAGAAGGTGTTTAGAATTGAAAGGTCCAGAATGGGTCTCCAAGCATTGTCCTTTCTGGGGACTAGAAAGAGCCTCGAGTAAAATCCTTGGCCTTGCTCCTGTGTAGGTACCAGCTGAATGGCTCTCATGTCCATGAGAGCTGCAATTTGTTTTTGTGCCTCTGCCCATTGATTTTGTGGCAGGTTTGGCATGCCTTTTATCTTTGGCAAGGTGTGAAAATGAAATCTGTATCCTTGTGAGATAATGTCTGGGACCCATTTGTCCTTTGTGACGATGCGTCAGTTGTCTGCAAAAAGTGCTAATTTTCCTCCCAAGGGTGCTGCCAAGAGAGTTTTGCTTGGCAGTTTGAGGTTTAAGTCATTGTGTTTGCCTTCTAGTAGTTTGGGACGTGTCTTCTCCTCCCTTCTGTGTTGCAGTGCCCCATTGGTGAGGTTTGTAAGGGATTTGTGCTTGTCCTCTGCCCCTTGGGTGCCTGTATTTACCCATCTGTGGTCTGTCAGAAGCTGGAAAGGGCCAATTTCTGCTGAAGCGTGGGGGCTGTACCTGTAAGAAATCTTTGACCGGCTGCATAGATTTTGCCTCATCTTCCATTTTCTTTAAAACCTCTTCTGCTTTAACCCCAAATAAGACATCCTGCTGTAAGGGTGCATCTAGTAACTTTGCTTTAACATGATCAGGCCGAGTTTGTTCCTTTAACCAAGCATGCCTACGTATAACAGACCCAGTAACAGCTGCTCTACAGGAAGCTTCCAAGGAATCAAATCCGCATAGTAAAGTATGTTTGCCCACCTGTTCAGCTGCATGCAACAGATCCTGCATTTCCTTGAATTCAGACTGTTGTGGGTGCATGCTCATCTTTTGTTTTATTTGAGACATTAGGAATTGTTGGCATGTGAAATTGACAATTTAGGGTTCTCATAGAGTAGCTGAGGTGTAAACCTTCTTCCCCCACCTATCTAGTGCTCTGGAGTCCCTTTCAGAGGGTACAGGATTTTTGGCCATAGAAGCCTTAGCCCATTTGGGACCCTGGGAGATTGTCTCTGGATCAGCAACAGGGCTTTTGTAAAGGAATTTGTGAGAGTCAGGCACTCTATAGTATCTATCTGGTTTGGCTGGAGCAGGAGGCAGAGAATCTGGATTTAAACTAGATTCTAAATAAACATCATCCACAATGTCTAAAACTGGGGGGATAGCAAGTGGTCTGTGCTGGGGGAGTAAAAGAAACTCTCGGAGCCTTTTCTTTGAGTCGGAGTAGTCCTGACCTTTCCAGTGGAAATGTTCCCTCATGGTATGTAAGGTTTCCCCAAAGGAATAGTCTTCAGGGGGAGAAGCTGAGGGAATGGAATCTTCAGCATCAGAATCTTCATAAGAAGGAAAGGAGTAATCCTGTTCCTCAGAGGAGTCTGAGGAAATAGACACTTGATTAGAGGAGGCATAATCCTCCTCTTGTCTAGGCCTTTTGTCGGGGGGGGGGGTTGGGAACCCCCGATTAAAGAAATCAAATCTTCAGCCATTTTAAGCATCTGTTTCTTAGGCATGGGGCCTTGAACTGGAGACTGAAGTGCAGTCTTTTTTGGTTTTAGAGGAGTCTTAAGCTTAGCATAAGATTTTATGGTGAGAGTAGTCAGTCTGAAGACACCTTCTGAAACCAAAGGTGTTTCTACAGCACCGGCTTCTCCTTCTGCAATGTCGTCGGTAGGGCCTAAAGAAAATGGCTGCGTCTGCCTAGAACTCTCTGCTAGAGAATCCGAAGCGGTCTGGGGTTCCGATTCTGCGGTAGCCAGGGGCTGCGTAGGCACCTCACTAAAACCCAGAGGATGGGCGACTGGCCCAGCCGAGGCCTCGGAGTCTGGCTTGGATCTAGGCTGCCTGTCTTTATCTTTGCGTTTTTTATGCACGCCAGTAGTCGGTTGCTCTGACGGCATAATGTAATTAAATTTCCTACCGAAGTAGTGTCGTGCGAAATCAAAGCGTCACTTTATAGTTCGCTTATTGAACCTGGCAGAAAACCATAAGAATGAAAGTCCTTATGAGGTATTTGCTTCCCACAAGAAATGCAATTGTTAACTTTTTCTGACATCGGACTGAGGCAAGAAAAGGTTCCCCAACGGGGTACTTAGCTTTGAAGACTTTGGACTGAAACTCGATTCGAAAATCTCAGGCGTCGGCCGACCGGCACTTGTGAACTGCTTCTGCTTCGGGCACCGCGCTGCAAGAAAAGACTGAAGAAAATGGCGTTGGATGCCTCTTATATACCCCTGGCACACTGACGTCAGGGAAGAAGCGACAGCAACCGACGTCAGACCAAGACTTTGGAATTCGGGCCGACTGCGGGACCGCTTGACAGCAGGATAACCCAAGTGTGATGACTGCAGCAGGGTAACACGAACATCCTAGGGTTTTGCTGTGTCTGGGTTTGGTTTGAGAAGACCGGGAAGGTGCTGGAAAGGACCAATTCTTAGAGGGCCAGTGCCTACTAAATCTAGGAGGCTGAACTTGTAAAAAATATTTAACAGTTCGCATAGATTTAGCTTTATCTTCCATCCTTTTAAGAACTTCCTCAGCCTTGTTGCCAAACAGGCGGTCCTGATTTAAAGGAGCATCCAACAATTTAGCTTTAACATGATCAGGCAAAGACTGCTCCTTAAGCCAAGCATGTCTTCTGATTACAGACCCAGTAACAGTAACCCTGCAAGAGGCCTCTAATGAATCAAAAACACATTGCAAAGTCTGTTTTCCAACTTGTTTGGCAGAATGCATTAAATCCTGTAATTCTTTATTTTCCCCACAGTCAGGAATCAACATCATTTTCTGTTTAAGCAGTCAAATAGCATGTTGTTGATATTTTAACATATGAAACTGGCAGTTTAAAGCTCTAATGGCCAAGGTTGCAGGAGTATAAACCTTCTTACCCCATCTATCCAGCGACCTGGAGTCTCTATCAGAAGGGGTAGGATTTTTAGCAGTAGAAGCCTTAATGCCCTTGGGTCCCTGTGAAATAGTCTCTGGATCTGCAATAGGATTTTGTGGGACTCTGGGACACTGTAGTATCGGTCAGGTTTTCTGGGAGCAGAAGGCAGGGAATAATGGGCCAAACTAGACTCAGAGAAAGCAACAACAATGTCTAGTACAGGAGGAATAGCTAAAGGCTTATGCTGAGGTAGGAGAAGGAAATCCCTAAGCCTCTTTTTTGAATCGGAAAAATCCTGGCTTTCCCAGTGGAAATGCTCCCGTACAGTATGTAAGGTTTCCCCAAAAGAAAAATCCTTAAAAGGGGAAGCAGGGGAAATAGAGTCCTCTGCATCAGAATCCTCATAAGTAGGTAAGGGCAAATCCAGATCATCAGAAGAGGCAGAAAAAACAGAGTCTTGATCAGAAGATTCATAATCAACTTCAGTCCTAGGCCTCTTTTAATGGGGGCGGGGGTGGTTGGCTACCCCTGATTAAAGAGTTATTACATCTTCAGCGATTCTTCATAGGTTCATACTAGGCTATCTGCCCTAGGGCATTTATAAGCCTAGCCAGAGTGTGTATGGCTTTCGCCACCCATTTTAAATTAATTTTGCTATGCCCTTTTTCGAGGTTAGTATACTGTGCCTCTGTCTAACAGTGACACAGAAGTGATACCCAGGGTAAACCTACGATCTCCCATCCACTCATCAAGATTCCTCTTGAAGAGTGTCAATGAGGGACTCTGCCTAACCTGGACTGGGATTTTATTCCAGAGTGAAGGGAGCCTCTGGGTTATGAATCTGTTCCTCCAGCATGTCCTATTTATTTCAGTGCTGAGGTTTAAGTCCCTCGAGCGCGTAGCTCGATGGGATTTGGATTTTCTGAGGTGCAGCATGTCCATTAATTCCGGGTTGGACATGGCTTTATACGTCAGGCACAGATCGCCTCTGAGCAGGCGGTATGCCACTGAGTAGAGCTGGAGTTTCTTTAACCGGGCAGCATACGGCATCTGTTTGAGCCCCTTGATCCTCTTGGTGAGGTACTTTTGGGGTCTTTCCAGTTGCTGCAGGTGTCTGGTAAGGTACATCCCAAAAGGGGCATTGTACTCAATTATGGGCCTGATGAGGGATGAGTAAAGAGGCACGATGACCTCCCCTGATCTAGATGTGAATCCCTTCATGATTAGGTGGGCTATATAAAATGTTTTTCTAACCACTTTGGCCAGATGGTTGTCAAATGAGAGATTGCTATCAACTTGGGTCCCCAGGTCCCCAATTACTTCTTCTGTACTTAATGGATTACCATCTATGTGGTAATTTGTGGGCATTTTGCTTTTGCCAAAGGGGATGACTATACATTTTTTGGCGTTTAGCTTGAGGCCATGGCTCTGGCACCAGTTGTCTGTTTCTATGAGGCCCTTTTGGAGGATGCTTGTCTCGGCTGGAGAGTCTATTATGGCGCCCAGTTTGCAGTCATCTGTTGTTTTTTAGGCCTAGAGGCCTGAGCATGTGGCCTGGGCTTCTGTTTTTTAGACGTGGATCGAGATTTAGGCCTAAGTAAAGGAGGAGGCATTGGTTTAATATGCAAGTCCGTAGGCCTGAATACACCCTCAAAAGCCGGTGCCTGCACAGCGGCTTCAGACCAACCCAAGGTAGACACATCCATGGGTTCCATAGTTGAAGCATCTCATGGCATACTGGACTCCGAATGGGTTTCAGTAGAGGCCTGCGAATCGGAAGTAGTGGATATCAGAGGCTGCGAAAGTGCCTCACTGAGTACCAGCGAACTGGCGACTGGCTTAGGAGAAGTGTCGTCGGCAGTTTTGGACCTCGAAGGCCTGTCTCTGTCTTTATCTTTGCGTTTTATCGGAATCCCGGTAGTCGGATGGCTAACCGATAATATTTCTGGATAATTAAACTGAGAACCAAAATATTTAGAGGTGACAATATACAGACGACGGATAGTGCACCGATTAAATAAAGCACAAAACCGACAGCAAGGTACGTCATGGTCAGGGCCTAGGCAAGGAATACAGTACGAATGAAAATCTTTGAGGTATTTGCTTTCCACAAGTAATGCAATTATTAACTTTTACTGAGAACCAAAATATTTAGAGGTGACAATATACAGACGACGGATAGTGCGCTGATTAAATAAAGCACAAAACCGACAGCAAGGTACGTCATGGTCAGGGCCTAGGCAAGGAATACAGTACGAATTAAAATCTTTGAGGTATTTGCTTTCCACAAGTAATGCAATTATTAACTTTTACTGACATCGGTAAGGAGCAAGAAAAAGTTTCCCCAACAGGATACCTAGATTTAGTTGGACTTCGGTTCTGAAACTCAAATGAAAATTTCTAGAGTCGGCCGACTGGCACTTGCGAACTGCTGCTTTGGGCACTGCACGGCAAGAAAGTGATGTAATGGCGTCGGCTGCATGTTTTACTCCGCTGACAACCTGACGTCATGGAAGAAGGGGCAGCAACTGACGCAGGACCCAAGACTTTGTTAATCAGGCCGACTGAGGGCTACCTGCAAGCAGATAACCCAAATGTAATGCCTGCAACAGTAAAACACGAAGAACATCTGGGGGGGGATCTGTGATGCATGGATCCCTGTCCTTGCTGAGACACCATTTTGAAAATCTCTCCCATTTAGCTAAGTAAGATGGTTTCCTGGCCTCCCTCATGACTGAAAGCATGTCTCCTCTGAGTAGTGGTGCCTGAAGGGAATTAGAAATTTATCACCCACAGTGTCAAGTGACAACATCTGCAAGTGTGGGTGGATGAGAGTTCCCCTTTTGTTGCGTCAGAAGGCCCATCTTGTGGGGTAAAAAGATTTTTGTTTTTTCTCTCCTGATTTTCAGGAGGATTTTTGAATTAATGGGAAGGGAGGAAAGGCATATAGAAACCTTCCCTTCTATGAAATGCTGCATGCGTCTACTCGACAAGCTAGTGGGGAGTAGGTCTTGGAGTAGAAGGTCTGCAGTTGTCTGTTCGGGGGGGAGGCAAATACATCTACTTGAAGTGTGCCCCACCGGTGGACAATATCTAGAAAGACATTCCTGTCCAGCATCCATTCGTGATTTGGAGAGGATGTCCTGCTAAGAAGTTCTGCTTGTTTTTTTGTCCTGCGAGGGGATGTAGGATAACTGCAGGGAGAAATTGTGTTGTGAGGTTAGATTCCAGATTAATAAGGTTAGTCTGCAGAGGTGGTATGCTTTTGTCCCTCCCTGCTCGTTGAGGTACCACATAACTGTGGTGTTGTCTGTTATTATTTGCAGGACACCTGGTTGTAGGAGTGGAAGGAAGGCTTTCAGTGCCAGAAGGACTGCTGTCATTTCCCTCACGTTGATGTGTTTTATAAGGAAGGGTGCCACTTTGCTTGGAACCTGTAGCTTATCACTGTGGCACCCCATCCTTAGTCTGAAGCATCTGTATGCATGAACTGGTTTGGGAGAGGTAGCTGCAGTGGAAGGCCCAGATTCAGATGGACTTGCTGAATCCACCATTTTAATTTTGACTGTAAACAGGGCAGGAGAGTGATTTCTTGCTCTAGAGGATGTTGGTGCTGAGGCTATACATTTTTAGATACCACTGTAGCTTTCACATGTGCATTCTGGCTAGTGGTAGCATGGAGATGGTAGCTGCCATTAGGCCCGGAGTCCGTAGGAACTGTCTTACAGTTATATGAAGTGGGAGGTCAGGGAGCCGACCTTGTTCTGGGGAAGAAAGGCTTTCATTATATCTGTTTTGATCCTGCAACCCAGAAATATTTTGTCTTGTTTTGGGGGTCAAGGAGGATTTTGGAAAGTTGAGGATGAATCCCAGTCTTTGTAATAGGGCCATGGTGAATTATAGATGGATTAACAGGGTTTCTTTGCAGTCTGCTAGGATCAGGATGTCATCCGGGAAGGGGTAAATCTGGAACCCTTGTGTTCTGCAATAGGCTATGGCAGGTGCCAGGCATTTTGTGAACACTCTGGGGACAGTGGACAAACCAAAGGGCAATGCAGTAAATTGGAAGAGAGAGAAGGGTCCAGAAAAACAAGAATTTTCTGTGGGAAGGTAGAATGGGTATGTGCAGATAGGCTTCTCTCAGGTCGAGTGTGGCCATGAATGCCTGGGCTGGTATGAGAAAGTAGATTTGGTAGGGAAAACATTCTAAAGGTGGGCACTTTTAAGAATAGGTTTAAGAAGGAAAGGTCTAGAATCGGTCTCCATGGTCCACTGTTTTTGGGGACTAGAAATAGTCTTGAATAGAAGCCCTTTCCTTCCTGCCCTGGAGGAACAGGTTCTATGGTGCCCAAGTTCAGAAGGTGTGTCAGATTCTGTGGGAAGAGGTGTCTCTGATTTTTTGATGGGAAGGGGATACCCCTTAAGGGTGGCCTTTCCTTCCAGGAGAGGAAGATATCCTTTCTGAATAATAGCCAGAACCATTTGTCTGTGGTGATGGTTTTCCAAAAGGGGAGGCAGTGGGAGAGGCGGGCGGAAACAGGAAGGAGGGCAGGGCAGTCACGCATTGTTGGGGCCTCCTTTATCTTGAAATGGCTGTCTCGAGGGGGGGGGGGGGCTGAAAGACAGCTGGCCTGGAAGGGGGTTGCCTTCTGGTCCCTCTTCTGTGTCTGGAAGAGGTAGGTGCAGCTGGGGTAGGGTTTCTTCTGACAAAGGTGGCTTTGGTAAAGTAATTCCTGTAATACTTAGGAATAGGGGACACCAGAAGATGCTTGATGTCTTGTAATTCCTTACTCTTTTCCTGCAGATTTTTGAATAGGTCTGCTGACTGTTTACCAAACAGAAAATTAGGATCCAAAGGGGCATCTAAGATTTTAGACTTTCTGGTTAAGTGCTGCAAACAAAGCCAGGAATATCTCCTGAGTACAGTGGCAGATGCTGCAGAGTATGCAGAGGCCTCTGCAGCATCATAACTTCATCTAATGGAGTGTCTGGCTACTTGGGCTGCCAGAGATAGTTTGGAAGAGACGTCAGACTTAGTGGGGCAGTCAGGAGCAGCAGCCAGCAAAGTAGCAGCTTGAAAGACCAGGTCCTGGGCATATTTGGTCATATGGGTTTGATATTTGATGGCTCTAAAGGCCAATGTGGAAGAGATGTAAACCTTCTTTCCAGTTCTATCCATTGTTTTGCTGTCTTTGTCCGTAGGCAAGACAGAGGTAGGCAGAATGAGTCTGGATTGTTTATCAGGTGAAATGGCAATCACAGCATGATCTGTCTGGGGAGGTTTGACTAGAAATTTCTGGTCGTCAGGCACCTTGTAGAAGCAGTATGGCCTCTTAGGGTGGCTGAGAATCTGGGGTCTTTGATGCTGAGGAAACGGCATCTAAAAAAAGCAGGAACAACATGCGGCATGGCAGAAGGGGAGCGAGAGTCCACCTGCAATAGTTCAAAATACCTTTTTTGAGTAACAAACATTTGAGGTGTCCCATTTGAAGTACTCCAGTTTGGTTATGGTTTCACCAAAGGTGATACCCTCAGGAGGGGAGTCCCCTTCAATGGATTCATCATCTGGGCAATAATACTCTTGAGGAGAGGCTATTTGGGTAGTGTAAGAAATAGATTCATCTGAAGATGAATAGGTCTCTTGCTCTTCTTCCCTGTCTTGTGAGGTAGGTGGAGGATGAGAGGAGGCAGAGGAGATGGAGAAGAGGCTGAAGGCCTAAGGGCCATAAAGGCCTGCATCAAAGAAGAGGTGAAGGTCTGCCAGTCTGGTAGGCATTTGGCGAGTGTAGCCAGATGTTTGTTTCCTTTTGATAGGGGTAGACTTAGGGGTAGGCCCGGAATTGGATGCCTGGTTAAGGGTAGCTGTGTCGGGAGGAGGAAGCCCGGAGGCCCAGCTGTGTCTGGTTCCCCCTTGACCTCAGCGGTAGCTGATGTCTGGGTTAGCTCCGGGGAAGTGCTTGTCAACTCGAAGCAGCTTCCTCAAATGTCGCAGTGGAAGTCGACGGATCTGTCAGACGTCCTTCAACTCCTAAATCAGTAGCTGACGGGACGTTCAAAAGCAGAGCAGCAGTGGAAGAGGGCCTAGGAATCTTGGCCTTCTTTCGCGAAGGTTCAATCGGTGCTTCCGAGATGGGATCCATCCCGAGTGCTAATTTTTTAAGTTGTTGGTTTTCTAGGTAGAAATTAAGTGCAGCTAGACGGCTGCATAGGTTCCCTATTATGATATCAAAACCTTAGATTATGGAACATCTAAAGGTCGATCACTAAATGTCAAAGTCTGAAAATTGCGAACGGCCAATTCCATACAGGGAAACAAGTCGTTTGGCCATTACACAGCTTGTTCTTTCTCTGCTGTACAGCGATCAAAGAGGTGGTATATTTAGTGAGGGATGTGGGGAGGGGGGGGGGCAAAGCCCCCCACTTCACTTATCTTTAAAAGTTTTTTTTTTTTTTTTTTTTATTTGGCCAACGGCATTGTTTCCCTATGTGGAAACGGACGTTTTAGATGTTAACAGTTCGATACTTCGTGATCAACCTTTAGGTGTTCGATAATTTAAGGTTTCAATCATGTAAGATAGACCTGGCTGCATATGGTCTTAGGAACGAAAGACTGGCAGATAGAGCAAGCATTGCGATCGTACTCCCTGCCTAAGCAAAAACGCAGCAGTCATGCGTGTCTTTATGGGGTACTTGGCATCTGCATTGGCATTTGCCCTTTTTTGATGACATTGGCAAAAGATTACAACAAAAGTACAGTTGTGTACACTTACCATAAATGTAGATGTTCGAGTGTATTCACTGTTGCAGTCATTACATTGGGATAATCTGGGTCCTGCGTCTGTTGCTGTCCCTTCTTCCATGACGTCAGGGGTTTAAAATATGCAGCCGACGCCATTGCATCAGTTTTTCTTGCCCCAGATGTCAGGTGCCTCCCAAATGGGGAGCAAAATATTATATATATATATATATATATATATATATATATATATATATATATATATATATTTTATATATATATATATATATATATATATATGTGTGTGTGTGTATATGTGTGTGTATATATATATATATATATATATATATATATATATATAAAAATGTATATAATTTAAAACACAAAAAATATACCTCCAAACAAAAGCAAATGCACCAAAAAGGCTTTTAAGCATAGTAAAAGAAAGGAGAGGTATAGTAAGAGAAAAACAGGGCTGGAGGGTGGGTAACCAGGACTGCAACAGTGAATACACTCTAACATCTACATTTATGGTAAGTGTACACAACTGTACTATGTATGTTCTTTGTGTTTCACTGCTGCAGTCATTACATTTGGGTAGAAACCCAAAGCTATGGTTGGGAGGATGGGTTTATACAGCATTAGGAGCAGCTATAAGGCCCTGCAGGACAGCAGTGGCAAAGCCAGCTCTGGATTTAGAGAAGAGAGGTAAATGGTAATGTTTGGTGAACGTATGAACTGAGCTCCAGGTAGCAGCTTCTAGAATGTCTCTGGTAGGAACCCCTCTGAGAAAGGCTGCAGAAGTAGATGCAGCCCTGGTGGAATGAGATCTGATCCCCTTGGGGACAGGTTTACCATGGTGCATATAGCAGAAACAAATACAATGGTTTATCCATTTGGAAACAGTCTGCTTGGAAACAGTCTGCTTTGAAATAGCCTTTCCCTCTGCCCCTGCAGCAAATGCCACCAATAGTTGTTCAGATTTTGTCCTGTTTAAGTAGAATCTAAGTTGTCTGTGTACATCCAATGAATGCAGAATCCGCTCACTCTTGTTCTGTGGATTGGGGAAAAAGTTGGCAGATGAATGGTCTGATTAAGAGCCACAATGGATACCACCTTAGGCATGAAAGATGGACTGGTCCTGAGAGCCACCCTGTCCGGATGAAAAATAATGAAAGGCTCCACTGCCATAAGAGCCTGCAATTCTGAAATCCTTCTATTTGAAGTGACTGCTAAAAGGAAAGCCATTTTCCAGGAGAGAAGTTTTAGGTTTGCAGTAGCAGTTGGCTCAAAAGGAGGGAGAGAGTTTTTCCAAAACAAAATTGAGGTCCCATGCAGGGGTTGGTGCTCTCCTGGGAGGTCTTAAATTTTTGGCCCCTCTGAGATGCTGCTTTAGCAGAGGATGAGAGAAGAGGGGAGGTTCTGTTTTGTAATGAGCTGAAATGGCAGTGGCATGGATTTTTATTGAAGAAAAAAAATAGGCCCTTGTGAAGCATCTCAGTTAAGTATTGCAGAATCTGAGGAATATTGGGCATTGCTGTGCTTATTCCTTGCGATTGGTTCCAGGCACAGAATCTTTTCCATTTGTCAGCATAAGATTTTCTAGTACTAGGCCTTCTAGCCTCCAAAATGACATCCATCACAGGTTTGCTGAGGGATGCCAAGGGTGAAATTAGTTGATTAGCCACGCTGCAAGATTCAAAGTTTGGAGGTGAGTGTGCAGAATTTGGTAGTTCTGCTGAGACAGTAGGTAAGGTGTCTGAGTCAGGTGCCACAGAGGAAGGTGTGACGCATTGTGCAGGAGTGGGTACCAGTGTTGGTGAGGCCAGTCTGGAGTAATCAGAATCATTTTTGGTTTGTCCTGTTTGACTTTTAGTAGAACTTTGGAGAGCAGAGGCACAGGGGGGAAAGCATAGACTGATAGGCGTTTCCAGCTGAATGATGGAGCATCCACATTCCAAGCTGTTTTATGATGAATTCTTGTGCAGAATTTGTCCAACTGATGGTTCTGGGGCGAGACAAAAAGATCTATGTCTGGGCTCATCCTTATTTGCGTGTCAACATGTTGAAAACTTGTGGTTCCAGTTTCCATTCGTGTGGGTCCATAAGATTTCTGCTTAGTCTACCAGAGCATTTAGTTTTCATGGCAGGAATTGAGCTTATAGTTGTATTTGATAGGTCAAGGCCGTGTTCCACAATGCCATGGCTAGTCCGCAAAGGGGGTAGGAATGTGTACCCCCCTGCTTGTTTATGTACCGCATAACTGTGGTGTTCTCTATCATTAGCCGTCCTGGATGAAGGTAGTCCTTGAAAGCTGTCAGTGCATTCTGTACAGCTAGCATCTCTCAGATTGATATGCAGGTGCATTTGATTTGGGCTCCATTTGCCCTCAATACACTTTCCTGCCAGATGAGCCCCCCCAAGCATAGTCTGATGCGTCTTTAGTTAGGGTTTGGGTGGCAGCGGGTGGAGTGAATGACAGTTCCTTGTTTTGGTGGAAGGCCTCTGCCCACCATAGGAACTCTAGTTGCAGGCAAGGTATAACAGAAATCATTGTTTCCAGGCTGTGACAATGCTGACTCCATAAACTTTTTAAGTGCCACTGAAGTTTCCTCATATGCAGTCTTGCATATGGAATTAGAAGAATGCAGGAGGCCATGAACCCCAAAGCTTGCAGAATTTATCTTGCAGATATAGCAGGGTTTTTGTGGCCACCTGTTTGAAGCAAGTCACCAATGGTATTTGCTTTTCTGGCGTAAGGTAAGTCATCTGGGCAGTTGTATTCAAGCTTGCACCCCGGAATGTAATTTTTTGAGAGGGTAACAGTTATTTCTTTTTGTTTATGGTGTACCCTAGACAAGTTAGAACCCTTTTTACAAACACCAGATGCTTTAGAAGAATGTCGTTTTCTGCCTGAACTAGACAATCATCCAGGTATGGATATATTTGAATATTTATTTGCCTTTACTGGTGCCAGGCACTTTGTGAAGACCCTGGGTGCAGTAGATAAGCCAAAGGGCAGTGCAGAGAACTGGTAATGCAAATAGCCTCCTTTGAAGTGGAGGTATCTTCTGCAAGATTCCCTGATTGGGATATGCAGGTACGCCTCTCAAATCTAGAGTTACCAACCAGACATCTTTGCCTAGCATAAGTAGTAACTGTTGAGTCAGCATGTTGAATTTTGGAATGTCCAGAAATGTGTTTAAAGTGGATAAGTCCAGAATTGGACGCCATGATTTGTCTTTTCTGGGTACCAGGAAAAGTCTTTAATAGAAACCTTGTCCCTTTTCCTCTTCTGGTACTGGTTGAATAGCCCCCATGTTCATGAGGGACAGAACTTGTTTCTGGGCCTTTGCCCACTAATTTGAGGGCAGATCTGGCCATCCATTTGGGATTGGCAACATGTGGAAATGAAATCTATATCCCTGGGATACTATATTTAAAACCCATTGTCCTGGTAATAAGTTGCCAGTTTCGTGCATGAAGTGCCAGTTTTCCTCCCAAAGGGGAGGCTAAAAGGTAAGTGCTTGGTGATTGTAGAGGGAAGTCATTGAGATGGTTTACCACAGGGAGGTGCCTTGTTGTTTCCAGATTTGGAGGTGGAGGCACCCCAATGTTTAGTTCTAAAAGTTCCTAGAGACTGAAACCTGGAGCCTTTGAAATGTCTTGATGTGACTTGAGCGGTTCTCGAGGGGACTAGAAAGGACCAGTTCTTAGTAGGCCATTGCCTACTAAATCTTGGAGGTTGCACTTGTAAGAAATCTTTCACAGTTTGCATAGATTTACCTTCATCTTCCATCTTTTTCAACACTTCTTCAGCCTTATTACCAAAGAGACGGTCCTGTTGTAAAGCAGCATCCAACAATTTTGCTTTACATGGTCGGGCAGAGTTTGCTCTTTGAGCCAAGCATGCCTTCTTAACACCGATCCGGTTACAGCAGCCCTGCAAGAGGCCTCCAAGGAATCAAAGCCACATTGCAAAGTATGTTTTCCAACTTGTTCAGCTGAATGTAATAAATCCTGCAAATCTTTGTTTTCCACACAGTCAGAGATTAACATCATTTTCTGTTTAAGTAGTCCCATGATATGCTGTTGATATTTAAGCATATGAAATTGACAGTTTAAAGCCCTGATTGCCAAGGCTGCAGAAGTGTAAACCTTCTTACCACATCTATCCAGTGCCCTGGAATTTCTATCAGAAGGGGTAGGAATTTTAGCAGTAGAGGCCTTAATGCCCTTGGGACCCTGAGAAATGGTTTCAGGATCAGCAATAGGATTTTTGAAAAGGAATTTGTGGGAGTCAGGAACCCTGTAGTATCTGGCTGGCTTACAAGGAGCCAGAGGCAGAGAATCAGGAGTCATACTAGATTCTGAAAAAACATCAACAATGTCTAGAATAGGAGGTATAGCCAAAAGCCTATGCTGAGGATGAAGAAGAAAATCCCCAAGTCTCTTTTTAGATTCAGAGAAATCCTGACATTCCCAATGGAAATGTTCCCTTAAGTTATGTAAAGTTTCCCCAAAAGAAAAATCCTCAGGGGGAGAAGCAGAAGGAATGGAATCTTCTGCATCAGAGTCCTCATAAGTAGGAACAGACAAATCCTGATCATTAGAAGAGTCAGAAAAAATAGAATCCTGTTCAGAAGATCCATAATCAATGTCTTGCCTAGGCCTCTTAGAAGGAGGGGGTTGGCTACCCCAGTAATTAAATCTTCAGCCATTTTGATCATTTGTTTTTTTAGGCATAGGGGCCTGCACATGTGGCCAAGGCGTCATTTTTTCAGACATAGATTTAGATTTTGGCCTAAGTTTTGAAGATGGCGTCCATCTAATATACAAATCTGTAGGCCTGAAAACACCCTCAGAAGCCAGTGCCTGCACAGCAGCTCCGGACCCATCTAAGGTAGACACATCAGCAGGTTCCATAACTGAAGCATCTCGCGGCATACAGGACTCCGAATGGGTCTCAATAGAGGCCTGCGAATCTGAAGTAGCAGGTATCAGGGGCTGCGAAAGCACCTCACTGAGTACCGGCGAAATGGCGACTGGCTTAGGAGAAGTGTCAGTTTTGGACCTTGACAGTCTGTCTCTGTCTTTTTCTTTGTGTTTTTAGGTATTCCGGTAGTCTGATTGCTAACCGACATTTCTGGATAATTAAATCTTGAGCCAAAATATTTAGAAGCAAAAATATACAGACATTTAATCATTCATTGATTAAATTTAGCACAAAACCGACAGCAAGGCACTTTGTGGTCAGGGCCTAGGCAAGGAATACAGTACAAATGAAAATCCTTATGAGGTATTTGCTTCCCACAAGTAATGCAATTATTAACTTTTACTGACATCAGTAAGGAGCAGGATAAAGGTTCCCCAACGGGGTACTTAGCTTTTAGTTGAAGACTTAGTTTCTGAAACTCGAAAACGAAAATTTCAGGAGTCAGCCGACCGGCACTTGCAAACTGCTTCTGCTTCGGGCACCGCACGGCAAGAAAGACTGATGTAATGGCGTCGGCTGCATGTTTTATACCCCTGACGACCCAACGTCATGGAAGAAGGGACAGCAACCAAAGCAGGACCCAAGACCTTGTTAATCAGGCCGACTGAGGGCAACCTGCCAGCAGATTACCCAAATGTAATGACTGCAACAGTGAAACACGAAGAACATCCTATAATTCAAAGTGGAAAGGGATGAAATGGAGGGAAGCTCAAGAAACAAGGACTGATTGGGATTTTGGATGCAGATCCTTAAGGAGAGCAATGACTAAATATTATATTCATAAAGTAACACAAAGTATTCTAACTAAACCAACATGTAAATGGAGAAAGGAGATTCTGCAATTAGGGGTTCAGAGAATACATAACAGGGGGCTGGAATTTATTGGAGAAAACTGGTAAAAGAACCAAGGTACTGACACAGCAAATAAACAGAGAGGGAAAAGTAACAGAATGGGAAGAGGCCATGAATTTACTTGGACTGCACGCTAGAAAATGCCTTCCCCATCACGGATTGGTAGAGTATAGGTAAAGAGAAAGAAATACAGGGATCCTAAGCGAAAGACTGGCACTGGGAGAGTTTTTAATAGAATCCAGAAGAGAAACTACAGTTAAAGGAATAATTAGCAAAGCATATAAAATACTGCATAACTAAAAGAATCAATCAGAGGAAGCTTAGAAAGGATTGGGAAGACAGATTGGATAAGTAATTCACAAAAAAACAATTGAGGATATATGTATGTCTCCCAAATATGCAACAAAGTCTAGAAAATTTAGGATCTTTGCTTGGAGGTGTTTACATAAGTATTTTTAAAACCCACACAGACTCCACAGAAGTTTTCCTCAGGTAGACAGCAAATGTTGGGAGGTGTGATGGGGAAGAAATAATTGGGAACACATTTTCTGGGAGTGTAATGAACTGGCAGACTAAGAATTCCCTGCAGACTACTTTATCAGAAATACCAGGTGAGGAAAAGTACAGTTTTGTACCTACCATAAATGTAGATGTTCGAAGATCCACATTGCTGCAGTCCTTACAAATGGGTAGTCCGCTGTCCTCGGTCGGCCCGAATACCAAAGTATTAGGCTGACGTTGGTCAAGGCGCTTAAAGCTGACATCAGAACGTCAGGGTACAAAAGCACATGACCGACGTCATATCCTCAGTCTTTTCTTGCCCCAGATGTCAGAAGGCCCTAACAAGAAAGGCCAAAGCCAAAGAACAGCAAAAAATAACCAACCACCCCTGCACTAACCATATTTACAATATGTACAACACAAACCACACCACCACCTCTAACAACAGAGGGGAAGGAGGGAGGGTAAATTGGACTGCAGCAATGTGGAGCTTCGAACATCTACATTTATGGTAGGTACAAAACTGTACTATGTTCTTCATCTCACATTGCTGCAGTCCTTACAATTAAAGTACAAGTAAATTGGACTGCAGCAATGTGGAGCTTCGAACATCTACATTTATGGTAGGTACAAAACTGTACTATGTTCTTCATCTCACATTGCTGCAGTCCTTACAAATGGGTAGAATCCCAAAGCAGAGGTAAGGGAGGATGGCAAAACTATAAAGCATTAGGGGCTGCCAACATGCCCTGTAAAATAGCAGTGGCAAATCCAGCCCTAGATTTAGAGTAAAGTGGAAGGTGGTAATGCTTAGAGAAAGTATGCACTGAACTCCAAGTAGCTGCTTCCAAAATATCTTTAGTAGCCACCCCCCTTAAAAAAGCAGTAGAAGTGGCAGTAGCCCTAGTGGAATGAGGCCTAATCCCAGCTGGAATCTCCTTACCATGATGGGAATAACAGAAAGCAATACAAAAACCAATCCACTTAGAAATAGTTTGTTTTGAAACAGGTTTGCCCTGAGAACCCAAAGCAAAAGAAACAAACAACTGCTGAGACTGCCTGAACCCTTTAGTTCTGCTCAAATAATATCGCAACTGTCTGTGTATATCCAAAGTGTGCAAAATCCTCTCCCCTTTATTTTGGGGTTTGCATAAAAAGTAGGCAAATGAATAGTTTGGTTTAAAGCCACACTAGAAACCACCTTAGGCATAAAAGAAGGGTTAGTACGCAAAGACACCCTATCCTTGTGGAAAATTAAGAAAGGCTCAACTGCCATAAGGGCCTGTAATTCAGAAACCCTTCTCGCAGAGGTAATGGCCAACAAAAAAGCAGTCTTCCATGATAAATATTTCAACTCTGCAGTTGCTGCAGGCTCAAAAGGTTGTACAGTGAGTTTCTCCAACACAAAATTGAGATCCCAAGCAGGAGTAGGAGCTCTACGTGGGGGTCTTATATTCTTTGCCCCTCTAAGGAATTGCTTGAACAAAGGCTGAGAAAATAATGGTGGGTCACAGTCATAGTGAGCAGAAATTGCTGCAGCATGAACCTTTATAGAGAAGGACAAACCTTTGTCCAATAACTCAGTAAGATATTGTAGAGCAACACTTAAATTAGGTTTAAAAACATCAAAGTCCTTTGCTGTACTCCAAAATAAAAATCTCCTCCATTTATCTGCGTAAACTTTCCTTGTACTAGGCCTTCTGGCCTCCAAAATAACATTCAAAACTTGTTGTGGAAGTTGAGACCCTCCAGGGTTTAAAACAGAATATGCCAGGCTGTTAGATGTAGAGAGTGAAGTTTGACATTGAGCAAATGACTGTTCTCCTGAGACAGCAGGTGAGGAATCGAAGGCAAAGGCCATGGAGGCTCCCGTACCAGACTTCTCAGTAATGGGTACCAGTGCTGTCGAGGCCAATCTGGAGCTATTAAAATCATGTTTGGCTTGTCCTGTCTGACCTTCAGGAGTACCTTTGGGAGGAGAGGCAGAGGTGGAAAGGCATACACGTGAAGATTGCTCCAATTGAATGAGAGAGCATCCACTTTCCAAGCTGTGGGATGAAACCTTTTTGTGCAAAACTTTGGCAGCTGGTAATTCAGAGGAGAAGCGAACAGATCTATGTCTGGAGTTCCCCATAACACTGTCAATTTCTGAAAGACATGAGGATCCAATTTCCACTCGTGGGGATCCACAATTTGTCTGCTCAACACATCTGCTAAGGAGTTCTGTGCTCCTGGCAGAAACCTTGCCTGTAGATTTAGCTGTAAACTGAGAGCAGTCTCCCACAAAATCATTGCTTGTCTGCATAGAGGATATGAATGCGTTCCCCCTTGCTTGTTGATGTACCACATGACAGTTGTGTTGTCTGTTTGAATCAACACCTGCCCTGGAAGAAGTAAATCCTTGAAAGCTATCAATGCAAATTGGACTGCTAACATCTCCTTCAAGTTGATATGTAGATGTTGAAGTCTGGCAGGCCACGTGTCTTGTACCCATTTTCCATTTAGATGAGCTCCCCAAGCTTTGTCTGAGGCATCTGTCGTTAGAATCTGACTCGCCTCTGGCCGGGTCACAGAGAGTCCCTTGTTTAGGTGACATTCCTGAGACCACCACAGAAATTCCTTTTGAATGCAAGGTATTATCTGAATGACAGTGTCCATATCTTGGCAGTGCTGTGTCCATACATTTTTGAGATACCATTGTAGCTTCCTCATATGCAGTTTGGCATTGGGAAGTACCAGAATACAAGATGCCATGAACCCCAAGGCTTGAAGGACTGTCCTTGCAGTCAGCCTGGACTGACGAGACAATTGGTGGAAATAAAGAGAAAGATTCTTTTGTTTGTCCGGGGTCAAAAAGGCCATCTGGGATGCTGTATTCAGTCTCACACCCAGAAAGCACATGTCCTGAGAGGGTACTAGACTGGACTTTATTTCGTTCACAGAATACCCCAGGCATCTTAACACTGCCATCACATACTGTAAATGCTGAAGAAGTTAGTCCTTTCCTTGGGCCAAAATCAGGCAATCGTCCAAATAAGGATAGATTTGTATTCCTCTTAGTCTGAAGAAAGCTACCACTGGAGCCAGCACCTTCGTGAACACTCTGGGCGCAGTAGATAAGCCAAAGGGCAATGCAGAGAACTGATAATGAGAAGTCCCAGCCCGAAAACGCAGATACTTCCTGCAACTGAGCCTGATAGGAACATGAAGGTAAGCCTCCTTGAGATCCAGAGTCACCATACAGTGATCTTTGCCCAGGAGAGGTAAAAGCTGTTGTAACGTCAACATTTTGAACTTGGGAATGTCCAGATATGTGTTGAGGATAGATAAATCCAAAATTGGTCTCCACGTGTCCCCTTTCTTTGGTACTAGAAACAGACGAGAATAAAATCCTAGGCCCACTTCTGGCAGAGGGACCGGTTGTATGGCCCCTATTTGAAGCAGTAGAGAAATTTGTTTGTGAGCCTCTAGTCTTTGCTGAGGAGGAATGTCCGGCATGCCTTTGAAAGGAGGCAAGGTATGGAAATAAAACTTGTAACCTTGGTGTATGATATCCAATACCCATTTGTCTTGGGTAATCAAAATCCAATTTTCCTTGAAGAGTGCCAACCTTCCTCCCAAAGGTGCTGCCAGGCAAGAAGGATCTGGCAGCTGAAAAAGTAGGTCATTGGGCCTGTTTACGAAAGGACTGGCCCCTGCCCTCACCCGAAGATTGTGCAGGTGAACTCCTGTTCTAGGTCTGAAAGAACTCTGAGCTCTGCCCCTACCACGTCTAGATCTACCCCTAGACTGAGAATCATAAGAAGGATACGTCCACCCCTTAGCAGGCCAATTCCTACTAAACTTGGAGGCTGAACTTGCAAAAATCTTTAACAGCCTGCATAGACTTAGCCTGGTCTTCCATTTTCTTCAAGACTGACTCCACAGGTGAACCAAACAACACATCAGACTGCAAAGGAGCATCCAAAATTCTTGTCTTAACATGGTCAGATAAATTCTGATCCTTCAGCCAGGCGTGCCTGCGAAGAACTGAACCAGTGGCAGCCACCCTAGACGAGGCCTGCACAGCATCAAAACCACATTGTAATGAATGCTTACCCACCTGTTCAGAGACATGCACCAAATCTTGTAATTCTTTACACTCAATGCCTTCCGCCAGAGCATCCACCTTAGCCTTCAATTGAGAAAGAAGAAAGTTTTGATATTTCAACATATGAAACTGGCAATTCAAAGCCCTCATAGCTAAGGTAGAAGATGTATAGACCTTCTTTCCCCATCTATCCAAAGCTCTGGCCCCTTTATCTAGAGGAACCGGATTTTTTACAACCGAAGCCTTGACACCCTTAGGTCCCTGACTAATAGTTTCTGGGTCCGCCCTAGGACTCTTATAAAGATATTTATGAGCCTCAGGCACCCTGTAATACCTATCCGGTTTAACAGGCGCAGGAGGCAGAGAATCAGGATTAAGTGAAGCCTCTGCAAACACATCTTCCACAACATCCAGAACAGGGGGTATAGCCAAGGGCCTATGTTGGGGTAAAAGCAAAAATTCCCTAAGCCTTTTCCGAGAATCAGAGAAGTCCTGACCTTCCCACTTAAAATGTTCCCTCATAGAATGAAGTGTCTCTGAAAAAGAAAAATCCTCTGGAGGAGAAGCAGAAGGAGTGGAATCATCTGCATCAGAATCAGAATAAGGAGAGTACTCCTGCAAGTCTTCAGCCGAAGACTCTGAAACATCCGAAGCCTGCTCAAAACTTCCCAACTCTGGCTCCACCCTAGGCCTCTTATCAGGAGGGGGCAAAGAACCTCTAATCAGAGTAATCAAATCTTCTGCCATTTTAAGCATGTGCTTCTTAGGCACAGACCCTGCTGAACTAGGAGTGACACCAACAGAAGCTAAACCTGGCCTGCCTCTGGGAGAAGCCTTGGAAACAGAAGGAGAGGGCCTAACCACCCTAGGAAGTGAGGGGAGCACAGTAACCTGAGAAGCCCCTTCAGCCTGACCTGCCTCCTGAGAGGCCACATCCTGCAAAATCAAAGTCTCCCCCTGAGACTCCAGAGAAGTTTCCGTCGGAACCACCGGTTCCACTGAAGCCTCTAAAGAACCGGCGTCCGGAACGGACGACTCCTCTTGCCTGGTTTTAACTGTTTTGTCTTTGCGCTTCTTCGTAGAAGCGGACGCCGGAGAATCCGACGGCATATTGTAATTGCACCACTTACCGAAGACCAGCCTAGCACAATCTAACCTTCGCTTAATAGTGCGCTTATTGAACCTAGCACAAAAGCGACACCCAACAACGTCGTGCTCAGGCCCCAAACAAGGAATACACAAAGAATGATAATCCCTATGCGGTATCTGTTTCCCACACGAAATACAGTTATTCACTTTTTCTGACATCCGGTAAAACACTGAGGCAAGAAAAAACAAAATATTCTAACGGGTACCTTAGCCAACTTGGATTCGGTCTGAAACTCCGAACTCGAAAAATTTCAGAACGCCGAACGGCACTTGCAACGCTGCTTCTGCATCGGACCATGCGGCAAAAAAGACTGAGGATATGACGTCGGTCATGCGCTTTTGTACCCTGACGTTCTGATGTCAGCTTTAAGCGCCTTGACCGACGTCAGCCTAATACTTTGGTATTCGGGCCGACCGAGGACAGCGGACTACCCATTTGTAAGGACTGCAGCAATGTGAGATGAAGAACATCTGGTATACCCAAGGAAATGATTGTTACAGCTATAATACAGAATCAAACTTGCCTAGAAATAGTAAGGTCTTGCTGAGTCCAATTATGGTGGCCGACGAAAAAACAATTACTAGAACATAGAAATCAAATATAAACTAACTGTAGTAGTAGTAGTAGTGAATATAGTAACAGAGAGAAAACAACTGGAAATGAGATATTTAGGAAAGGGTAGGAGCAAGTTACATATAAAAAACTGGAACTGTGGGAACAATACATGCATAGGAGGAATGAGGTTTAAAAGAAGGCAGAATCTGAAAGAGCAATTAATGTTTGACTGACAGTGATGGATAGATAAGTGATGTATTATGTTTGCAACTAAAGTTAAAGGTAATATGGTTTGTTTTCATTTACATAACTGCATGATTGCCTACAGTAGATATAAAAAGTGTACACACTCCTGTTAAAATGCCAGGTTTTTGTGATATAAAAAACTTAGACCACAATAAATCATTTCAAAACTTTACCCACCTTTAATATGACCTATAACCTGTACAATTCAATTGAAAAACAAATCTATTCGGGGAAAATATATCAAAAATAAAAAAAATGTGCAATAAGCTGGTTGTAGCACACCCTTAAACTAATACTTTGTTGAAGCACCTTATGATTTAATTACAGCACTCAGTCTTCTTGGATACACACCTGCCATCGATTAAAGAGACTCTGATTAACCCCAAATAAATTTCAGCTGTCCTAGTAGGTTGAACGGTTCTCAAGACCCAAAATTCCTCAGACCCCCTCTGCTTCTGGGCCAGCATCTGTCCTGTCCTCTGCCTCTAGGGGAAGAAAGGCCCAGAGTGTCCTGGGAATACTGAGACTTCCAGAACCACATCTTCTTTTGCCTTCGCTGATTCCAGGAAAAGGATCTTTGAGGGTTCGAGAAGCGGATTCTGACAGCAGACAGTGTCTTCCCATCTTTCTCACTCTGGACCAACGTGTCACGGACGATCTGATGCCTTGAAGGGTTCTGTGAACTGACTATCTGAGCCAGGCATTATGCCTCATGGACGCTGGACCCAGCCGCCCTAGCCGCTCCTTCGGTATTGTGCGAGAGGAATCGTAGAGACGTGTTTGAAACTGTCAAGGTTGCCATCCTCACAGAGAACGTAGCCCTGTCTTCCTGCAACATGGACTCTGGGGGAGACTCAGCCAGTTCCTTAACCAGGTCGCACTTTGGGCCAGATAGTTCAGCTCCCTGATAGAAAAGGTCGCTGATGCAAAAACCCGCTTCCCTAGGCGATCCATCATCCTAGACTCACAGTCAGGAGGAGGGACAGAGGAACTCTCCTGGGCTAATTCCTTCTTGGTGGCGGCTGCTACCACTATAGTGTCTACAGGGGACCCTTTATTCCAAGCTGGTCTGTCTGCAGGGGTGCTCAATATTTTGTCCGGTCGTTTATAGATGGATTTCCACAGTATCCGGTTCCTTCCAAGCCCATGAGGTGACTAAGTCCACTAATGGATCGCAGGAGGGGACACCCAGGAAGTAAACGGGCCTATGCTGAAAACCTCCAGGAATAGGGATTCGTCCAAGGAAGGTTTTGGGGTGGACCAACCTACCCGCTGGCGCAAGATTTCCATGATGTCTCCAAAGGAGATATCCTTGGGAGGTGATCTGGGGGAACCTTCCCCATCATCCAAATCAGTATCCTCAGTGAAGGACTCCGGGGAGGAGTCCAAGTGCCTCCTCTTGCATGTATGTTTGCGGGGAACCTCCCTGGTGGGGCTTTCCAGAGGGAACTCGCAAACCACTTGTTCCTCAGGGGGAACCGTCTAGGGCTCCTCAAGCACGGGCTGTCCCTGTGTAAAATGATGGCATTTCACACACAAAGCAGGAGTTGTCAGGGCACAGTCCGAATATATAGTCAGGGGCCTCGATCCATTGGAGAGAACCCTTTCCACAATGTCAAACGCCAAGGGAGAGCATGCCTCCTGGGACACCATTAAGGGAACCGCTCTTCCTGGATCAGATGCGGGAATCGGAGCCAGGCCTTAAGTAGATGGCGCTCTGAGAAGTGGGCTGCAACCAGACAAGGTCAGAGCTGATGGAAACAGCTCCACCCCCTCAGATCCGACACCCAGGCTTCAGCTCAGAGAGCCACTTGGATCTGAACTAGTCAGATCAGGCATGCTCTAGACAGCTGCCGGTGTTGAGGAAATGGGTACCATCAGTGCTGATCCCCTGACTAGGGGCACTCTCGGATCCATGTACTTCCAAACCTGGGGACGGATCGGAGAAGGAGATATAGGTGTAAAGAAGGGAAGCAAGCTCCCCCCTCCAAAGGGAGAGGGGGCTGGCAAGACTCCAATCTGAATGTGTGCGAATAAATCTCTGCATCATTTTATCCATGTCAACTTCAGGGAGACTGCGGGTGGACCGCGACGAAGCCATGGACTCCAACCTGGCGGGTCAAAGAACCAAGGCTCTAGAGGGTGGTCTGGGCTCCTCCGGCTCCGGAGAAAATCTAGGAGATCGGAGCAGAGGGGAATAATGGTGCCTAGGCTGAAATTTGGTTGGAGGTCCGGTCGGAGCCGAAAGTTCCGGGGACCTCTTTCTTTTTTCAGATCCGTGCTCTCTCCCCTTCTCTCTGCCTTTTCTACTCTTCGCTTCCACGGGCTTAAAGGCAGGAAGATAACTCCCAGCCTGGAAGGGAGGGAGAAGCAAGGACAGGAGTAGGAGAGGCGGTCACAGAAGCAGAAGAGGAGGCATCCGCCTCTGTAGAAGGGAGCAGGCCCTTCATAACTAATTTCACCCTCCGATCCTTAAGGGCACGCGGGTTAAAACCCACGCAAATACTGCAGTCAGTAGCTAAATGGGCCACACCCAAACAAAGCACACAGTGTGGCCATCAGCAGGTGACAATTTGCGGCCACACTCAGTGCATCTTTTGAAAACCTGTTTAGGGAGATCAGCCATACCTGACTAAACAAGAAAAACTTGGAGACACTCCTCATCACACACTGAGACAAGCACACAGAAGACTTTGGGGGGAGGGGAAGACTGACTACTACAAACACTTGACACACCAGCGAAGCAACAGTGAAACACGAAGAGCATCCTATACTATCAGCACGCACACAAAAAACACAAAACTTTGAAAAAGACCAACTCACAACTTGGAGCTGAAAAATCAACATGTGTTGGAAGCCATGGCAAACGAAATCTAGCGGTTAGAAGGTAGTGGTGGTGTATTACGGGCAAGGAGAGGAGCTTGAAGCTGATGCTTGTGAAGTTGCCGGCTCGGATCCGAAACGGATCCGGAACCCACGTTTTGAAGATCAAATAAAGTAAACTACTTCAGATTTACAGCATTCAGTCTTCTTGGGTACACACCTGCCATCAATTAAAGAGACTCTTGTTTGTGTCTTTCGGCTTTTCCCGGTTAGGGGTCGCCACAGCAGAACTCTGGTCCGCTAATGATTGGCAGTTGATTTTTACGTACCGGCTTGCCAGGCCTGACGCACAACCTTCAACGAAGGTACGCCCATTCACGCACTTCTCCACGCAGAGGACGTTCTAGCAGAGAATCGAACCGGACAGCTTCTTACTGTGAGGCGACACTACCGCAGCACCACCACTGCAATTAGAGAGACTCTGATTAACCCAAATAAAGTTCAGCTGTCCTAGTAGGATTTTCCTGACATTCACTCAGTTGCCTGCTACAGCAAAAGCCATGGTTCGCAGAGAGCTTACAAAGGATCAAAGGTATCTCATTGTTGAAAGGTATCAGTCAGGAGAAGGGTACAAAAAAAAATTCCACAGCATTGGATATACCATGGAACACAGTGCAGACAGTCAAAAAGGGGAGAAAATATGGGTCAATAGTGACGCTGCAAAGAACTGGACGTCCCTCCAAAATTGATGAAAAGATCAGACGAAAACTTGTAAGCGAGGCTGCCAGGAGACTGACAGCAACATTGAAGAAGCTACAGGAATTTCTGGCAAATAATGGTTGTGTACTACATGAGACAACAATCTCCTGTATTCTCCATATGTCTGGACTATGGGGTAGGGTTGCAAGATGGAAGCCTTTTCTTACACAGAAAAACATCCAGGCCCGTCCAAAATTTGCAAAATACATAAAGTCTCCCAAAAGCATATGGGAAAATGTGTTATGGTCTGATGAGATCAAGGTTGAACTTTTTGGTCCAAATTCCAAAAGGTACATTTGGAAGAAAAAACACTTTACATCACCAAATGAACACCATTCCCATGGTGAAGCATGGTGATGGCAGTATCATGCTTTGGGGTTGCTTTTCTTCAGCTGGAACTGGGGCTTTAGTCAAGGTGGAGGGAATTATGAACAGTTCCAAATACCAGTCACTTTTAGCCCCAAACCTTCAGGCTTCTGCTAGAAAGCGGAAGATGAAGAGGAATTTCACCTTTCAGCACAACAATGACCCCAAGTATACATTCAAATCAACAAAAGAATGGCTTCACCAGAAGAAAATTAAAGTTTGGGAATGGCCCAGCCAGAGCCCAGGCCCAGACCCAAATCCTAACAGACAATCTGTGGGGCGACCTGAAGAGGGCTGTGCACAAGAGATGCCCTGTAAATCTGACAGATTTGGAGCACTTTTGCAAGGAAGAGTGGGCAAATATTGCTAAATCAAGGTGTGCCATGCTTATAAACTCCTAACCAAGAAGACTGAATGCTGTAATTAAATCAAAAGGTGATTCAACAAAGTATTGGTTTTAAGGGTGTGCACACTTACGATGCAACCAGCTTATTATACATTTTTTTATTTTTTATAATTCTTCCTCAAACAGATTTGTTTTTCAATTGAATTGTACAAGTTATAGGTCACATTAAAGATGGAAAAAGTTTTGAAATAATTTATTGTGGTCTATTTTTTATATCGCAAAACCTTGGTATTTTAACAGGGGTGTGTACACTTGTATCCACTGTATGTCATAAGTCAATTTAACAAAGTTTTTTTTTTTTTAAATGAGAGAAGTACAAAAGATGGATTTGGAGATGCAGCTAGATATCACTTGTTTGGAGACATGGTTACCTGCTTACTCTCTTAAGAGCAGACAAAACAATGGTTGGTCCTCTTCAAAGCCTTTGTGCTGTCTAAGTACAATTACAGCGGTCTGTGCATATCTAAGGAGTGGAGGAGTCTTGTTCTGGGTGATGGTTTATTTACCATCTTGGGCAATAAAGTAGGATTAGCCCTTAAGACCCTATCCTTCTGAAAGCTAAGGAAGAGGGGATGGGTGTTAAGGGCTTGAAGGTTAGAAAATCTTCTGGCAGAGGTAAAAGCAACCATTAAGACAGTTTTCTGGATACAGTATTTCAATGGGACAGTGGCTGCTGGTATAAAGGGAGGCAAAATACATTTTTTCCAGGACAAGATTCAGATCCCATGAGGGGGTTTAGATGCAGGACTTCTCAAACTGTTCGACTTCAATCCTGGAAAGTTAAGGGCCCAAAGGCATAGAAGCAGAAATAGCCTACTCTTCCATTCAAGGCACACTTATTGCCCAAGTCCATTTTTAAGTAACTTGCAAAGAAATTAGATATGGGTCCTTCATTTTTCCTGCGGCATCACACAGGAAACCTATTCCACTTTGAGATTTTCTAGTGGTAGGTTTCCTCATCTTCTGGAGTACCTGCATGTCCTCTGAAAATGGTGTCTAAAAGGTAAAATTCTATCACTCCCAGAGTCAGACAGCCTGCAGGATGGGGTGTATCCAAGTACCTTTTTCTGTGCGAGCAAATCCACTTAGTGGGGTAACATGTAGTGCAACCATCACCAACAAGATTTTTGGTTTATGCCTTTGAGTCTTCATGAGGACCTTTGGGATTAATGGAGGAGGAAAAAAGGCATACAGGAACACTTACAATCCCTCAATGAAAAGATATGAAGTCCACTCTCCAGGCTGGAGGGTAAGGAACCCGGAGCAGAGGCTGGAGGGTAAGGAACTCGGAGCAGAACAGCTTGAGCTGTCTGTTCTGAGAGGAGGCAAACAGATCTATTTGAGGAACATCCCATTTGTGGACCATATCCAGAAAGATCTCTGTTCAACATCCATTTGTGAGGGTCTTCCATGGATCTGCTGAGCGAGTCTGCAAGAACACCATAGTCTGCTAAAGAGCCAACAGCTTGCAGGACACATTTGCTTTTACTGCACAATCACATGCCATTACAGGTAGCCTGCAAAACTGTTATGTCCCTCTCTTTATATGCCAGATGACTGTGGTGTTTGTCCATGTACATCCCAAGTGGCCCTCTGTTTCAGATGTGAAAGAACACTTAAGGTGCTTGAACGTAGGCTTTAATTTCCTAGATGTTTATATGTTATTTTATCTTCATGTGTTACCACTGGCCTTGAACTCTTGTAACCCATCCAGGCCTTCCAAGCCAGACCTGAAGCATCTGTGTGGATTTTCTGTGTTGGTATTGGAAGGTGAAAAGGCAGGTCTGGAATAAGAAGAATTTGGGAAATACTTAACAGAGGGATTTGGAAGTCCAGAAGACAGCAGTGGTTGGATTAAAGCGACTTCAAACAGCACTGGATCTTTCTCATGTGCAGTTATGTCAAATGCACCATCGGTGGAGTGGCTGCCATATAATGCAGGGTTCTTAGGATCTCTCTCTTGCAGAAACAGATTCCAGCGAAGCAGGGATTGAAAGTAACTGGTCGACTGTGTCCTGGGGAGAAAAGGACAGAAAGACTATTCATCATGTAGCCCAAGAAGACCAGATTCTGTGAGGGAATCAGTGAAGACTTCTTCGGGTTGAGGGTGAAGCCTAATCTTGCAGAAGTGAGGCAGTGCAGCCAAAATGCAAATGATTGAATGAGAATATTGCCCATTTATAGAAATAATTGTATTCCCTGTGTTCTATAAAAGGCAGTGGCTGGTGTGACACCCTTTGTAAAGACCCTGGGTGCAGTGTATAGATGGAAGGGCAGAGCACAGAATAAGGATGTGCAGATATGCATTCTTTAAGTCCAGGGAGAATAGAAAGGCTTGATGGAGAATGAAAGGAAGTAGAGTTTGTAGGGAAACATCTTTAAAGCATCTTTCAGAAAGGCGTTGAGGTGGGAAAAGTCCAGTAATGGTCCTCAAGTACCCTTCCTTTCAGGGAACCATGAAAAGGCTTGATTAAACACTCTTTCCTAAACTTAGTGGAGGCAAAGGCTCTACGGTCCCTTGGGATAAAAGGTCCTAAATGAAGGGTAAAATGAGGTAAACCTGACTGGGACAAGATCCATTTGTCTGTGGGCTGGGAGGGGCAAAGTGTGTGTGTGTGGAGGGGAGTTTATACAAGACAGGTTGACTTGTTTGGATAAGGGTTTTTCCAAGCTTGAGGTCTCTGAAGGATTTCTCCTGAAATATTTTCCTAGGCCATTCCCTGATCTTCTGTGTTGTTTTTTGTTCTCTACGTATAAAGGAAGTATGCTTGGATGGGTCATTCCTTTGATACCCACGGATGGAAGTGAGAAAAATCTGTTAGAAATACTGCATAATCCTTTTCTGCAGAGATGTGAAAAATTCTGCTGCAACGGGGCCATAGAAAAGATCCTTATGAAGAAAATGCAGTAACTTGGCTTTGATACCTTCTGGGAGTGACTGGAGGTAAAGCCAAGCAAATCTACAAATGACAGCCAGTTGCTGCAGCTCTGCAGGAAGCCTCTGCAGCATCATATCTACATGTAATAAAAAAAAATGAAGAGATATTCCCTTTTGCTGCGGTGAACTGTCCAATAAATAATCCACAAACCAAAAGACAGCTAGCTCACCCAGGCTAACACTGTGCTGAAAAGCAAATAAACTGTCTGTGCAATCCAGTAATAAAAGTTCTGTTAAAATCCAGAATTTAATGAAAAGAAAGAAATGAAACAAAATAACAAAAATAATAAAAATGAAGTCCCTTGTCCAACGATAAGCGTTTTTGAATAGTTCTTCTTCAGATCGTATAATCAAATGGGACATTCATCTGTATATATAAGCCAGTCAAAATTATTCACCCAATGAGAATATCAACACCAAGGTTCCAGCCAATCCATGTTTGGATGTCTCCATCTGATTTGCATAAACCGGGTTAACAATCCCATTTTTTAAATGGATGCCTCACACAGCTTGCTAATGTTCAGTACTAATGAAATATGCAAAGCAGGTGATGTTAGTAACCAATAGCACTTCCAAAAGAAGTAACAAATGAAGCAGCTAGCTTTCATGCATACTTAGAAGCATGCCTCACACTAATGTATTGAAGTCAGAATATGCAAAACAGGTGAACGAAACAGGTGAACTAAACAGCCAATAGTGGCTTCCAAAAAACAAAAGACAAATCTGCTGGCCTTCATGTATTCTTATTGAAAAACTTGTCAAATAATGCCAAAAGCAGTTCTTTACATATTTCTAATATTCAATAAAGGAAAAATGGCATGAACAATAAATGGATGATCTAAGTAGCCAATGGTGACTTCCAAGGAGCGGCAAAAAACAAATCTGCTGACTTTCATAAATTCCTATTATGAAACTTCTTTTCTTTAATCTCATTAACCCAAAAGAAGTTTTTCACATATCTCTGACGTCCAGTGATGGGGATGACAAAAAAAATAATATATATAGCAGTCTGCCTCGCTATCAATAAAAAATAGGCGATGTCATTACTAAAATTTCATTTCTCAAGACAGGAATATAGCAGGACAATTATTAAATGACAATAAATGTCAAGGCTCCATGTCTTGCATGGCCACATTTGTACCTCGATAAATTCACATGGTGACTGCCTATAAGTTTTTCCTGAGAAGAGTATAGGTATGTTATTTCATTCTAGCAATGTATGCAAATTTCAGACTTCATTTCATCCATCCAAAGTCAGTATACACAAGTTTCTGACTTCATCCCATCCATTCAAGATCAATAGGGAACTTTTACTAGAATTCCACCATCTCTGTTCAGATGTTTATCATATTGTCCAGTTTTGTATTGATGAAACCAGAGCAGGAAAGATATGGGCATATTAAACTACAAATAGCATATGTAGACAGCTTCAAATCTTCTAATCTTGACACTAACAATCAAACTTACGTTAGGATATAAATGCTCTTATAAAGCAAAATAACAAGTATGTTATTTCACTATAGCAATGTATGCAAATTTCAGACTTCATTTCATCCATCCAAGATCAATATGTGGAAGTTTCGGACTTCATCCCATCCATTCAAGATCAATAGGAAATTTTACTAAGATTCCACCATGTCTCTTCAGATATTTATCATTCATCACTTATGATCTCGTTAGCTCATGGTCGATCTGCGTCTCTTCAAGACAGGTTTTTCAACGGTATAACACTATTTAAGCCCGGATGTTGATCAGCTCTAAGGTTTATTATCCATTTGGTTTCCCTAAGTTCAGTTATGTTCTCAATATCCCCTTTTTTGGGCCAATATATATGGTCTCTATAGCTTTATATGAAAACAAGTGATCTTTATGCTGACTGACATGATTAGCTAGGGCATTATGAACATCTTGGTTCACAATGTCCCTTTGATGCCTCTGTATGCGTTTAAGCATTTGGTTAGTTTTGCCTACATAAAATGACAGGCATAATCTACATGTAGCCAGGTAAACAACATTGCTCGTCGTACAGGTTGCTTTGACATCAAATATATAAAGTCTCTTCATTCATATATATTATTTTTTGTCATCCCCATCACTGGACATCAGAGATATGTGAAAAACATATTTTGGGTTAATTAGATTAAAGAAAAGAAGTTTCATAATAGGAATTTATGAAAGTCAGCAGATTTGTTTTTTGCCGCTCCTTGGAAGTCACCATTGGCTACTTAGATCATCCATTTATTGTTCGTGCCATTTTTCCTTTATTGAATATTAGAAATATGCAAAGAACTGCTTTTGGGATTATTTGACAAGTTTTTCAATAAGAATACATGAAGGCTAGCAGATTTGTCTTGGAAGCCACTATTGGCAGTTTATTTCACCTATTTTGCATATTCTGACTTCAATACATTAGTGTGAGGCATGCTTCTAAGTATGCATGAAAGCTAGCTGCTTCATCTGTTACTTCTTTTGGAAGTGCTATTGGTTACTAACATCACCTACTTTGCATATTTCATTAGTACTGAACATTAGCAAGCTGTGTGAAGCATCCATTTAGAAAATGGGATTGTTAACCCGGTTTATGCAAATCAGATGGAGAAATCCAAACATGGATTGGCTAAAACCTTGATGTTGATATTCTCATTGGGTGAATAATTTTGACTGGCTTATATATACAGATGAATGTCCCATTTGATTATACGATCTGAAGAAGAGCTATTCGAAATCGCTTATCGTTGGAAAAGGGACTTAATTTTTTATTATTTTTGTTCTTATTTTGTTTCATTTCTTTCTTTTCATTAAATTCTGGATTTTAACAGAACTTTTATTACTGGATTGTACAGACAGTTTACTTGCTTTTCAGCACAGTGTTAGCCTAGGTGAACTAGCGGTCTTTTGGTTTGTGGATTATTTATTGGACAGTTCACCGCAGCAAAAGGGAATATCTCATTTTTTTTGCTACTTTGTTTATATTTCCCTCTGCACATGACTAACGAATCCGGCGACTCAAGGAGTAAGACAAATGCTGCTGTTTTGGATTTTCTCCAAGGAACAAATATGGAAAATGCAGACAACAACTTGAATCCACTACTGAGCTTATATTTTGATTTGAATGAAGCTAGCGCTGGAAGTAATCCTACGGAAAATGCTGCTAGTTCCAGGTTTGAAACCATACTTAGGGATGTTGAAACTGCTGCATATAAACTGAAAAGACTTACTTGGCAGCGGTACCATTTAGAAGCATGTCTGCATCAAAGTTATACCTAGAGGCATGCGGGTCAAATGCATGCCTAGTTATGGGAATCAACATCCTTCATTATTAGCAAGCTGGCAGGCGATCAATCTTGAAACCAACTTCAGGTACATCAAACGTCTGTTAAAATATTTTAAACCAGAAGAAGAGAAGACTGTTCAACAGATACAAGACAAACAGAACTAGAAAAGGTGAATTTAACTCCCTATCATATAAATATATTGGAAATGTTACAGTTTAATTTGAATATCTATGAGACTAAAATAAAAGAACAGAAAATTAAAAAACTGAATAGAGATGTAATTGGATTTCAAGCATGGACGTATCTTCGAATGGCCAAGGGAGGAACAATTAGTTGGACAGAGACAACATGTTCCAGCGTTTAGTAACAGTAATTTTAGTAATGGAAAGTAAATCTGGAGACACGCAATATTAACTTTGTGGATAATTCACGTATTGAAAGTGAAGTTCAGAGACTCTCAGCAGAGCAGGAACTTCCAGGTTCTGACAACATTTTAACTAACACTACTGAAACATCTACTTCAGGGGCTATACCTAAATTAAAGGGTGCCCACTTACCAGTCACCACTACTTTGCCAATTTTTCTGAAGCAGAATTATTATACAAGCAACAGATCACGAAGTCAAGACGGGAAGAGGAAAAAACCCCTGATGTGAACAAATCATTGGTGGTGAATATATCCAGTTGTGTTTTAACAGCAGCTGAACAGTCGATATTGCAAAAAGGTTTGACTTTTATTCCCTCTTTTAGATCTGATTTAAGTGAATTCGTCATTGATCTAAAATGTTTTGGTCGAAATGTTACATTGAAAAATATATTTGGTAATAAACAGGAGCTCAACAAGAAACCAAGAAAACCTAGCACATTTGTACCCGTTAGCCACCCGGCAGTTTAGTTATTTACAAGATTATGTACCAATGAAGTAGAGAAACTGAGGTCGGATCCCCGTACCAAACATTTCAGTAACATAACCTCAGAAGAGGGAAGCTATTCAGCATTTACAACAGAACAGAGAAGTTATACTGAAACCAGCAGACAAAGTTGGAGCTATAGTAGTTATGGATTCCTCATGCTATTTCAATAAAATGGAAGAAATGTTAAAGTATTCAAAAACTTATACTGCTGTTACACCTTTAGATGTCAATCAAGCTATACATAAAGTTAGATCATATCTACATGATATGGTTTTACAAAGGCAAATTGACTCAGATCTATTTAACTTCCTAGATGTCACCAATCCTACAGTTCCTAGTATTAATGGCTTACTGAAGATACACAAAAAGCTTCTAGATCCACCATTACGTCCTATTGTTTCCGGCCAAGGTTGGATTACAGAAAATATGTCTATTTGCAGAAAGAGAACTGAAAGAAATTTTAAAGAATCATAGTATAGTGTTAAGAGACACAGATGACTTCCTTCATAAATTGCATCCAGTGATGGAAGCAATAATGGATAAATCTAGTCTTATTCTTACCACATTAGATATCAATAGTCTTTTTACTACCATACCGAATGAAGCAGGTATAAATTCAATAAGACGACTAATCTGCAAGGAAGAATGCATTAGAGACTCGAACTATTTGTGACCTACTTGAGTTGATTCTGGACAATACCTTTTTCTTATTTGGTGAACAAAACTATTTACAGAAATGGGGGGTTGCCATGGGCACCCTCTATGCCAATAGTTATTCGAACCTAGTTCTAGTTCAATGGGAGTTGGAATTTGTTTTAAATACTGACAACCCATGGTTTGATAACATTCTGTACTATGGGCATTTTGTAGATGACTTGTTCATCTTACGGAAAGGAAGTACAGAGCAATTTCAACTCTTGTATAATTATCTGAATACAACCACCTCGTTCCTGACTTTTAACTCTAACTATTCTAAACACACAGTAAGTTTTTTGGATGTTAATGTTATGCTCAATGAAATTGGAGAACTAGAAATCTAACTACACAGGAAAAGTACCTGGCGTAACCATTACCTGCTGAAAAGCAGTATGCATCCTAGACATTTCCAGAAACATCATGAGAAATGAAACTAATAGGATTATAGCACTGGATCCTACCCAGTTTGGCTTTGTTAAGGGCAGATCCTGCCTCTTAAACCTGGTTGACTTCTTTGAAACAGTCACCAAGGCCATTGACGAAGGGAAGGTGGTCCACACAGCCTATCTGGACCTCGCAAAAGCCTTCGATACAATACCCCACTCGGGCATTATAGATAAGCTCACCAGCTTAAATATAAACCCCTATGTCACTAGATGGGTTGCAAACTGGCTCAAGGACAGAACCCACATGGTTAGAATTGCTGGAGCCATGTCAGACTCCAAACCAGTTACAAGTGGCGTCCCACAAGGCTCAGTCCTGGGACCTCTCTTGTTTGGTATATATTTCTCGGAGGTACAGGCCAACACAGAAGGACTGTGGCTGACCAAGTTCACAGATGACTGCAAACTGGGTGCCATAATCGAATCTCCAGCCGACACAAGCATCCTCCAAAAGGGCCTCATAGAAACAGACAACTGGTGCCAGAGCCATGGCCTCAAGCTAAATGCCAAAAGTGTATAGTCATCCCTTTGGCAAAACAAAGTGCCCACAAATTACCACATAGGTGGTAATCCATTAAGTACAGAAGAAGTCATTAGGGACCTGGGGACCCAAGTTGATAGCAATCTCTCATTTGACAACCACGTGGCCAAAGTGGTTAGAAAAACATTTTATATAGCCCACCTAATCATGAAGGGATTCACATCTAGATTAGGGAGGTCATCGTGCCTCTTTACTCATCCCTCATCAGGCCCATAATAGAGTACAATGCCCCTTTGGGATGTACCTTACCAAACACCCGCAGCAACTGGAAAGACCCCAAAAGTACCTCACCAAGAGGATCAAAGGGCTCAAACAGATGCCATATGCTGCCCGGTTAAAAACTCCAGCTCTACTCAGTGGCATACCGCCTGCTCAGAGGTGACCTGTGCCTGACATATAAGGCCATGTCCAACCCGGAATTAAGGGACATGCTGCACCTCAAAAAATCCAAATCCCATCGAGCTACACGCTCGAGAGACTTGAACCTCAGCACTGAAATAAATAGGACATGCTGGAGGAACAGATTCATAACCCAGAGGCTCCCTTCACTATGGAATAAAATCCCAGTCCAGGTTAGGCAGAGTCCCTCATTGACTCTCTTCAAGAGGAATCTTGATGAGTGGATGGGAGATCATAGGTTTACCCCGGGTATCACTTCTGTGTCACTGTTAGACAGAGGCACAGTATACTAACCTCGAAAAAGGGCATAGCAAAATTAATTTAAAATGGGTGGCGAAAGCCAAACATACTATGGCTGGGCTTATAAATGCCCTAGGGCAGATAGCCTAGTATGAACCTATGAACCTATTTATAAACGTTGTAACCGAGAGGAAACACGTAATAGAGAGGTGAGTCTTTTACAGGAAAATTTGAAAGAAAGAGGCTATAAGGGGAAAGACTTGAGGTTACCAACGCAGGAAAAGGAAGACAGAAAGAAGGATAAAGATACACTGACCAGATTTGCTTTAACTTATAGCACGGATAACTATCAAATTCGGCAAATAATTCAACAGTTTTGGCCCATTTTAACGCAAAATTCCAAGTTGAAAGATATAGTGGGAGAAAGACCACGTTTCTGCTATAAAAACAAGAGGAATCTGAAAAGATTATTGTGCACAAATACACAAAAGACGAAGCAGATTCAAGGACAGAAGGGGACTTTCATGTGTGGCAATTGCAATATTTGTACTCCGATAGTAGTAACAAGTTTGGGCATCCAAGAACGAAGAGACTTTATATATTTGATGTCAACTCAACCTGTTCCACGAGCAATGTTGTTTATCTGGCTACATGTAGATCACGCCAGTCATTTTATGTAGGCAAAACTAACCAAATGCTTAAGAAACGCATACAGAGGCATCAAAGGGACATTGTGAACCAAGATATTCATAATGCCCTAGCTAATCATGTCAGTCACCATAAAGATCAGTTGTTTTCATATAAAGCTATAGAGACCATATACATTGGCCCAAAAAAAAGGGGATATTGAGAACATAACTGAATGTAGGGAAACCAAATGGATAATAAACCTTAGAGCTGATCAACATCCGGGATTAAATAGTGTTATACCGTTGAAAAACCTGTCTTGAAGAGACGCAGACCGACCATGAGCTAACGAGATCATAAGTGATGAGTGATAAATATCTGAAGAGACATGGTGGAATCTTAGTAAAATTTCCTATTGATCTTGAACGGATGGGATGAAGTCAGAAACTTACACATATTGACGTTGGATGGATGAAAATGAAGTCTGAAAATTGCATACATTGCTATAGTGAAATAACATACTTGTTATTTTGCTTTATAAGAGCATTTAGAAGATTTGATGCTGTCGACATATGCTATTTGTAGTTTAATATGCCCATATCTTTCCTGTTCTGGTTTCATCAATACAAAACTGGACAATATGATAAACATCTGAACAGAGATGGTGGAATTCTAGTAAAAGTTCTCTATTGATCTTGAATGGATAGGATGAAGTCTGAAACTTATATATACTGACTTTGGATGGATGAAATGAAGTCTGAAATTTGCATAAATTGCTAGAGTGAAATAACATACCTATACTCTTCTCAGGAAAAACTTATAGGCAGTCACCATGTGAATTTATCGAGGTACAAATGTGGCCATGCAAGACATGGAGCCTTGACATTTATTGTCACTTAGTAATTGTCCTGCTATATTCCTGTCTTGAGAAATGAAATTTTAGTAATGACATCGCCTATATTTTATTGATAGCGAGACATACTACTATATTATTTTTTTTGTCATCCCCATCACTGGACATCAGAGATATGTGAAAAACTTATTTTGGGTTAATTAGATTAAAGAAAAGAAGTTTCATATAGGAATTTATGAAAGTCAGCAGATTTGTTTTTTGCCGCTCCTTGGAAGCCACCAATGTCTACTTAGATCATCTATTTATTGTTAGTGCCATTTTTCCTTCATTGAATATTAAGAAATATGTAAAGAACTGCTTTTGGGATTATTTGACAAGTTTTTCAATAAGAATACATGAAGGCTAGCAGATTTGTCTTTTGTTTTTTGGAAGCCACTATTGGCTGTTTAGTTCACCTATTTTGCATATTCTGACCAATACATTAGTGTGAGGCATGCTTCTAAGTATGCATGAAAGCTAGCTGCATCATCTGTTACTTCTTTTGGAAGTGCTATTGGTTACTAACATCACCTGCTTTGCATATTTCATTAGTACTGAACATTAGCAAGCTGTGTGAGGCATCCATTTAGAAAATGGGATTGTTAACCCGGTTTATGCAAATCAGATGGAGACATCCAAACATGGATTGGCTGGAACCTTGGTGTTGATATTCTCATTGGGTGAATAATTTTGAGGGAACAAAAAGAAAACGTGGCAACTTGCTGAAAGGTACAATCCTTTAATGAAGCGCTTTTCGTTCAATACAAATCTTTGAACTTCATCAGATAATTGTGAAAACGTACAAAATCATTTAAATAACAATGATGTCAAGTCAGCTGATCTCAGCTTACTACGATTTAAAAGGCTATACTATCTTACTTGGGTAAAAACCACAAAGCATCGCACCAACTGTTTAATAAAACAGTTTATATATTCAAGTTTATGCTGGTGAAAAATTATGTATATCTATATATATATATATCTATATCTATATATATCTATATCTATATCTATATCTATATCTATATATATATCTATCTATATATATATATATATATATATTTAAAAAATTATTGAACAGTTATTAATATATGGTAAAAGTAAAAGTAAAAATAAGAATATATATGAATATGTATAACCATCTCATTACTATTATTCTTGGTAAAGCAGCAGTACATCCATATTAATCCAAAATGCAGTTAGTAGTTTTAAATTACTATCTACACAGACTTTTAATTTTTAGTAAAGACATAATAGAGCACATGTCATTGAGTCCAGGGTCATTATATGCGTTTAGGCCCATTTGCCATACTAATTCCAACTTTTCAAGTTCTATTTCAGTTGGTCCACCCCTTATTTTTGGTCCCATCTGGTCCAGTACCCAAAATTTAAAAACATGACTAGGATTAACTTGTACATGTTTGGCTAATGCACTACCTTGATTAGCCTTTTTGATGCTATATAAATGGTCGTATATTCTATCCCTCAATCTACGTTTTGTTTTGCCTACATAGAAACAGGGGCAATGCAAGCACTTGGCTAAATATACGACCATTTTAGATTTACAAATAAATTTGCCCGTGCTCTTCAAAACTTTGTTATAATTATTGTTATAAATATCTATTGATGTACCTACATGAATATGTTTACAGTACGGGCAGGCATAGCATTGTTGCATGCCCTTGGTTTTAGTCGTCACGTTTCCTAAATTTTCAAGTATATTTTTAAAGTTCCTATCTCTTCTTGTTGTAAATTTCAGAACTGAACCTAATTTCTCAAGAAGTTCCTTATCCTGAATAATGATGTTCCAATTTTTCCATACAATATTTTTATGTATTGGAAATCGATGCTGTATGTAATAACGAAATTAACATTTAAACCACTAGTTTCCTTACTTATTATACTATTACAAATGTTGTCTGATAAATTGCTTCCTACCAGTATGGTTGTATTTTCAATTATATCTTCCTTCTTATATCTCAGGATAGGCTGATAGATTACACTCTTCCTTTTATTAACAACTTCGGTTATAATTCCATCCAATAGGTTACTAGGGTATGCTCTTCTGATAAACATTTGTCTCAATGTGTTACATTCTACAATAAAATCTTCCTCTGTGGTGGTCATTCGGGCCGCCCTCACAAGTTGCCCCTTAACAACTGATTTCTTCTGGTGGAAAGGGTGGCCACTTGAGAAGTGTAGAAATGTATTAGAATATGAAGGCTTTCTGTAGATTGTTGCTTCATATTTCTAAGCAAATTTATTCTTACTTAGGAGTACATCTAAGTATGCTATCTCTTTTTCATGATAGCTATATGCAAATTCTAAAAATTCTGTGGTCTGATTGAAATAGTCTACCAGATATTCAGCTTGTTCTTTGTTCCCTTTAAACAATATAAATATATCATCTAAATATAGAGTAAAAAAATATTTGATTATTAATATGATCTACTTTAAATACGTAGTTATGTTCCCAGTGGTTCATTACTAAATTAGCAAAACTTGAACCGTACGGGGACCCCATGGCCACTCCCTTTTGTTTGATGGTAATAGTTGTTCTTAAAGTAAATGTAACTGTGTGATAGAACAATGTCCAACAACTCTTCTACTAGTGCTATTTCCATATATGAAGCACCTTTTTGCTTGAGATTCTCAGATACCCACTCAATACCTAATTCTTGAGGTATTGAGGTGTATAAATCTCTTACATCAATTGTTATAAAATTGTGTTGGTCGACATTCTAATTCATTAATTCTCTCTAGAAATGAGCACGAGTCTTTACATATTCCTGCTTCTATCATCACGTACTTCTTTAAAATCATATCTATGACCTTTGAGCATGCGTAGGTTGCAGAATTCCGGCAGTCTACAATAGGTCTAAGGGGTGGGTCTAATGCATTTTTTTGTATTTTAGGCACTCCAAAAATAGTAGGTGTTATGGGTGCTGGCATAATCATGAAATTATACATATTTAAATTGATTCTCCCTTTAATAAAGAGATCATTTATGTATATTTTAATTCCTTGATTGACTTGGTTGTATTCATTAAGTGATGCTGGCATATAAGAATCCGAAGCTAATATTTCTTCCATTTTATTTTCATAATCAATAGGATCCATGAATACTAACCCACCCCCTTTGTCCGGTTTCATAATGCGAACATTAAGTTGTTTTAAATATTCAAAACATTCCTGTTCCTGATGAGTTAGATTCCCTTCTATTCCAGATGTCAAATTCCACATATTGTAATGTCTAAAATCCAATTCACAATTTTTCAAAAATGTGTAAGGAATTATGCAACGGTGGATTGAATGTACTGGGAACCCTGTATTGTTCTGTGTGTGTTCTGTTCGCATCACCAAACAAGACCAGTAAGTTTAGTTTCCTAACATACATTTTTAGGTCAGTTATATGGTTAGTAATATTCGATCTTTTAGATGGAACAAAAGTAAGGCCTTTTGCCAATACATTAACCAAATCGGGTTGAATTTCAACTGAAGAGTAGTTATATACTGAAAGATCCCCTTCAGTATTCAAGATAACCGAAGGTGTATTTAAAGTACATAGTTCGGTTATCTCCATTTGTTGTGCTTCTTTCGCTGATTCCTCCTGTTCTGTCTTCCTTTCTGAAAAACCTGTTGGTTATCAGACCATTGTCCATTGTTGTTTCTCCTATTGTTGTTACCATTATTACTACTTTGATTTTGTAAACGTTCACTTCTACGTAGACCATTATCATTATCATTACTGGGAAAATTCGGAGGGGAAGAATATGGGGGTTCTGTGTTGTTACTCTGGTCGATAAAATCAATAGTTTCAGCATTATTTTCCCCAGTATTAGTCACTTGTTGGTTAGGGAATATTAAATTCGACTGGTTACCATAATGGACCTGACTGGTCGCTGCCTGACCTCCCCTTACTTGCCATTGTTGTGCTGGAGATGGTCGAGGGTAGGCAGAACCATTCATATATTGTAACCGGTCACGTTCAAGTTTTTTACACTTCACCTCCTTGGCTTTCAACATATATGCATCTATTGTTTGAAAGATCCGCGTATATTCATACGTGTATCTTTCAAAATCAGGGTGAGACCTGATTTTAGTGTCCAAAACTATGCTTTCATCATTTAGCTCATCCGCTAAAATCTTATAGTTTTTACACATAATGTTAAGCAATTCCAGACCCTGTTTATTGAATAATTCAACCAATTCCATGTGGAATTGGGATTCTGGAATAAGTCCCGTTGGATATTGGCAAATTCGTAGGCCCTTAGGTACCAACTGGAGTCTAATACACTCAGAAAAATATTCTATCTCCAGTTTCATTTTCTTGTATTTAAGTAAAATGTGATCAAAGTTGTTTAACAGGTCAAGTACGCTTATTATATCCCTAGCCGGATTCCTCGTACTATTGTTAAAGTACATACCCATGGGTGAAGTCAGCCATTCTTTTAAATTCGGAATTCCAATAAGCCCTGGGACCGTAGCGTTCTGCGCTTGAACAGCTGCTCTGGTACTATCTTCATTGCCATTTACTGTTCCCTGGCCACCACCATCCAGTACTTCCTGTCGGTTCGATCTAGAGTTATTACCCTCTCCATTAGGAATAGTTCCAAAAGTTGTCGATGATATTGGTGATGTTGCATTCGGTGAAACTGCTACAATTTGGCCAGATGGAACAATGACCTCAGATTGTGAATTAGAACATGTCCCGGAAAAAACGGAAGTATTAGGACCCATCTGCGATCCACCACTGCCCTGTAGCTGTTGCTGCTGAGTGTATTTATACTGGAAAACAGTAAGCACCTCGACTTTGTCAGTCTTTTGACTTGCTGAGATAAAGCTTGCACAGCACTAAGTGCTGTGTTTTCTTCAGTTACAATTACATTTTCCGTTGAAGGAAAGAGTTCCGGTGTACCGCTCGGTTGGTTGCCATGTCGACGAACAGACAAAACTCGTACCAAAAGAAACAAAACTATTGAGGGAACAAAAAGAAAACGTGGCAACTTGCTGAAAGGTACAATCCTTTAATGAAGCGCGTTTCATTTTTAAATTTTGGGTACTGGACCAGATGGGACCAAAAATAAGGGGTGGACCAACTGAAATAAAACTTGAAAAGTTGGAATTAGTATGGCAAATACACCTAAACGCATATAATGACCCTGGACTCAATGACATGTGCTCCATTATGCCTTTACTAAAAATTAAAAGTCTGTGTAGATAGTAATTTAAAACTACTAACTGCATTTTGTATTAATATGGATGTACTGCTTCTTTACCAAGAATAATAGTAATGAGATGGTTATACATATTCATATATATTCTTATTTTTACTTTTACCATATATTAATAACTGTTCAATAATTTTTTAAATATATATATATATATATATATATATATATATATATATATACACACACACATAATTTTTCACCAGCATAAACTTGAATATATAAACTGTTTCATTAAACAGGTGGTGCGATGCTTTGTGGTTTTTACCCAAGTAAGATAGTATAGCCCTTTAAATCGTAGTAAGCTGAGATCAGCTGACTTGACATCATTGTTATTTAAATGATTTTGTATGTTTTCACAATTATCTGTTGAAGTTCAAAGATTTGTACTGAACGAAAAGCGCTTCATTAAAGGATTGTACCTTTCTGCAAGTTGCCACGTTTTCTTTTTGTTCCCTCAATAGTTTTGTTTCTTTTGGTATGGGTGAATAACTTTGACTGGCTTATATATACAGATGAATGTCCCATTTGATTATATGATCTGAAGAAGAACTATTCGAAAGTGCTCATCGTTGGACAAGGGACTTAACTTTTATTATTTTTGTTCTTATTTTGTTTCATTTCATTCTTTTCATTAAATTCTGGATTTTAACAGAACTTTTATTACTGGATTGCACATACAGTTTATTTGCTTTTCAGCACAGTGTTAGCCTGGGTGAACTAGCTGTCTTTTGGTTTGTGGATTATCTACATGTAATAAAGTGTCTAGCTGCTTGGGTAGCTTGAATGAGCATAGGAACCAACTCTGTCTTATGCTCAGAATCCTCCCAATGAACACACTTTTACTTAATCCCTTAGGGGAGACAGAAGATTCGGTCATCAGAGTTTGATAATTTAAGGTCCTACCCAAACGCCTGGGTGGCAGAGGTGAAGACCTTACCATAACCATCCATGGCTCTATTACCTCTGTATGAATGTAACACATTAGCTCACAGTGGGCTTATCAGTAGAGATATAAAAGACTGGGGGGGGGGGTCTGCTATAAGAATTTTCATAGAGAAACTTCATGTCTTTGGGGAACTTATAAAACCTGACTGGCTTTTTGGGAGTCACAGGTTGGGAGCCTGCAGAGATGGAAGCAAAAGCACCAAGAAAGGCCTCAGAGACTGGGGTACAGGAATAGGCTTAGAGGTTCCTATAACAAGAGAATTCATAGTATCTTTTCTTCCCATCAATAACGTGCCTGGATTGCCATTCAAATGTTGCGTCATCCTCGCAATAGTATCCCCAAATAACATTTCTTCTACAGGGGAATCACGGAAGAATGTCCTCTGAAATAAGCTCTCTAGCAACAAATACATTTGAGATGAGTAAACTAAGGAATCCTCATCCAAATCAGATTCCTCTTCCTCCTCAGATGAAGACTCATGTATATTTAGGGGAAGAAGGGCCTGTGAGAGGGTGACAAGCAAGGAAGAAGGCTTTAAGGACAAGATGGCATTGTAAAGGTCAATGGCGAATTCCAGCCAATCTTCTTCCTGAGACATCCATGAAGGAGAAACATGCTTAGTTTTCTGTTTCTTTTTCTGAGACATGTCTGCTCTAACAAACCGTGGTGGATTAGGAGCCTGATGTACCTTGATTAAAATGCCAAGAACCTCTTCCCTTACCAAGACTTGTCTGCTTTGTGGCCCCTCAGAAAAATTACTCTAGATACTACTACTCTACTGGGGAGCTACCATCAAACGAAGCAGCATCAGTGGTACAATAGGTGGCACACCCACTTGATGTAGAAGGCTGAGTTCTACTTGCACATCAGGTGAATGGATTACCAATACTGAAATGCACTTGAATGTCTTTCCCTCTGATGAGACATTAAACCAAGGCCCCATCTGCTTGAGTTGGTGGTAGGTTGAGTGGATGTAAAATATCCCATGGCACCTATCAAAAACAGTAAAGGAAGTTCCCTGATGCCCTGGCAACATTTCCCCTAAAAGTGTAAACACCAAATTGTAGTTCCCCTGAAGAGTGGCCATTATCCTAGTGCTAATAACTTTGTCAAAGGATAAAAAAAGAAATAACAACAATAATAATAATGAAAAAATTGTCATGATAGAATCAGTCTCTTCAGACATGCATGAACCTGATGCACTACAGCGGCTCCTGGCAGAGTTACAGTAGCAGGCATCCTGAAAGAGTCAGATGTTCTGCAGATTCATGCTACATCTTAGTGGGAACATCACAGCTAGACTGGGCAGCTAAAGTTTCAGGCCTAGCTCTCGATCAACTTTGTGGGTATGAGTGGACATCTGCGAGTTTCCATCACCTTACTTTTTGTGAGGTGCTTTAGACACTGGGTTTCTAAGTTAGTTTTAGGAAAGTCTTGTTTGTACGGTTTAGGAATGAACTGACAGATTTTACAAGTTCTGTAGGTCTGATCAACTCCTAGACAAAACAAACATTGGGACTGGAGGCGTTTTCAAGGGATCTCTGCCTATTAAAATAAAATTTTCCTTTCTTTGCTGATATTAAAAAATCTTTTTAATATAGGCAAGCAAATGAAGTTTCCCCAATGGAGTTCTTAGCTGAGTAAGTCTAGCTGAGG